>NW_011887755.1:1294350-1373646 GCF_000806365.1 Fopius arisanus
CCCCCCACCATTTTGCCCTTTCACTCAGCCATCCATCCCCTCCTCTCCTTTACAGCCAACCTCAATTCTTTTACATTGTACCCAGATTTCAGCGATTAATTTTCCAGCCATTGTACCCATACCTCCACGACACTGCACACTCCGCACTCTCATTGGCAGACAGATCACAATGGCTGGGGTGGTATTAAAAAATATCCCCTATAATGGGCGATTAATACCTTGTGTGTAGGGCTGAGTATGAAAAAAAATTTATTCGATCGACGGTCTCTTCGCAGATACTTCTCCACTTTCAATTCCACTTCTTCATTTTTAATCTCCCAATAATCGGGCAGGGAAGAGAATTTTTTATTTATTCATCACTGAGGCTCATCAGGAAATGGTTATTAAAATGTGGATTATATGTGATTAGAGATTTGAAATATCGAATTATTTGTTTTGATTAATTATTGGAGAGAAGGTAGAGATGGGAATGAGAAGGGTCTAAGTGATTGAACGCTCATTGTGAAATATTATCGGTGTTGAGGGTTTCTAGGGTAAATATAGACTTTTTTTTCTGACTAGAGTCAGTCTCAACATTTTAACGTGAGTTCGTGCCTCGCGGAGATAATTACGCGGGTGACGAGGTGAGATAAATCGACTTTTTATGGTGGCGTTACATTTTACAACTCCAATAGAAAATTAATCGATGGTCTCGTTTATAACCAGCCAATACCTTGGACTCTCGTGGCTTTCACACCTAAACTCTCACCCTAACAATCCCAGGAGACGAATTGTCGCTGGGGGCGTTTTTATATGCTAAATTCGAGCTACATACCACACACTTTCAGAGGTCTCCATTCTTGGAAATATTTACCCGTATTTTTTCATGTCCCCGGGATATAATATGTCGTTTTCACAGACCGCCCTCAGTTCCGACGTCCATTGTTCGCACTACGTGATTCGAATGATCAGAAAATAAAAAAACAAAAGTTGGAGTAAATAATAAAAATTTGAATTTTTATTTCTACCATTAAGAGAGACTAAACTCCAAATAATAATATTTATAATAATAATATTTATCCATAAATCGATTGAATAATTTTTTCATTATTCCATCATTTTTTTCTGGATTCTCAGCGAAAAATTTCTACATGTTGAAATAATTTTGAGAATAATTGTTTTTAACTTATTGAATGACCATGTGACAGTGAAACCACAGGCAATGGAATTTGAATTTTGAATTCCTTCGATATTTGACAGGCACTCCATCAGTTAATTCTCAAACATTTTCCAAAGTAGTTTCAGTCAATGTAAGTTCTGGCATTGGACATTCCCAGCGGTTTCACACGAAAGACGGTAACTCCATAAAATGCAAAAGTTGGCGAGATTGAAATCGTAATGTCGAGGTTGTATTTGGTTGCCTTTTACACTCACCACGATACATAAAGAAACAGTCAGTGGACCGGTTGCGCAGTTTTGCCATATGCCAGTGCTCCACATATCCTGGTTTACACTCTACTTCACTGTCTATATAAGAAACTGGTTTTGCTCCTGGCTCCGCTGCAATGTCTCGGATATCTCGGTAGCATAACCCCAGTTAGTGCGTTTTCTCATAAAATCCTCGAAATTGGTACAACCATATGCACAAGACATGCTCATACCCGTAGAATTCCAACTTGTCTCTACCCCTGACTCCACATGGCCAATTACTATTTCATAAAATTATAATCCCCCACCTATCACTCTCAACTTATTTTTCAATCTTCTTGAATCTCCATGAGAATTTTCGCAACTGATATTCAAATATCCCGAAACTTCGGGAAAGTATTAAAGACTCTCTATTGGAAATTTACAATCGAAAAATACACACCTAGCCCACAGTGAAAATAAAACTCTTGAAACGGATTCGTTGGGTGTAAGCGAATTGTATGCAAAGAGGGACGGGTTTTCTCGGTGAAAAGTTTCTATTCTCTGTGGGGCTTCTTCAGAAAGTTGAGAAAAAAAAAAAATAAATTTGGGAGAAATAATATTTCGATGATATGCCGAACGACACAGCTGTGGCACAACTATTGGAGAGGGATGGCGGATCATGTCTGTCTCAGTTGGGCCGTCATACAAGATTGTTAAAGTACAAGTCGGTGGGGGGTATGGGGGTATAGGTAGGGGGTATGGGGGTGCTGGTGGGGCATAGAGAGGGTGGAGAAGGGGCGAGAAGGGCCGCAGTGGGGGAGGATTTTGGGGGGGATTTAGGAAGGATTGGGGGGAGGGTTAAGGAAGGGGTGTGAGAGGAATTGGGAGTCATTCCGGCCAGTAGGGAAACAGCTGGCACATACTGGCGACAGCTCGCCCGTCACTAACTCAACCAGACTACACACGCGTCTCTTCGCCTTACCCTCTTCCCCTCGTCCATCTTCAAAGGCAAACGTCATTGATGTTGGGATAAAGACAATGGACTTAGCATACTCATGTAATAGGTTGGGATCCTATTGAAAGAGAATTCGATAGGAAAATACGTGAAGCTTCGTACGCGTAATGGTGAGCATGGCTATGTCAATTTTTCATTTTATACCGGGAGTTTACGAAACGATAGACCAGCGGGGAAAAAACACATTTTGGGGGGTGGTAGTGGGTGGAAGGTAAAGTTTGTAGAGACTCCAACGGACCTCACAGCCCTGACGATCATTGACTTTGGGGGCTTGGAACAGCTGCTGGAGGGTCACTTTCACAAACTCTATTTCATCCCTCATTTTTTTTTTTTTGCATTCTCCAACATTTCTATTCGATCAAGATCCTCATCTCCGGACGGTGGGGAAAAAATTGAGAATTAGGGATTTATAATTATTGAAGAATGGTGTTGGTTATATAATGGAGGAGCCAAGGACAAGGGAAATACTGAATGCAAAGAAAATTTACAACAGGCGGCGTAATATTTATAGCTATTATCCTGCTTCTTGTATCGATGACTCTCTTTTATCCAGAAAACTTTTCTCGGCCAATCGAGCAGTAACGATGGTAGTTGTACTATTCGCCTGGAACGATATGGCTGTCGTATAATCGTCGATATTTACCGACCTTGTCCGTATAGCTTTTTCTTTTTATTCCTTGAAAAATCTATTCGCTGCCTTCTTTCAGTTCTTTCCAGGCTATTTCTTCTCTTCCACTGAAAAAGGAGAATGTATACGGGAAAATATAAACGCTCTGGTTGTATGAGGCACTTTACTCTGCAATTTCTTGTAAGGACGTTTTTCCGGAGACTAGGTGGTTGTCTTTTTTTTTTTTAATTTTCATATATGCGTTCTTTTAATTTAATATCTGGAGGGATTTTTTGAGGATTTTGTGGGATATCTGCGATTTTTCTCATTAAACAAAAAATTAAGTGCAAACCGTTCCCCCAGGGATGCCTCATCATAAAAAATATGACGCGGATGTAATGAGCATTTTCTCATAAGCCCCTGTCCTAACTATCTTCCATCCCGGCATACTCAAAAGAATCACTTTTTTGTGCAATCGTAACCCACATTTTTTCCGGAATTTAATTTTGAAATATTTTTGTCCACCACTACAGTGAACACAGTCAAAAAAAAAATGGCGAAGTGGGTCGCTTAGGCAATATGTGAATTTTCCATTGGTAGGCCCCTACGATGCCATATTTACCGAGCTCTTGCCCCGTGTAAATGAAAAAATCTCCGGCACCCAGTTATAAAAAAAAAACAATTACTCCAGAAAATCCAGGATTTATACCGTAAAATACAGCAACGGCCCACAGAGTCGTGGAAGTCGAGCGGAATTTTTATCATTGAATATCAACAAGTTGTACGACAATGAATGAACGAGAGAAAATCAAAAGGGAAGATACCGAATAAAAAGTGTGGAAGGATCTCTAGTATTGTCCATTGTTAATTTTTCAAGGGCCGTCCACCCTGGATTAATGAATCAGTTTTTCCCCTTCAACTCCTCAATTCAATCCTTTTTTATTAAACTTTTATTCACTGCGTCGTGTGTCGTCCTTTGAGTTGAGCATCCGCGGGCGGTGTCCTGGTGGATTGAATCAGTCTCGGCGTTTTTTTTTTATTCTTCATATACTTCACTCTCTACCTCATTTGGTTCTTAACACGCGGGTTTCCGGTGGAGTTTGCGCATCTCGAGCTATTTCTCTTCTCATACCAATGCCGTTGGGGTACAACAGGGTGGGGTAAAGGAGCTCTCGGCGTAACTCCGTTCTCCGTCTGCCATGAGGCCACACGAAACCGTCGTCATCCCAACAGTTTGCCGGCGTCTATCCGTGCGATCGGTACCGACTCGAAATTCTCTATGGTACCACCAACAAACACCGCGTGTGTGCACGTGTCCCTCTATCATCAGTCTTTATTAATTCCCTTATAAAAATACACATTTGTTGAAGTTTTTTCAGTGAGGGTTACGCAAATCACAGGATTCCTGTTACACGTGAGTCTGTGTTATCAAGTGAATTCAGGTAATTCCCATGTTTAGTCACATAGTAGACATTTATCAAATTTTTCCTTACAATGTCATTTTTAAATTTTTTGCCAAATGTCATTTTTTTGTTGATACTGTCAGCTACTCCAAATTTTATTATTTGAATTATCAATAAAAAATTCAGTCGTTTTTATCTGGTGTCTACCGCTGTGGAAAGTTCAATTCGGCAATTTAATATTCCACTCCTGAAAAAAATTTAATCCCATTTTTCATATTTTAGTTTTAGCAGAAATTAGCAGGAGGTGAAACTCAATTTTGGAAGCTGCTAGTTTCCAATAACTTTCGATGCTAGTTAATGATATTAAAATTGGTGGGGGACGAGGCGATAATTCAGATTTTCAATCGACATCGGTAGGGGTGGCATTAAAATAACCCTTCAAACTCGTAATAAAAAAGCCACGTGACTTGAGTAGGAGTTTTAGTCTATTAAACATTACGGGGTCTGTTAATTCGAATGAAATTACTATTAGAGTAGTCGATACAATTAAAGATTTAAATAAAACTTGCTGGAGCAAGAACTCCACGATTTTTTATCAATGCTCTGTGCTATTCTGAACTTGCATGTCCAACCTGTCCTACCGATTCAGAATTAAAGTGTCGGAACAGGATTCTCGGAATGAAGAATTAATTATTATTATTACCGCACTGTTACAAATATTTCCAATTCAACAGTGGATTTCACTCAGTAAGTTTGCAGGAACGGAAATAAAAAATCGGACATTTCATTGAATCGCCGACTGATGAATATTTTATACCAAAAACTCCTCAAATATTTACTTTTTCCTTGAATCTGCATGATTATTATCCACATATTGGTTTTCAAATTATTTAAAAATGAATTTAATATTTTATTGAATTGTGCAATAAAGGGAGTGAATATTTCAATATTTAAACGATATTCCATTCCTCAATGCGGATTGCAATATTTGAAGGAAGGATATTAATAAAATATTGGAGGGTCAATTATATTGAGTGATATTTCTACCTCTTCATTAATGGTTGTACAAAGAGTGAGCTTAATAATGTTCCCAGTAGGTCATACCAAGTGGTAATGGTACGTGAACGTTCAGGCACGTTCAAAAATGTTAAGATCACGAGTGAAAGATAAATTCTTATAAAACGAGTAATTAACCTCTGTTTCTACTGAAAATACATTTAGCTCGTCTCTGGAGTTACTGTTACGTTTCGCTAAACAATTGGATATTTTACAGTGAGGTAAAGTAATTCAGTTTGAAGCGCTTTCGATAATACGTATGCGAGCGAGAGCTCCAGCGGTATAGAGAGGGTGAGGGTTGAACACCATTGGAGACCCGGGTGGGTGGAAAATTTGTGATTCAAATTGCTACAGGACAACCCTTTTTGGTCAATTAGGTTTTGAAATATGGGTTTAATAATTTTCCAATGGTCGTGAGAATTGTGAGTGGACACAGTAGTGATACGATGGAAATGAATCAGATAAAAACTATTATCGTTTTCAGTGGATGGATATTTGATAGCTCTGTTATATTTTTTTCATCAATCCATGGATATAGTATCGATAAAAATTCAGTGTTAGAGTTGAGTTCTAGAATTTTTTTAATAATACTAACATCATATTTACGAAGGATTTATCTCTTGAGATCTGGGACTCAAATTCTTTCAAAAATTTGGGATAGGGGATGACAGGCTAATTCTCATTTTTTTTTCTTTAAAGTATAAACTTCATTACGAGTGATTGCCGGCCCGCGACAGTTTTGAAGAGTAGGCCTGAAATTGATAACATAAATATAACGAGATGGTGGGATACAATTTATGGCGCATTGTAATGACCCTTAATGTTCGCAAGTAGTTTTGGCCTCTCTGTGGGGGTGGGGGCTCTGGCATTATAGGAATGGGTGGAGGGAAAGAGGATAGGGTGAGAACCTGGGCTAGGGTCATAAGGACGTTCCTCGTAACTCTTTACCACAGCGAACGTCGCTAATTTTCTTGTGCATCCTTCTCCCACGTTTCTACTTATCTCGCATTTTCTCTCTTTGCTTCGTACCTTTAGCACTGTAATTTCTTCGCACTCGTTTTTCTTACGTCACGTCATAAATTCTTCGGATGAAATCTCTCGATCCTGCAGAGCTTCTACTTATTCATTTCCATTTCTGCCCATTCATGCCATTTTTTTTCCCTTGATTATGGGGAAAATGTTATTAACGAGAGGATGCGGGAGTGGCGCAAAAATGTATCGTCAATTTGCGGGAAATTATTACTTGTGGAATTAATTCAGGTAATTCCATGAACTTCAGGTAATTCCATGAATATTTTTCTATTCTCAAATTGTTCGTATACGGATAATGAATTTTTTATCAACGGTGGACACGTGGATTGTTAGATTTTTGTTTTGACTGTAGGGAAGAATTTTCCTCAGCGTTTATTTATTCAACGTCTTCCTTGAAAATTTCCTTTGACGGCCCTCCCCTCGGCCGTGAATTTTTTACATTCATCGATTAAGGAGTAGTTTGTGATATGGACAAACAACTCAGAGATTACCATGCTGCATAATTTATCATTATCCTCAAGTAAAAATGGTGAGCCCGATCGTTACCAGATATGTCAAGGACAAACCATTTACAATATCTCAATGCCTTCATTTTTCATTCAGACATTAGTTACATTTGTTGTTTCCCTATTGATATTCTGAGTAAACCCTTCGTTGGCTTGGAAAACAAATAATTCCCAGTGTATTACACCGTAATTGTGAATTACTACTGTGTAATACAGTCTGGAATGCGACCAATCGTGTTTAATCTAGGTAAGACGATGGAACTGAATCCAAGAGTGCGGGTTGGCTATGCAAATACAATATACCTCATTCCTGTTCGGGTAGGGGTGGACTATCAATAACGGGGCTTCCAGCTACGATTGGTACGTGGCTATGCGGTTGTGGGGTGTGTTGATATCTCCTCCACTTGACGACCCTCCTAATCGTCGGTGTAACCTAGGTACCCAGCTTTCCAGGACACATGTGAATCACAAATTAATCCCTGAAATAACATGGAAAATATTATTACGATTGACGAAGCGAGTTCATCATCATAATTCATCGTCACACTGAGAGTGAAAAATATTTTCTATATGCAATGAAAATAATCCACGTGAATTTCATTGTTACGCGGATCTTGCGTAAGCCGGATTACGAGAAAATCCATGTATTTGAAATACTAACATTTTTGTATATTTCCATGTGAAAAGGAAGGGGTATTTTTTAACTAATGGAACAACACCCTGTCATTCGGTATGGAATCTCAGTTTTATTTGATAAAAATATATTTTATCTGGAGCCATGATGCTGGGGTATGCACACAGTGGAGTTAAGGAGGGCCTAGGGTTTCACCCGTTTACTCAAGCTCATGTGTACCAGGAATACAGGGTAAACGTTAACGGGTTAATATGCCCGTTGGCCATCCAACTCCCAAAAGCATGTGTGTGTGCAGCATCCGATATGCGGAGGGAACTACAGTCATGTACCCGTGGAATTATATTTTCCATGTTGTACAGCATCACCATTTTTGTTTTGCCACAGTTACCAACAACGAAGCTGAAAAACAAAGTTGAATGTGTAAAAAAAGTTATCGGAATAAATTTACGCTGTAATCAAAAATTATTACAACTGCTGAATTATCTTGGGATATATGTTTAGTTTAATTCAAAATAAAAAAATGGCTCGATATTTTCAATGATAATTTTATCACCACCGCAATTGTCGGGCGGGCTGTAACGAGAGTTTTTGAAATAGCTCTCAATTTTTTTTTTGAAATTCGCTCGGTGGTTTTGGTTGTGGTTCGATACTATAATGCATCCATCAATGGAATATTCACGCGGAATGTCATGTAATTTCACCGAAATCTCATTTGTTTCCCAGTAGCGCCGATGATCGTGCCAATATGGTGGATCATGATCGAATCCTTTGGGGCCTGTTGATTGCGCTACTGATCTACCCCAACGATAACTTTGGTGAGTTCAATATTTAATTTATAAATAATTGAACATCGAGTGTACTTCCTGCATGGGTGCTCCTACCGTCAGCTGAATCAATAATGTAATTAATACTCAAGACTGCATGTCGATCCCTTAATTCAGTTAGAAAATCGTTTATGGTAAACCGGATGTCATAGCAGTGAATTCATTTTTTTAACAATTCATTTTTTTATCATGCCATGAGTCGTTTGGATCCATTAGGATATAGAAGAGAATTTAAACTGCTGCAATTTAAAAACGATGAATCTTTTTTGGTGTCAGCAGGTGGTGCATCACCACCGGAGTTTAAGGCTCCAATAACGAATTTGACAATTGCTCTTGGAAGAGACGCGATATTCACGTGCCTGGTGGAGCATTTGGGTGGATATAGGGTGAGTATGACCCCCAGAATTCCAAATTTTCACCATGAAATTGAAAAATATGCAGAAGAAATTTTATTATTCAATATAAATAATCAAAAAAAATTTCCACAAATCATTAGACAAATAATTGCTTTCAACAATCAATAAATATAATTATTAGGCATTGCATTGGATTTGTTTTTGAATGGGGGATACTTTCTCCTCTGTCATGGACTGAATTAATAGCGATGTTTAGTCATCGGGGAGTTTTTCGTTATTCTAGGTTGGATGGGTGAAAGCAGATACAAAAGCCATTCAAGCGATTCATGAGCACGTAATAACCCACAATCCTCGTGTTTCGGTATCCCACAGCGATCATTCAACCTGGAATCTTCATATCAAGGGCATTCAATTGGAGGATGCTGGACTCTACATGTGCCAAATAAACACTGATCCGATGAAGAGCCAGGTACGCCTGTTTACTCACTTTGAATCAAATAGTATTGCACACTGACCTCAAATGTAATAAATCAGAATAATTCTAGTCCCTAATTATCATTTCCGAAATTACTCAATATTCTTCCGAATGAAAAGATTTATTCTCCCAGCGATGAGGCAAAAATTCCAATGAAGTAGATTTATTTTTTTTAACTACTCAGCACTGAAAAGGTTAATCTTAAAATACGTTTCCTGGAATCTAATTTACGATATGTTCCCGATCGCTTAAAATACGGGACTAAAAACTTATACTCCGATTTTAAATTCATAATTTACGTTTTCGATCTCGTCTAGTGCATTAAATTTTTTTTGTGGAAAAGATGATAAGATTAAGACACCTAAATTATCGTTAGTATATTACGAGCCACCGAAACCATCGGAAGATGAAAATAATTTTTAAATAATTACGAAAGCAATACCATCTACATAAACCTGTGAAAATTATTTTCACTAACTGGATTTACACTCTGATGGTTTTTCACCTATTCATAAATATGCGAAAAATATCCATGTAGTACTTCACCCTAAAATTTACTATTGAAAATGAAAATAAATTTTCTGAATTTTCAATGCATGCAGATGCATTTAATTCAAATGAAATCACTGAATATTTTCTCCAATAATAGATAACGGAATTAATAAAAAGTGATGGAGAGAATCTGTTGATATTATTCTACCTCGAACTCGACTTCCACTGTAAATTATTCCATCCCCAGATTTTTTAAAAGTACTCTTGCTCCCGTGAGAGCACAACAAAATCGTGGTGCTACGTGTCTGATGCATAATATCTTTTACTCCTCGGAGCCATCCACCAAGAGAGTAACTTTTTGCTTTTCCCTATCGTAAAGTTCACACGACATCCTACATGGAGTTTGAAAATGAGTAAAGAAACATGAATAAAAGAAAGAGCAACCGCGTTGATGAGTCGAAGAAACCTAGATTGTCACTTTCACTCGGTGTTGTACTCCTCAGGAAGAGTGACGGCAGTCGAGGTGTCCCACGGGGTCTAGTAAATACTCTTTGGTGAGTGTGCTCGAATTAACCTCAGCACTATAAGTAGCTTCTATTCCCATAATGTCTGAGGTACCGGAGGTAATAGCGTCTTACGGGTTGCTCACTGAATGCCATAGAGATTCTACTCAACATTCTGACGCATTAAAGTTTCGGCTTTTCCTACCACTCCTCTCATTGATCCACCTCTCCCTCTCTCTCTCTCTCTGTCTCATTAAATCTCCGATAGAATTCATGCACAATATTAATTTCTGAATTTTCCCGATGGCATCGAGTTACGAGTGGATGCCACTCACGAATTCGGTAAACACTTATTGAAATACTTTGAATTTACTAACTCTTCACAACTTTAATAACACACGACGAACGTTTGTGTATTCGGTTTCCTGTTGAGAAACTCCAATTTCATCGAGTGGATAAATCTATTACTGTTTGATTGAAATTCCTCTGAATCAGTCGTCCATTAACTAGTAATCTCATCATTTTCGGGGCACTCAAATTTCTTGGAGGAGTTGGGGTGCATCTATCCCAGGTATTTTCATCTCTATTCGCACTTTGTCGTACTAGAGACTGTCACATTAGGATAATAAAATAATGACGTGCAATTGAGCTGGGAAAACTTTTGGTGAGGAGACGCAGGTGCTTGGGTGATGCGCTAGCCGTTTAGTACTTCGAACATTTCCAGTAACTAAGGGCTTTGGCTGGGTTTTTATCCTACCTCATTCGCATCCTGGTGAGGTTCGGTTTTAAACCTTGTCTTAGTGTTTCAGCCTTATCCTTGAAACTGGGGTGGTTGGGACTTCCGTAACCGAAGGGGGTTGGCTCTCAACGAAGACCACATCAGTAAGCCGATACAAGTGGCCAAATACCAGGTCACCACAGCTGAAATAACTAATTGGCAATACTACAATTTGGGTTTATATTTGAATCAATAGGACATAGCCAGGTCCTGGGTGAAAGGGCGATTTATAGCTAAGACTTTCTGAAGGCGGACTGACATAATTCCAATGGGTTAGTACTTAACAGCAGTGCCAGGAGCTGCTCTATCTCCGCCTTCGACTTTGTCTTCGTCATTAGCAATTATTAATAAGTTTTTCAATAAATCAAAAACGCGGAATTTGAAATAAATTATTGGTGGAGGAGGAACTACGGAAAAAAATCTATTTCGCGGCATTTCTACTATCACTAATAATCTCTGAATTTAATACTTCCTCCCTGGAGTTTAAGATTTAAAGCCTGCGCATCAGCCTTCATCATTTCTCGGGGTATGGGATTTAATCTCAATTTCACCGCGATGGCCAATTACTTTTGGCTTCCTTGATAGAGCAAAAGTAGACCGAAAATTCAAGATATTTTATGTTTCACTCGAGAATTTCCGAGTAGTGCTCTAATTTCAACGAGTTTACGTGAAACTTGGAGGATTTGATCAGATTGAATTGGGATGCGGGCGCTTTGGTGCAATACGACTTCGAATAATCCTGCAGATGCTTCGAAAAGATAATTATTCATACAGAAGAGATTAAGTTGAATTGATAAAAAGATCTTATTACAACTGCGAGGAGTAGCAGCCTCTCCGTGTCATTCAATAAATTCGATAGAACACACTGAAAAGTTAATTGTTCAAGGGGTAAAGAAAGTTATAACCCGGATTAATTATGTTTTTCTATAATAAGATAAAAGTTGGTTCGATTGAAAAATCTCTAGGAGATTCTTCATGAAGTTGGTTAATCAAAACTCGATAATTCTGGGGCGTCGGAGAACCTTCTATCCATCCCAAGAGTATTCATGGAATATTAATCATGTTGAAGGAGCGAATAGAAGATGAAATGGCTCACACCGAATTTCTCGCTGCTTCGTCAATCCCCACCATCCCCAATGGAAGCATGATCACAGTGTCTTCTGCATTTCATTAGAATTCCTCGTCAAGATGAAAAATGCATATACAATTAACACAATGATCCGAGCCAAGTGAAATAGTTGAGCTTGCCAACGTACACCTCTTGGGTGTACAGAATTTTCCCAGAAACTCTCAATATTTCATGGCTCCTTCAGACGCTCATGGTAAAATGCTTTTACTTATTACACAGACACTTTGAGAGCGGCGGCTCTTCTGAGTGGGTGAATACAGCAGAGGAGAAGAGAAAATACAAATTGATAAGGTGGAAGGGAGAGACAAGTCGGTGATAATGATTGAAGTTTAGAGTTGACGTACCTCACTTGGTCGAGTCTTGTTGAATGCGGCTTACTTGGGAGATAATTACGTCTGTAATTCAGTACAGTGATGTACAGTACAGTACTAGCATCTCTTGTCTTCAGGGCTTACCGAGGTTAAGGAATGTATTTTCATCTCGACTAAAAGTCGAGATGTTTTACTACTCCTGAGAGATTTCTTCTGGGTAATAAATTGCCGAGTTAATTCGAAGAGAAATTTACTAAATAGCATAGTTGTATTTATTGCTATTATGGAAGGCATCTGAATTTTTAGGCGATGATGGAGAATAATGAACTCTTCAAGGGTCACGATATACTCGTCGATTGGTGGTCATTCATTTCGCCACCACCTGAGATATATTTAAATCTTTCAATCACTTTTTTGACAGATGTTAACCGGACGAGTTTCCAGGGTTCAACCTTTCGCTGAAAAAGTATAGCCGATATTGTTCAGACTTCCGGGAAATATTGGGTTAAATGGGGATCGGATGAAAATTGTAGTAGTCATATAAATATATTGACACGGAATTATTTTTGTACTCAGTTCTTTATTTTTCTCCACACAATTTTTATGACAGATTCATAAAGCTGTATTGAGGTGAGTTCAGTTACTTCTGGTTATTAGGGCCTGTGAATAATTTGCGAAGTTGAATTGAATAAGGAGTATGAACGAGACGAGAAATCCATCAATGAGGATTCAGGGAGACTGAACGCCTGATATTGAGTCGAAAAGAATTTCTACCTCTCTCAACATTCTGAAATTCGCCATTCTAAGAGGCGAGAAGAGATATTCATGCACCTATGCCTAGAATGCTAGGTAAATGGCAGCTGTGAGAAACGGGATAGTCCAACAAAGAAAACAATTGCCAGTTTTTCTTTGTGTTGCATTTGAAAAGAACGGAGAAAAGACGCTGACCCCCGTTTTCTCACTCGTGTATCACGTTGTTTACAGGTTCAAAGAGATTCCGTGCGGTATACAGTAGATTGTCTTCTGGATGAAACCCCGCGGTTTCCAGCGGTTTTTATCATTTTTAATACTCGAGAATAAAAATACATTATTCATGATATTGTTATGATATAAATGATGAGTGACAGTTCACCTCTAGAACCTCCATTTTCCTATTTCTAATTTTCGACTATTCCAATCAATAAATGGATCCAGTATTTTATAAATACCGACGCTGACACTTCGCGTTCATTAAGAAATCATATCTATGACACTACTTTGCATACTGGCTGCCTACTATTTGCTCAGTTATTCGAAAATTTAATCAAGTTTTCATCAAGATAAAATTTCATTGAGCTCATAATGAACTGTATCTTACCGGTGCATCTCCTACCAATTGTTCCAGACTGGAATGCTTTTCATTGAAGTGCCACCTGACTTCATACCAGAGCAGACATCCGGAGATGTTTCGATTCGCGAAGGTGGACAGGTATGCAATAACAGCTCCATTACCTACACTTCCTTTACAATTTCCCCGGAATTGCATGGTGTTGCAAAAAAAATTTGGGTGCCGGTTGTGTCGTCGTGGCAACTTTCCCAGCTCGTTCTATCATTTTTTTCGGAATTTTTTTTCATTATTTCCTAGAAGATGGAATAATTCAAGCGTCAATGGAATTAATGCCAAGTGGATTAAATTGAATTGCATATAGCTTGATGGGCAATACGTTGACATCGCTTTGCCGTTAGGTCAGATGCTCCCAGTCCCATCATTTCCTGATATACGTACGTAAGTGTGGGTGAACGGTAAACAGCGATCTACTGGGTGGGAGTCTGTTTAAATCCAGCACATCCTCCTTCATCTCTACCTTTCACTCACCTCATTCCTAGTCCCATATGTAATACTGTCTTGTCTGTACATAACGCATCGATGAATACGACAGGTGAAGCTTACATGTCGAGCGACTGGTGTTCCATTGCCTCAAATTAATTGGCATCGTGAGGACGGCCAGGATATTGTCATCCGTGATCCAACGTTTCCACCCAGTGATCAGAAATTGAAAGGTAATCATTGCCTTGCTGAACTATAAGCTGACTGTTCAATGCCATTGGTGATCTACTTTTTCATTGGACTAGACATCTTGAGGATCTACTGAAGAATTAATAAATCGTGTGCCCTTATTAATTTCTAATAATCATCATGATATCCTCTCTCGTTACCTCAAACAATTGATTCATTTTTGATTACACCAGAATTAATGGTTATTTCTCTGAATAATTTTGATATTGAAGCGAAAGCGGTGACGAAACATCACGGTGAGGAACTGCGTTTAACAAAAGTATCGAGAAATGATATGGGAGCTTATATGTGCATAGCTAGCAATGGTGTGCCACCAGCCATCAGCAAGCGAATCACGATCAACGTTCATTGTGAGTATAATTAGTAGTTAGGCTAGTAGTGAGACGACCTATAAGGTTGTTGTAAGTGGCTGGATTGTGTTAAACGTGGAAGTGGGAGTGAAGGGTGGCAGGAGGAAACAGAGAATGTTGAATCGAGTATTGCGGTGGTAGATAGGGGGATGGGTGGCAGAAGTTGCGCGTGTTCACTTTGCTGCCGTTCAACTTGGCTCTCGATTCAACATTTATATATATATCTATTTTGTTCTGGCGCGTCTTGCCAACTTTTCGTTATATCCATTTCTATACATCTACGTTTGAGCTTAGTAGGACGACCCCCTTATTTGAAGCTCTTTCCATTGTGGCAGATGTTACATGACTTTTGATTTTTTTTTTTTCTTTCTAGTTCCTCCGGTAATTCACGTACCTAATCAACTGGTTGCCGCACCCAGGGGAACTGATGTTGCTTTGGAATGCCAAGTAGAGGCATCTCCAAAGTCCATAAACTATTGGGTCAAGGACTCTGGTAAGAAACGTATCACTGCGGAAGGGCTTTGGGAGTTAGGGGGGTCAAGTATACTTGAGCAATTTCCATTCTTTGGGCTCAATCCCTAACATCTCACCGAGTTATCCATCGTATCTGAACAATCAATCAGTATATGTGGGTGGCGGCATGAAAACGATTTACTGCCAGTATGGAGTTGTGTAGTTATTCTGGCAAGTGGCTGCGTATATCGCTCAGTTAAGAAATATCCACTTTTTTTATACTCTTCAAATTAATCTATATCTGTAGTATAGTGTTCATTTCTGCAGGTAGATTGCAATTTCGTCATAGAGTGTAATATCGATGGCATAATAATGCGCACTTTTCACGTGGACCTTCACATATTTTTATAGATCTATTCCAAAAGTTTTTTGCATCCCAACCGAATTCACTCGCTCGAAATAATTTTTTGGGAGCTAAAAACCGCATGTGTGCATGAGAAATTCCTCCGACGGGTAAATCTGCCGCAACAGTAGAATCCCGTTATAGTCTCATCTCTTCTCAATTTTTGTTTTCTTCTCCGATGAGGAATCCAATTCCGGAATATAATTGAATAATTGCATACAGTCGAATTTTCGTAATTTGCTTCGTCTACAGCCCCTTGCACGCGTATAGAACGGGGTTTTACTGTATTCTCTTCAGCTCTCTTTGCCTTTCCCGCGGAAACTTTCTGCAAACTTGAAATTCTCTTTACTACTGAGAAATGTACGCTGCAGCCCGTCTGCAGTCAGGGTTCACCGCTGAAAAGTCTGGGTGAGATCGAGGCCAAGTATCAGAAGCATGATGGCAGGGGGGGATGGGAGAAACGTGGCAGGTGTCAGATACCATCTCTTGTTTATTCTTAATGTTTAGGTTATTCTAGGAAAGTTTCATCAGGTGTCGGCTACAATGATCTGAAGGTTTTATCGTATATGGATAATTAATCGAATCCATAATTTCTCGGGAATTAAATTACTCATTTATACTTTTTGTTTAATTGAGGAATTATTTTTTTTACTTGAACATTTGTGAGATTGCAGTTTTTAGTACGGCTGTAGAAAATCAGGAAATATTATTGTAGATGAGGTGAAAAAATCAAATCCACTCTAATTAATTTATGTTGAAATTACGGATACCACTTGGCACTTTCAATCATCCCGAGTTCTGAAAGTATTAATGACGTTCGTGATTCCGGAATTATTTTTTTTTCTTCCTAATTAAACGCTTACCGAAAAGTTTTCACGATTATATTCTCCGAATATTTTATCACAAGTTTCATCATATTTCAGGAGATATGATCATATCGAGCTCGAAGTATGAAGCCCAAACAATTTCTCTATCAACCTTCAAAACTCGGATGATCCTCACAATTCATGATTTGCAAGATCATGACTTCGGGACCTACACCTGCACTGCTAAGAATTCTCTTGGAGAAGTTGATTTCAGCATAAGATTATACAGTAAGTCAATGATTATGAGTCAATGCGACTAAAGTTAAGTCAACAATTAAATTATTGACATGAGATGAAAAAAAAAAATTGACACTCTGAGAAAATTTAAATATTTATCTTCAATGTTATTTTTATCTCAGAGATGAGTGGAACATCTCGACAGAAATCGGATTACGATGACGAGATAGACGATATAGAGCAAGTAGTGTATGGTTCAGCCGATGACGATAAGATGGAGAATAAGGTGGAGGGTAAAACATTTGCGTCAGATAACACTGTGCAGGGCCACGTGGGATTACCATCTTCAAGTGCATCAAGCCCACCACCAACAATGAAAATCACTCGGCGGCGTCCGACTCCCATGACAGGATCACCCCATGGTAATCGCTCTTCAGGGGTTTCACATCAACTATTTCACTGTCCCATTAGCCTAATGATCATTGCATTATGCGTCATGATCGAGCATTTCAAGCCGTTTTAAAGGAATTGCCGTGCCATTCTCATGATGGGAAAGTAAATTTTAAAAAAATGGTTGAGACCGATTGTTGGGGAAAATGAAGAGTGTAGATAAATTTCTTTGAGATCAATTTGAATGATGGAAGAATAGAAATGTACATATCTTTTTTTGAATTCTTATTTTTGACTTATTCTATTCATGTATCACTCGGTGTGTCTCCTTACTTCTCTGGGGGACGTTGATGTAATTGTAGAGAAAGTGGAATGTGACATCTCTGTAGAAGAAAAAGAAAAGGCTTTTCATATGGTATACTCAGTGCAAAATTCTTCTGCATGGCTCAGTGTTATACAATCGAATGAATATTTTTTCTTTGTGAATTATTTTAAGTGGGATTTAATTACAATGATGAAATATATTTATTACTTCCGTTCGACCTTACCAGATATATAGTGATGATGCGAGAGTATATTATAAGGTGGTCTACAATTAATCGAATGAAACGATTGTCTCGACTGGCTTGAATGTGTTCAATGATGAATAGTTAAGCAATATATCTCATGTATAAGTTGACTGTACATATTGTTAAGTTGCTGACAAATAATGAGGAATGACTCTTTGTAAAGGCAAGAGTCTTGTATAAAATATAAAATATCAGTTATTAGGCTTCAGTGGCGTGCGGTGAAAATAACTGATGGAATTGAGGTATTAATTTTATGGATAATGGAATTATTACTTATTTTAATTATTCATAACTCTCAACATCCAAAATTGGATTGTTTGATTGCATTCAGCTGCTCAAATAATTTATTTAATGAGTTTTGATCGTATAACCAAAGGAGAAATATAATCCGGAGAAATGAAAATAAAATGTCTTATGAAATTTCCATTTAATTATCTTTCATTCATTGAAAAAAGATCAACCCGTTAGATGAAAAATTAAAAAATATTTGAAAAATGAATATTACAGTATATTGGAGATTGTCGATTCGAGGTGGAAGCGAGTAATTTTGGAGAAAATGGCTTTACACATTGTGGATGGTGAGCAGAAGAGCAAAAATATAGGATTTCTCTTACTGGACAACGGGAGCAGAGCGAGCTATGAAGGACCGTTAGCAGCGTACGAGGGATTCCATCTGGTGCAGGCGTAATTCATCGCGAATTAATTTAAGAGCTTACCTCCACCTCCAACATTTTCGTACATTTTTCCCATTCCTTCCTTCACCCACAGCCCCAACAGTTTTCTCAACCATCACAACTCCCCAGCTCCTTAAACCAAACCCACTCTGGTACTTTCATTAAGGTCTGCCAGCACCATTTGGTGGTTCTCCTTTATGCTGATTTTATTTCCCTTCTTTCGCCAACTCTCTAAGATAAGATCTCCAAGTAATTGTGCGGTATTATATTTTATTACCCTTTGGATATAATGGTGAACGCTGAAATATGGCCTCATTCGAACCGGACGTGCATCTTCACTTTCTCAATTCATCACATATAAAACGCTAAAAGACCCCACGGCTGCCTCTAATTCTTAAACTTCCGGGGCTTCTTCCACTTGTGGCTGAATACCAACCCCTAATAACTCCATAATTAACCAGCGATGCGTGAGACCCCAACTTTATTACCCATTATTTTTTTTAAACATTTTAACATCATTATGTTTTTACGAGAATATTGTATGGTGTTTGCTTTATGTCAGGTATGTTCTTCGCCTGAACGTGCTTAAGGGTGTAACATTCAAACACTTGGCACCAGCCGGTACCAGGTATGTGACATGAATATTTGTTTCTCATAAGATATTGGACCTCGCGGCACCGGTGCTTTTGGTGATACTGTCATCACCACTGTGCATCGCACGTCAGTGATTCTCCGAGGTGTTTAATCCAGGGACATGTTAATGCTGGCAGTCAATGAGAATGCGGTTAACTATTTTTGTAGATTATCACGTGCAATCAACAGAGAATATAGGCTAATTCTTGTCAACGCGATGTCTTATGGGTATGAATGCAAAATTAATATCGATTGCAATATAAATTATGTGTTGATTTAATTCTCGCAAACCTTTTGGAAATCCAAAAAACTAACAATGAACATTTTTTTTTTCTAGTTAGAAAAAAACCGTCGGAGCTATGATCATTAGTGAGTTATTAAGGTCTATAGTGGTGTGAACTTAATTATATAATTGGAAGTGAAATAAAAAAATTAGCACATTGCTCTAGATTACCGTACCATGATATATCTATAATGGTTCGGAATCGAATATCAAAGCTACCAGTCTATGATTTAATTATGTCCGCGTCATTGTGTAAGCAGATGCTGTTGACAAATGAAACGATCCGATTTGTAATCCTAGCTGGGGTAGATATCACCCCTAATGAATAGCATAATGCACAGCACTGAATAATGCATTGCAGTAACAAGCGGTGATACTTTAAGAGGCAAAAACACTTTGTAACCAGGACACGAGTTCAGTCTAGCTGAGAGTTTTGAGTATGAGCTGTGAACGCGAACTGGAATGATGAAAAAGGGATTGAAGTTTTTGTTTTTTTCTTCTTTCAAGTCATTCTTCACGTTCTCAGTCAGGGGATAATTAAATAACCAGACAAATGAGCTGAGGGTTCGGGATAATTCCGAGGAAATGTTGGAATGTTAGAAAATATGAAAGACAGGACATGCATACTGGTTTGCTCCTTTTACATTACGTCACAAGAACAAATGTATTTGGACGGGTATTCAACGGTGACAACATTCCCTGCAGCTGAATATTTGCTATTCAAAGAGAAGATGGAAATAGTTCTGAGATGTTTGACATTCACAAATAATGTCTGTAGATGAGAAATTGACAATATGCTCTACATTATGCTCCATAAAAATGTGATTGCAAAAACAATCTGCACGGCTCCTGAGGTTTTCTTTTACTTTTGAGGATGAATTATAATATTTTTAAAATGACATGTATTACTTGAACGTGAAGCACGTTGTGTTGAAAATATTTAATCATCAATTTTTAACATAGGAGTTGGGAAATAAATGAGGAGAGATAAATAATATTGAAGGGCTTGGAGCCCATTCATCGCCCCTCACCCTAGCCCATAGAAACTTGCATATCGGGAGAAAATGAAACAATACGTCCTGCTATTTTTCATAGCCCAAAGTATACCCCGAGAATAACGAAAACATGAAGGATATAAAGCGTCTCCCGTCCTGGTACACTGAAATCAATAAGTCAGACATGGGGATGGACACTGAAGATATGTGGCTTGTTTTTTCAAGGAGCTTCATCAATCCAAACGCTCGACGATAGGAATGAACCTGACAGAAGAAAAAGAATGAAAGCCACAAGTGAGATAAAAATATTCAAAATATGAAAGAAGGGAGACGGAGTAAAACGACAATCATTGCGTCGAATAGGAATCCCTACAACACCTTTTTTCTCCCTCTCCTGTCTGTTCAAACCCATTCATTGATGAACGACTAAGTGGTTTCTAATAAAAAAAAAAAGTTATTCCAATCTCACGGTAAACCTCTGTGATATTCTTTATAAAAAGCTGTTCCACTTATGTGAATCATGAATAAAAAACAAGCACCAGAAAAAATATTCTATCTCAGATTTCCGCTCAATAAATCTCGAATCCATCAGAACTCGAATCAGTACCAAAGCACCAACGTCACCGGTTATGAAAATAAAAAAAAAAACACGAAATAAAATAAAGAAGTGAGTTTTGGCTGAAGAACTCAGGCGAGAAAGATGAACCAATCACCCTTCCTTCTGAATTTTCTCTCTGACCTACCCCGAGAAGGTACATTGATGGGTATAGTTTATCCCCCCGTGTAGTTCTTCATGACGGGATTCTCCCTTTTTTACGAAGATGCTTGGCGCGTCACATTAACCGTGAAATGGGATACGTTCTTCGCTCGTAAAATGATGTGCACACCGGACTTGTTATGTTCTTCCCCTCAAGCTATTCTGTTTCTTTCGTTTTCTGTCTTAAAAAATGTTTACACGTATTCATTAATTCCACAGCTAATGACTTCCTCTCATTCATGAAACCAAAATCCAACCGTAACGTACAACCGTTGACTACGATGATACAATAGCTGACGCTGTGGTTGGCAATTCGAAACTCTAGTTCGTTGTTACGTATTCGATCATTTCTTTTCCATCCATCTTCTGGCTTCCTGTCCGTTCTCTCTGGCATTACGCATACAATAGATCCAGTCTACGTCCGTCTCATCGGTGAAACCCTTGCACGTTTCTGGAATACTAGCTGGCTAGGGGTTCGATCGCGAGACCATCTATAGCCATCCCCCCGGCCATCACAGTAATGTGCTTACTCTTGCGCTTGAATACCGACGTCATACATTGCAGCGGACGTTACTGATACAACTACCCTGATCAGGTAACTTACATCATGAAGGCGATCGAATAACCAACATGAAATTTTTCACAAAGTTTGTTTGCAGTCATACGAAGGATTCGGTTTCTGTTGGATTTCCAGTATTGACCGACCGAAATCATCTATCGACTTACGAAGTCCCATGTAAAATTATCAATAATTTTTATTGAATAGTTTGTATTAAAATAATTTATTTAAAATGTAACAAGGATTGGAATCAATATGTCCATGTCATTTGATGTCACAGATAAATTATTAATAACGAGAGTGATGAAGAATATCGGAATCGATGGATCATTTCGATAAATTAATTATTCGTTACATTAATTTAATCAATAGATAATAATGTGATTTTAAAATTGTGTGGAAATTGTTTAATCTTTGAGGATGATTAAGCGAGTTGTGTGAAGAGGGGTAGATAGGTCATCGGTATAAAAATCAAAATTTAGTGGAGGTAATATAGAGATGATAGGCGTCTTGTGAAAGAGAAGTGTTGGGGTGAATAGCGTTGAATGAGATAGAAGGATAAAGAAACTGGGACTGAGCTTGATGTGTGTGAGGGGCTTGAACTATCCGTAGATTTTCTTTTCTGGAGCGACTACGTTAAGATCAAAGTGAGATGAGGCCTAAATTCCAAAGAGTAAATTTTTGGTCTCACTAGCGAGGTGTGAATATAATGATCATTAAAAAAAAATTTTGACTTGAAATATTATTGATTATGAGGAATTTTAGATGTTTGGAATTTTTTGAATATTTAGATTTTACATGTCAAATGATAACACCCCATACATGCGACTTTATAAATATACGCTAGTCAAATAAAAAAGAATGGAGTAGCACTGAGTGGGTCTCCCCACTTTTTAAGAAGTAACATATATAGGAAATAAATGTGGCTCGACAAGTTAGACTTGGGAGAGGCTGAAATCGCAGGTAATTCACTTCCAGAATGTCGCCACGTCCTGTAGCCTGGGGACGTGCACAGGAGGATGAGGGAAAAGAAGAGGGGACGTACCGTACTTGTATCGTAAAACGAGAGCTGTGCTTCAGGGTTTTCCTTTTTTTTTTTCTATTTTTCAACCCTTACTTTTTACCATTTTCTTCCAGCAATGCCGCGATCTCAATGGATATTCTGTGGGCTTTCCGCACACAATTATATGGGGAGACGAATAAAATCTTTATAAGCAAAGCCTAAAAACGTGAAGTTCTCATCTAGTTTGACTTCGGTATTTGAAAATAATGTCCCCGTTTTTTCACATAGCTTAGCTTATGAAAAGAAAAAAAAAAAACTGACAAAAAAAGTTACATGCTTCATTTTAAAAGGGATAGTCTAAATTTTATCTTATGGTTTTGGGGCGAAAGTACTCTACCCACCGTACTCCATTGTACAATTTTATTACTTTGTATTTCTGAGAAATTCATGTCTGCACATTCTTCTGGCATGAAGGAGAAAAAAAAGTTGAGACGTCTAGTTGAACAATTTTTTTTTCACCCAGGACTCAATCATTCAGAATTTTTCTTTGAGCTTTTCATTCAACTCAGCAGAAACTGGATCTCAAATTTGAAACTGGAAAACTTCCATCATCTTTTTGACCCTTTAGTAAAACCTTTGACAATAACGGTATCAGAAAATAAAACAGAAGTGTTACAATTCGAGACATCAACTACCACACCGAGAAATATCTCATCTATTCCAACGAAATGAAAAATATAAAATATATTCGATTCTTTCTCATTAGTCTCCGAGGTATTGAAAATGTCAAAAGCTTCTCACTTATTCCGATATTGGTTTACATCTCTTGCCACCGCTTCAGGAATAAGATCTTTGACTCAACTGTGAAACTCAAGATGCTTTGACGGGATACGATTACACAGTGAAAATTTCGCAATGCGATATCCCCCAGTCATAGGCATTTGTTTTCCCATTGGTCCAGACGTATATCGAGTAAAATACAAGTGGCGCATAGAGGACACTTTTGTATTTGAAGCACGAATCCCTTTAAAAGCATTCGGGGATCGATCGACGAATCGACGGAATTGTTGCACTCAACATTTTATGAAAAAAAAATTTAAAAAAAAAATGTGGAGAGGATGTATTGGCGAGCAAATTGTAAGGATATTTGCCGGTTATATCGACAAGCATTATGTGTGAGCAGAACGTTTAACGGATTGTGGAATAATTTAGTGAGAAAATAGCTGGCGAGAGGGCAAATACCGTCTGGATGACTCCATTGAAGTAAGTGCGGGATACAAATATTTGTTTTTCCGTTCCCCGATTGCTGTGCTCACACAACGGCCTTTTTCACATTAAAGGTATGAGCAGCGTCTAGAGTCTAGACCGTCAACGCGTACAACAATTCAGTATTTAATGCGCACTTGTTAAATAATGACAATTTTTTCTATTTAATTTCTCAGTCCGATGCCGAAATTTGAAATTCCAGTGTCCCGTCAATTCTCGTCCATTTGGATGGATTGAGAGGGTGCATGTTTCAACATTAAATATGAAGACTCGGGGCCTCACATATTTCATCTACATGACTGTATACGTGATAAGATCATTTAAATTCACTCCGGGGATTCGTTTTTCCCTCGTAAGGGAAGCGTGATTGAGAAGAACACATCCTGGTTCATGATGCTGAAGGGGGCGTTACGATGGGAAAGTCGATCGTTGATCAGTGGTGCACGTTTCGGATATGTTGTAACATGAGAGTAACATGTGTGCCAGTTTGTTCCTCCCTCAGCACTCCCTGTCGCTCTCATCATCATTGATTATCCTTGACTCTGGTCACTGTGAAAATATTTCTTACCTTTCCACGGAATTGGAATTTATTCTCTGAATTCTATTTTTACTGTCCAGTCGTTTATTATCTGTCAATAAATATGAGAAGTCATACTTTTCTACTGCAGTGGAAAAAAATAAATGAATCATTCCGATAATAGTCAAAACTTTTTTCCATTCAATACCGAGGATTCTCTTAATGATCATTTAAGACATGAAATATCGTGTGTTTCCTCATCTGTTGGAGAGAAAAATCCTCGATATTCCCACCACTCTTTTATTCCCATCATTTCTACGAACAAAGGATAAATCCATTGTGTGCCCAGTCAGCAATCCCAGATAACCAAAAATCCAGCATCCCCCATTTTTTTTTTCCCTCTGTCACTTGACTGAATCTAAACGACTGCTAATTGATAATGTCAGATATATTTGTAATTAAAAAATATCATCAGGATCCCCTGCAATTGGTTGGAATCTACCTGTCAATATCACGCAGGGATTTTCGGATGAGAATCTGCAGGAGCGGTGAATCAACGAATTTACTGGCAAAGGCAAGTCGCTGAATGCATTAAAAAAAAAAATACGCTTACATTAAATATTTCTTGAAAATAAAAAAATCAAAAGTTCCAAAAATCAGGGTCTGTGCATTGTCCATTCATATTTTACTGAATGAAAAATCATGGATGGAAAAATTATTGTCACATATGAATATGTTATTATAGTGAAAAACAACAACCAAAACAGCTACCATTCATTACCAACGAAAGTCCGCCCCAATCCCTATTCACGCAAAGTAACTGAGTATCAACACCAGTTGACGCTGTCCACCATTGTTTTTGTGATTTTCCCGTGAAAGTTCATGGAAAATTTCCCATCGCCCTTTCCATCGCAAAGCTCGTGGTTCCCCGAGGCGCATCCCGCGTTTATTGAATTATTCAGGAGATAAGAGACATCTGTAGAGCCACTCGGTACGTTAAAAGGTAAGACAATTACCAGGAAACAGCTACAAGATAACAACAACAACAAGCAGCATTTCCAAGCCGACAGTCGGCGCAGAGTCGGCCGGATATGGTACTCGAACAACGAGCCGACTCCTCACTCTCAGCATTTCGCCTGTACCTATCTCCCTCATCGCCCAAACAAGAGGCAAAGGTCTTGGGTATCCCGGAGTGTAGAAACGAGCTCTCCTATTTACTTCTTTTCCATTCTCTTTTTTTTGTTATCTCTGATGGCTGAGTATTCTATCTAATTTTTCTCTCTAAAAATCTTAAAAAAATTCGTTCTTTTAAATAAACCCATTCTCCACGAATGAGCGTTGTTCCACTATTTATTCATCTTTATTGATGATATTTTGAATGTACAATTGAATTTTTCAAAATCTTCAGTCCGACCAGCATCGAGCAGACTAGTCCAACTATGTAATCACATACCGTCGATTCAGTAGACGCACCTCAAGCGCGAATGCATTTCCATTCACCATTGGATCGGAATAGATTTTTTTTTTTCCTGGGGATTGAAAATAAAAAATCCTGAACAATTTCAGTTGCCGATATTCCATATCTCATTCATATTTTCTTCCCTCCCTTGGAAAATTCAGTGAAAATATAAGCTCATAGTTGGAAGTTGAAATAAAAATGAAAACTTGTCAATTCTGGAGTGCTCTGGAGGAGGTCCTCGTGGAAGTAGCCAAAGCAACTGAAACGTTTAACTGAGAACGAAAACGCTTGGTTAGAGGACTTTATTCAAACTCTGCACTGAAATTTCCTCGTTTGGCCTATCTACCCGTATCGTTGGAGCTGAACCATGTGGCTCACTCCTCTATCCACTCCTTCATTCCGCGGTCCACTTTTGCCTCATCGTCGAGGGCTCCTCGTAAAGCTAAGAGATGAGAAGGGAGTGGTAATGTTTTAGACAGACATTGTCAATTCTCCACTGTACTGAGCTCACACCGAAACTCTCTCATTCCCATTGACAAAGTTGGTGGGCTATTTTGTAGCCTCAAGGTGGAAAGAATGTCGATGGAATTGTGGTGGAGAATGAATTCCAAAGTTGGAGGCCATCGACGGGTTGCTGACGCTTTTGCAGGAGGTTTTGCCATTGGGATTGAACGAGAGGTAAAGAGATTGGAATTTACCAAGTGATAAGAGGTGAGAGTGGTCTTGTCCATACACCAGGTGTTTGGAGCACTGACGACACCGAAAAAGATAAAACCCCAGGGGGTGGACGACGTGGAGAATCCTTGGATGGAGGATGGTCAAAGTAAAGCGCCCGAGAGCTATTCTGTGATTAAAGAAAATTACGTAGCACGAGAGATGAATAATTACAGACGACAGTTCTCGTGTGCGCACGGCATTTCTACTTTACCTCTTGGGGGGATGGGGCTTGGAGGGACATGAGAGAGGGTGGGTATGGGAGAATATGGGGTAGTTCTAGTGTTCTCGTTTGCCGCCTGTTCGCTATGTTGTATACCCACAGGATTCGTCTGTTCACTGCGACCAGTAGAACTCTCGCCGACAACTCAACCTCACCTGTCTCAGTAATTTTCCATTTCCAGTATCTTTTCATTGCTCAGATAGCACATGTACATGGAAAGACGACGAGCCGCGGGCTACAGCATCACTCGTCGGCGGTGATACGGATAAATGAAGTCTTGAGTTCCTTGGAAATGAGAGGTGAAATAATGCGAAATTCACTAGATAAATTTTATATTTAATTTAATCAGTTATTTTCATCTTCTGGAGAAGTAGCCCAAGTTTTTAATGGGTGGGCTATGCGGTCTGATAGAATTTTTTTATTCTCCCTGGATGCATAAATTCTAGCGATACTCTCAGTCGAAAAAAGTATGGTTCAATTCATTTTCACATTTTTTTTTTATTTCTCTCGTCAACTCATTGTCCTTCAATTGTTTTTATGCATGTGACCCTTTCGTTTTTTTTTTAAGGCTCGTTGTGATCGAGGTAATTCACTCGCACAGAGAGTGAATTCTCCATTGTTCGGAGAAGTAAAGGCATTAGGGGAGTGAACGAAAGAAATGGAGAAAGGTGGTAGCGTGGTATCCGGTTTGACTGGTAAAATGTTACTTGGAAAATTTTACCATTCTCTTGATGTGAATGAGTCTGAGTCTATGTGCTGTACTTGTGGTTCAGAGCCCAACCGGAGAAATACCTATTTTACTTAATTACGTTACTGCTGACTTCACCCGATATTTGAGAATGTGACAAGTGAATAGGGTTAGCTCGTCCATTCATTCGGGGGAAATGAAGTTCTCGGGAATGGGCATGAGAGAAAAAAAGGAGTGGTGGAAAAATTCCGAGTGTTTGCTGGAGGTTCGATTAGTTCGATTTTTTTTTTCTCAAGGAAAAACTGGAGAAGGGAGAGAGTTCGATGAACTCTTTTATAATCTCGGCTGCCAGTTATGAGTGATACACAGGAAGTACTCAAGTACTGGCCTCATCGTGCTGGAGGTTGTGAACCTAATATTCAGGCCACATGGTATAAACTCCATCGCGAATTTATCGGCCGTTAATCATTCAGCGTCCCGTGGCGTCCTGGTTAACAGTAATCCAATTTCGATGTCGAATCACGAGCTTGTAGGTCATAATTAGCTGTACCGCCTATGAAATGTGTATTTATATATCTATATTCAGTAATCCACAATCAATTTTTTTAAATTGACAGCATTCGCTAAATTGCGATGCTCTCAATTCAATTGATAACACGTCCAATTACTTTTTAAAAATTGAAATTTCCAGTGAAAATTCAGTTGAGCCGAGACTTTATCTATTTTTTTTTTCAATTCTATTAATACTTCAGTGAAGATTGGAAAATAAAAAATGAGTCGCGTGCATTTTTTTTTCTTAATATAAAATTTTTTCTTTCAGATCGCGTGAGCCGAGAAAAATATTTTGAATCGATGAAAACCCAGGTAATTATGGAAATGATTATTCTCCCTTAATCAAATGAATCCATAATTAATCCGACGAATGACATGACATGTGACTCAATAAATAATTAAAATGAACCAGTGTATCAGACGACGCTAAAATGGGGATATCGAATTGGCGTGAATACCTCTCGACCAGTTAAACGGTGGAAATCGTACTACTTTGTCCATAATTTAGTTAAGAGCGTCATGCGTGTGACATGCACGGTATAGAATAGATCGGAACCACTGAAGCGCGAATAGAATCTGGCGTGCGGCCAACCCCCGGGTCCAGGATCCGTGCAGTAAGTGACTTATTATCTGGCGTTTGTATGTGCAGTTAAACCTCTCTTCCCTTTCCACACTGGCCCCCATCCCTCCATATTACTATCCCTCTCCCTCATCACTTTACCGCGGCTTCCATCCGCCATATAATGCGCCACAGTTTGAAGAGGAGCGCAAAGCAGAAATGCGTGTTAAATACATGCGGTTTGTTATCGCCCAATGGAGTTTCTCTTTCCGAGCTCAAATCGAGATATCCACTGGAATTTGTGATTCGCCATGACTATTTATGTTCAATTTCCATTTCAGATGCATTCCCGATACTCCACAATTTTTTATATTTTTATAAAATATATTGTTTTTGAATTTTGATTTTTTTTTTCAGTGTTGAGAGACTGTTGCACGATTGTCATGCATTTGGGTAATGTTTCAGGTAATAGTTACATCTGATATTTTAATAATTCTTGTGGGCGAATTACATGAGAACTCGAGATATACAGAAGAAAATATAGGAGCGAGGGTAGGAAAGCGGTGATGGGGTTGGGAATAGAACGGATAACGCAGAAGCATGAGAAAGAGAGCCGACGAGGAAAATGCCATGTCAGCTTGGAAAACCGGACCGTGTTTTATCGTCTACTTTTTTACACCTGCACGTATGTACTCCCTCCGGGACAATCCGTCTGCGATTATTATTGAGGTGTCATACGACGTCTATTTTTTTTCTTTACAAGTTCCATTATTGTAAGCGCAAAGCGACACGTCATCATTCAGAGTAAAGGCTCATATAGCCATGTATATTTAATTAGTCCCCACCGGGAATTCTACTCCTTTAATTGAATGAAAAATAATGAATAAATTGTTTCATCTCGTGAATACTTCTCCATTCATAATTTTTCCTCCTATTGTGACGAATGATGAATATATTATTTATAACAAAATAATTTCTGGAGAGAGAATAAGGATTATTTAAAAATAAAAAAAATTATGGAACGGAATTAATGAAAAATTAAGGAAACAATTGATTAATTCTCTGTTGACCAACTTTGGCCGACTTCTTGTAACTAACAAATTACGTATGGAATTCATCTGCATCATGACACACGATGGCAGGTGACTTCCGACGAGTTTCATACAACCCTGTAAAACTCTCCAGCAATCTCTACTTCAGTTAGTAATTATTCACTCATCCAGTCTCCCCTGTAGTTAACAAGTATGAGGGCAAACTCGGAAATTTGTCACGCCTGTTGTTGCGTCAACCGCAACATTCTCTTGAACTCCTGATCTGTGGCCATTCGTTCTAATCGTTGACTTGTCTATCAAACTTATTCATCAAATCAAAACCAAAAATTAAAAATATCAGCGATAACTTATCATTTTTAAATCGTCTCATTCATTTATCTCGAAAAATGTGAATTCTTCTTCGAATTATTTTTATTATAAAGTATGGAATTAGTGGTTGGTAAAATTTGCCATTATCAGTCCTGATATATAAGTGGGGACACCTTGAAATGTATATAGAAAAATATATAGGTAAATCTGGCTGAGATAGTGATGGCGTTAGTGCAAGGAGAAACGAAGGGGAGGAGTTGTCTGTAACACGTCTCTGCTCTCAAGCATCTAGGACCGCCTGAGGCGTTCAAGTTTACTTACAACTTCACTGCCAACTTCTCAATATTCATTTCCATCACATATATACGGTAAGAGAGATAATTCTTGTAACAACTGAACAGATTCAATGGATTTGCGCCATTTATTTGATTGAATCTGGAAATACTGGAAGATTCACTCAACGGATTTATACAATATTCTGAAGAAAGGCAATTATTCCCAATTTCAATTATTCATCTCCATTATCTGTTAGTACATGAAATTACATAAATTGGGATTATATTTTCGGAATACGTTGAATTTACCATGGCTCTACTGAGTACCGATAATGATAATTAATTTATTTCTTTAGGTATTCTGCGAGATTGAACCATAATTGCATAATTTTCATCAATTTCATTTAATTGAAATTAAAAAAAGAAAAATAAATGAATGATGATGAAACCTCAGGCTCGCCTGAGGGATACTCCATTTCGCTGGATTTATCGTTCCTGGAATTCTCAATAAATGAACATGTACTTCATGTACATTCGATTAGAATGAAATCTATGTGGAGTTCAAATTAACCGTCACCCGATGGAGAAATGATTAACGCTATAAAATACATGTCTCATCGAATGAGTATGAATAATTTGAGCGTCAACTTTACATCACAGTGAAAAGAGAAATCCTCTCGGCCTGGAATCCTGAAAAATGGATCGTATTACCCGGATGGAAATACCCTCGTTTTTCAGGTTGTAAATATGAGGAATTGAAAAGCCGGAATTGGTTATGAATTTTCCGTGGTTAATGTGACACGGTATGACTACCAGTCAAACTAGTGATATCAATAATAATGACAGCATTAATTCATCCACGGTATATGCGTCATTCTCGTTCAGACTGTGCTGCTTGCATGAGTGAAAATACTCCATTTCACTTCATCTCTCGGCTCGACTCTACTCGCAGCTCCACAGGGCAACTTTATTCTATCTTCAAAATTAGTTCAGCCGTCTTGGCACGTCTTTGTCGAGCTGTTGGTGATAAAGTTTAGTATGCTAATTCGTTGAACAGCTGTGCGATTTACCCACCCTCAGGTGCTATCTCGCTATCGTAGCGGCACTACCACTGCCACCCAACAACTCCCACCGCCCAAATTTATTGAATTTAAATTGTGGTAATTAAAATGTGTTATGCCGGCTTCACTGCTTCCCCACTTGCTGGGACACATTCTGAATTACTGGAACGATGAAATTCGTTCTTCTGATGGCACTCCCCGGTTAATTCAGAACGTATATTCATCCTGCGGTGATAGAATTTTTCAGTGGAAATGAGAGAACCTCGTAATCCTATATGACAAATGCGTTCACGTAAGAATTCATTTCTCATCGCGCCCATTTTCCACGATGATTTCATATTCTAACATTGTCATTGAGTTTGTTTTATAAAAAATATTTTTTTAAATTGAAATAAAAAATTTAATTGTAACGAGAACTGAGGAAGGACCACAAAATAGTTTGAGTTTATCAGATAATTAGAATCTTAAAATCAGATATAATTAAAGAATTCGGGATTAATTCCATCACGAGATGGTCTATATGTCGGTGTTCTACGACTATTCGCTATAGTCGTGCTGTATGTCGCTGCTTTTCAGCTTTCACAGGAATGAATAGGGAGAATAGCCCTAGGCTTTTGGCAATCTGCCAGACAGCAAGTAACTTATTATATCTGGCATTAAATTATTATAGAGCTGGAGACCATCCCCGTCGCCCGCCCCTTTCACCTCATGCAGCACTCACAATGGGCATAACGGAGTGCATAGGAAACGATTAAACCCAATGACAGATTCTGGAATCCTGTGCTAAATGCAGTTCACCGTGACGTTCCCTTCTCTCTTTTCCTCGAGTCTTTTATCTGACTTCATTCGAAGGAATCGTATTCCCTCCCATCTAATTGTGCAAATACAATTGCCATGATACCCCTCTTTCATATTGAAACTTTCAATGATATCCAAATACGTCATAAAAATTATTAAAAATTATTCAATTGCACATTTTGGGTGAATAAACATTGAAAGTGTACGTAAGTCATGTAATAGTGTTTTCTCGGGGAATTAAGAAGGATTGCCATTGGAAATTCAATTGAGTGTATCCGACTGGTATATATCGCAATGGTTTTATTCGCTAGAGTGATTTATCGTAGTAGGTTTCGTATTGCTCTCGAATGGATAGCTTTTTGCTTATTAGGGAGTGACAATCAAGATAGCGAAGAAAAAAGCTCGTCTCAAGTGGAGAATATTGTGCTTGACATAAACCTTCATCTCGTCCAGCTGACAATTTTCAAATCGCCCATTGCCATGCTGAATTCCCGAATTCCCGAATTTTCAGGATTTTCTGAATTTCTGAGATTGTTTAAATTTTCACAATTTTTATAAATTCAGGTTTATGATTATGAGTTCATGATTAAATATCGAGGGGAATGCTATTTTTGTTGACTTGTGCAGATAAATATCGGTACATGAATTTATCCTGCGCATCCGTCGGTAAAACAGGTGTCTGACCATTGATTCCCTGTACTACTTGGCTCGTGGAAGTCAGTGAGTTCTCCTCAGCCAAAAAGCTCATTGCATTCTCTTACCATCATTAGATATTTTTCAGAAAATAAATAAAACAGTATTTTAGCATCGGATGGACAATTTTCAACGGTTGAACATGAAATTTTCAATTCGCAATCAGCATGTATAAATTCAACAACAAGCGGATGGTTAAAATTTCATCGAAAATTCCATATTTTCATTACAAACTCTCAATTTATCACTAACTATGAATTGAGGAAATCTTTGGAGGGATCTCAGATTGCACGTGCGTTAGTATCATGCAATTTTTCACAGTCGAAAAAACTCATATGAGTTCATTCCATATGCACCCAACGAACGCGATAGATAGAGGAAGAGGCTGAATGTAAACTACTGAATCGATGGAGTAAAACTTTTCGTTGCTGAAACTTCATCATTCTCTGAAGTCTCCACGAGGTTTCCATGATATTCAGGTGTTGTAATATACCCCGTAAGTTTTTTTTCCTCTCCTCTTTCATTGCGACCCCTTAATTCACATTCTGGGCCTGTGGGCTGCTCTCCTCATTACACATAAGACTGCGTTTTCAGCATAAAAAAACTTTTTTAGTGACTTTATCCAACTGTCTCCCTTTCTGTGTCCTGCAGTGTCGTAAAGGGGAGCAACTCGGGGTGAAAATAAGTCAGAGAAATTCATTTATTCCTGCAATGAAGGCGAGAATACACCGATGAACTCGCCAGCCAAGTGGAATGAGGCGATAAGTAATGATCATTCAGGAATGACCGTGTAGAGGGACAATCGAATTATCTGAGAAGGAAATATAGTTACTACTATTGTAATAGTAAATATAGAGTGATAAATATTGTTTATGGAATACCAAAGTAAATTATTTCTTGAAATTCCATATAACAATTTGACAAAACCAAAAAAAAAAAATGGTTTCTCGATATTACAAAATTTTTTATTTCTCCAACTCATTCTGAAAATTGAAACTTCCATTGCAATTCAATGGTATATTAATTAGAAAAAATTATCAATCGATTCTTTTTCGCGTGCGCGTGAAAATGGAGAATTACGAAAATATTAATGAAGTAGACGAGAAATGGTATTGCTACAATTGTCATGTACATTACGTCATTAAAAACAAGTGTTTATGCAAATAATTGTCGAGATTCGTAAATGGTTGATCCTTTTCACTGGTATCCATCGCCACGGCCATTCCGTTGTATACCACTGGCAATGTTGAAGCACTCCATTACGTTGGCCTTACGACGGGTAATCTGGTAATAGCATGTCGGCAAGTGACCCATTTTTCAGACAACGCCAACTCGTTAGCGCTCGGGAATCCTCCCAACTCGCTCCTGGTCCTGCGCTATTTCTCTGTCCTGTCCTTCCTACACCCACTCTCTCCGCCCCTTTTATCATCATCTCTTATTCCACTCTGTCGAGTCTTTCCGTGGCGCCTCGTTGGAACCACCGGAAATGTCCAGTTTCATCTCTTTCATGAGAAAGAATTAAATAACTGCTCTTATTTGACATCATCTTGGTGCATTACCCAGCCATGTTATTAAACCATTGCTCCTGGTCATCTGAATTTTCTATAAATTCAAACGGTAATGGAAGAATATCATATGTCAAAATCACATTCACATCGCTCTTGACATCGCCCTTTGATCATTTTTATTAAAAAGAATGTGCTCATTGAAGCGAATGACCTTTGATATATTGGAATGAAGAAATTAACTGGTCGTCATGAAAACTAGTTTTTTGTTCATAGTAGAGAAAGGTTCGAATTAATTGGACAATCGAACAAATGGGCTTTCACATTTTCCATGCTTTGATTCAATTCTAGCTTTTCATGCGGAGGTTTTTCATTTTTTTTTGTAATTTAATACGATTTTTTTATTTAGCTTAACTAGATAAAAATAATTGCTCTCTGATACAACTAAAACCCCCGGGAAAAACCAAAATTTTGTTAACCATAAATGAAAAACTTGTTGTGTAAACTGCATGCCCTATTCATAGCATGGAAATATCGCACGTAAAGTTTTACCTCGACATACGACCCAACTAACCCAATTTTCCTTCGACTTGAGAACTGCATACAAGATTGAGAGAACTCCTATTGCTGAAGAAAATGTTTTTCTCCATGTGCTGACCTTTTTCAAAATAACATCGTTTATATCCCTTCCCATTTAATTTTAATTTCCACTCCAGAATGCCCCTTTTCGAATTTTCTTCAGGTCTCTCTGAATTAATTGGACCCAATTCCATCAATGGCTTTCAATTTTATTCCACATTATTAATTAATTTTCGAGTGAGGTGAAAGAGTGGGTGTGAGCGGATCACAGCGGGGCGATACGCTTTCCAGATAATTCCGGCCCGTCAGGGTGTTAATGACAGGGCCTCAGTGTGACATGAATTTTCCCGGCATTAATGCTGAAAATCGTCTGTACTCAACCAGATATTTTCCTCTCAGATGCAACTGGGGTGCGCTTTGAGGGACCTGGGGAGAGGGCTCAGTCATACGGTCAGGATGTCGACGTGACTTTGCACGCCGCCTCGAGTCTTCATATCTCCCGACATCACTGACAGAGCAGTTTGCCCTGCGCCGCAACTACAATATAAAATCTCTCCTCTCCCTTTTCACTTGATTCTCACCCATTCCAAGCAGTTGAAGTTGTACGCAAGCGTCAAAATTCGAGAACAACCCTCTGCAGACTCATTTGGCGCGCGGCAACTCACCCACTCACTTTGTCCGTGCAAAGTTCCACATCTGTACACCGGGTAAATAAAATAACACCAAGTACACCGTCGAAATAAACGACAATACTTCAATTGAATTTTCAAAAAAATTGATCGCGTGAGAAATTTTTCAATTAACCCCTGAAGATTGATAGACCGTAATTCACCGATTTTCAACGGTTTCGACAGTTTAACGGTTTTAACAATTGCCATGATTCAGTAAAAACAATAATTTTATAAATTTGTTGGGGATAATGGAATTGCATTAGTTTATCTTTTCTCCGAGTTTCAATGGAATTATGGTATTATAATGTCTGATATCAATGAATATTGCTCCGTAATGATGTCTGTGTGTATATCGCGTGACATTGTCGCGTGGTGTAAGCGACGTTTGTGCAAGGAAGCCTCTAGGTATTGAGACAGATTTACGTATGCTGAATCTCTGGTGGATATCTTGCGGTGATACCAAGTGTTTACTGTGTATTTGTGCGCGAGTGTATCGAAACGCTGGGCGACATATAGTGTCAACAAGAAGGAATAAATCTCAAGTGAATCATTGTTACGTTCACAAAGGGACTTATTATTTTTAACAATAAAAAATGTTGTTTACTATTGTACTTTGGCTTCTGATGATTGAGACGCGTGGTGCACAAGGTAAATTCTTTCTTTTTCTTTCAAGCCGATATTAATGGATGGCCTGATGACCTCAATCGATTTTACACAGAGTTATTTTTCTATTGACATTCATTGCCACATTTGTGGTATCGAGTATTGGATTATTCAAGCCATTACGAGAAATATACAATAGATTCAACAACACTGCTCGCTATTTTCTCCGGCACATTTTTATCTTGGCAAATATTTGCGAAAATTCAGGAATTCTCCATCCATAATCCCCCATTTTTCGAATATTATCATCTCTAATAGCGGGAAATATTATTAGGATTCTTGAATGCACTGCAAACAGAATTAATGCGACATTCCCGGGATATAACTGCTAATTGTGTCCCTCACCGTGTTTCATATTCATGAGGCAGTAAACCACACTGGATTTTATGCATTCCATGTTTTTTTAATGTCACGACACCCCGCTATATCTTGTGAATTTTTACCAGGCAGGAAATACTGAAAGTTTGTTTTAATAATTTTATTTTAATGCACTTCAAGCATTCTCAACACACTGAAAGAACGGATTAAATGCATTAACATTTATTCCGTTCCATCACCGGTTGAATATTATTCACTTTCCCCGCCTGTTTAACTCATTTAACTTAAATTATCGCTGATGGGCACATCGAATGGAGATGACTGGTGAGTTTTATCATTTTTATTGTTAACACTCGACAAATAACTGCCTAGGGACACATGCTGAATACGAAATTATATAGACGTTTCACTATTCATCTCCCCCACATCCGTCGCTCTCGCATGATTCACCAAATCCGGAAATCTGTGAAAATCTTTGAAGGGAAATCACTTCATCGATTGAAAGTAGAGGGTCTCGTGTCGTACTTGAATTTCATCAGTGGATGAGTCTCAGAGAAAGATGGGGAAGGCTCGTACTTTCGGATTTTACTCGCTGAATTCTCATTTATCCTCCGATGAGTTTTACCCCAGGTTCCTTCATGGTATACTAGTCTTACTTTTAATCACAATTTTATCATTTGGACAGGTTAAAATTTCTTGCGGAACTCAGTAGAAATAAATGAATCTCGAGTCCAATGTCGAGGGAGGAATTGCAGGAAGTCAATAAAAATCTATAAATTGGTGTACATTGAGTTCGGTCACTAGCGCAAATTTCATCTCACGAAAGAAATGAAAAAATCCGAGTTTTATCGGTGTTTCAGGGTCGAGGAATAAAGTTTTGTGGTGCAATGTTTCAATACACCCATCGTGAAACTACTGGGTGTTTATAAATATACCACGGTATGAGGATTAAAAATTTTTAAATTAATTTCCTGTTTTTTTTTTTTAGACACCATGAAACACTGTAAAAATATTAACATCCTGAAATATTCATGGTGATATGATGTGAACGTCGGTAGGGTATTGAACCTCCTTCCATATTTCTCTGCAAAATTCATAAATCACAGGATGACGTTTCCTTTACTATGCGGCATCTGCGGTATCTGAAAAAAATGGTAAAAAGGGACTTTTTCATGTCACACCGGTCGTCAATCGCGGATAAAAAAGGGCCGCTTTTAATATATCTCCCGGACGCATGAGCTTTTAAAGACATCCAATAGCCATTACACCATCCTATAGCCCCAGATTGTCCTCCCATACCATCAGGCGTTTGACGTTTTTAAACAGGAACTCGAGGACCAGGATTTTCAGCCGGACATGCAAAATAAAATCAAGCAGAAAAATGAAAATAAGAATAAAAGTTCCCCTGCAAATTCATATTCAATAAAACCGTGGCGTATCTCTTAGAAAAATGATAAAAAATCTATACAAAACATGCTTGCCAAAAATGTTGAGAGGTTTACACATTTCACGGAATTTTCAATGCTGAGAGATTTAATGTGATTGACTACTGACGTAATTCATGGATGTTCCCATTGATGTAATAGAGGGATGATATGATGGGGAAATATATCAGAATGGTTGGATAATTTTGAGGCAGTATGGTCATTCAGAATGGTTGAGCCTGTTGTTGGCAATCAGGGATCCGGTTAAACGGGTTTTGCCAGTGATGAAAAGCGCTGCGACCGCTTGTTTCGTTGGTCCATCGCCAGGGTTACCTGCCGCAGCCATTTGTAGTTGCAGCTGTCTCACTCGACATACATAGGGTATATGGGCAAAGATAATACGAACAGAGAGAGAAGTTGTACTGTATGCTAGGTCGAATGGTTGGTGGTGGGTTACCACTTGGGTCTTGTCGTTCGCACCACCAGCTTGGATTATCCCTCTGCGACAATTAACAGTTAGTGATTCGGAAAACGAGGTAAAAACATGCCAAGTTGGGTGGAGAATGTGGGGTGGAGAGATGGGGTCGATGGGTTGATGGGATGGGGTCAGGATGCCTAATAAGACTGGAAGCCATGAGGAGGCAGTACAGGAAAGAATTAAATGGCTCGGTGACTTTACCACAAACAAGTTGCGAGAAGATTCTCTCACTCAGTTATCAGGGGAAAACCCTTGGCTCTCTCATACTATCGGAGTCACTCCCTCTCTTTGCAAGTACTTCTCGTCGCCAAAAGCTCTTCTCCTCTGCCGGCTGCCTACCAACGATACCAAACTATGATGTTAAGTAGTTTATATGGGCACAAGAGCTATCGCTTTTACGACACTTTTACCATAGCATGAATTGACACTCGTTCCACTTTATTTGATACTTACTTTTTTACCTTTTTTCATTTGTTTGTTACTATTCCTTTTCTTTCTTTTCTGCCCCTCTCTGTATTTTTATAGCCGTCTATTTTTATGGCTTGGTTTTTGTACCTGCGAGAACATTGTAATGTGCTTTTGTTTGTTTTTGTATTGAAATTTTCACGTCAGCCAATATTATTATTATATTTTTGATAAGCTCCTTTTAACATTTCTCGTTTGTATTCTTGAATTTTTTTTATTCCACTATTTTCAACGCTCTTGTTAAGTAGTAAGAATGGAGTTGTTACTGGCGGTTATTTTTATTTCCAATGCTTTTTGTTTATTTTTTGGGGGATTTTTTTTTTCTCCATTCAGTCGGTATGTTCGACGTGTACAAAGGGATTAACCAGATTTTGTGGGTACTGTACTCGTTGTTGGAAAAAGTTTCATAGTTTTTTTGTTGCCTGTCTACCGTGAGAGAGTGGAAATTAAAATTTTATACCAACATGAATTTCGTTCCTGTAGAATGAATATATTTTTAAATGAATAAATTAGAAAAAAATGGATTTTTTTGCTCAGGATTTTTTTTTATTACATTTCGAATCATCGGTACAGAAAAATAAAGTGAAATTGTCTGCATCTCTGGATGTGTTTTCGAAAATTTCTGCAGGGCGGTTTGAATCCGATAATTACCAAAAAATGGAAGAAAAAGTAATATAGGATGACATAGGAAATGGAAAAATGCGGGACGCAATGCCGATTTGCGATGGGAAGTAATTTGACGTGGAAAATGAATAGAAATCCACTTTCCTGTTGAATTACCGTCGTCAGGATTACCGTTTACCCAAGTAATTGAAATTCCTGATGTTTTAATTTTGGAACAGGATTTACAGAATATTAAGAATCCTGAATGTAGGCCAGGAAGACGAAAGGAGTAGAAAGAGATATTGATTAACATTCGATCCATAATTATAAATTAATCCATACGGAATTACACAACCATTCATCAGAGTGCCTGACAAATGGTAAAGTGAAATTACTGTGAGGACACACAACACACTATTTCCTGCTTGATGTATCTCTCCAGTTATAAATAATGAATTCCATTGTTCGTAAATTAAATTTTCTTTAGCATCATGATTTGAAAGTGACTCATTCGCGATACAATTATTTCGTTTCAATTTCGTGATGAATGTGATCTACATGGAGCATAAAAATTCACTACGATATACACTCCAGAATTCCCCAGAGGAAAATATTATGGAATATTCAACGATACGGAGTACGCGTCATCTGATTTCCTTGTAATAAATTGGCCAATGAGAAATGAGTGTTCATAATTAATGAATGCTCGATTAATAATAAACTTGTTGGTAATTAAACTTCATCCATTCTGTAATCACCTCACACACGAAATTCACAACAGTATCACAAAGCCACACCTGTATCAGGTAGCGGTTTGTGGGTGTACAGAGACGAGGGTGTGAATCCTGACCCGGCACAAAGTTTTTGGAGTGCCATTAAAGTGTCGCACCCTAGTGCTTCTGCTGAACATTGGTCGTTCTGGCCTTCAGAAGGGCTCCCTCGTGCCTCGATGGAGCGAAAAAAAAAAAATGCCATGGCGGCAAGAGAAGAAAAAAAAAACAAAAATGATAAAAATCGATTGAAAAAATATATTGGAAAAGTGCAAAAGTTTTCGGTGCAAAACGAGTGGTATTTTATCCGAGTGTGATATTACCATGGACGTTAAATTGTTTTTCCAGTTTTTCCAGTTTTTCACAGTTTTTCACTTGGTCTGTTTACGCGGATGTATATCGATTCTGATTCGAGCCATTACTTAAATTACCGTGGGGTCACGGTATTCCAGCTGGAACCGCGATAAATAATGCAACGTCGTGATCTCGATGGGTGAATGGAGGTGAAAATGCAGAGCTTTTGGAGGGGGATATTTTGGTGGATATGAAAGAGTAGTATGAATTCTCAACGTGGCCACAGGCGGCCGTTCGCTTGTCTACATTCGCTTGAAATACTGCCCCGAGAGATGGTCAGCCCTCCCACCTATACACCCGCTGGCAAGCTGACATTGAATTATATTTCATAGCAACCTACCACAAAAACCATTCAGCTTTACACAGTCTCAGGAATATCCCATGATCGTTTTGTCAAAATCTCCAACAATTTGTTACCACATCCTTTTATTCGTTTAATTTTATTTCTCTTCAACCGATTATTTGGTATTTTTTTTTCATATACAAATACACTTGCCGAGAGATGCATTGATTTTTCAATGGTCGCTTGAATTCTCGGACTCGTCATTAAAATTCAATTCCAAATTCATTTTTCAATAGGTTCGAGCGTTGGAAAAATTTTTCCATTAATTTTCGACATTTTGCAATAGCTTGATTGAATCCTCACTGAAAAATTGTATAACAAATTGATATCACTTTGTCGTAGCTAGAAATTTCACGGATTTACACTTTTTCATAAATGAATTCTAGATAGTTACCATTTTTATGAGATAATTGGAGAAAAAAAGGAAATCTCCTTATTGGATGAAAGATAAATTTAATTATCCAGAAAGTTCCTGTTTCCACTAATTGTATGCGTGTGTGTATTTTCACGTACGGCGAACAAGCAGGGCAACGCAAATGAATTTGGCCCCTCGCACTCTGTTTGATTTGACTAGTGTGGTGCTTTCATATTCCGAAACGGTATTGTTGGAGAATATCTATGAAAGTGATGGTGAGGTTGAGATACAACTTAATTAGAAATTTTCGGGTGAAAATTTCATTAACAGTGATAATGAGATTACTCCGGTGAGGGAATATTTGGTAACTTTTTTATATAACAAAGTAGAAAATTCAATAAACCCACGGGATTTCGTATTTGTACGGTTACCAGTTCGCTGAGAGCTCGAGTAGTTGAAAGCTGGGACAATCGGGCACTATTCCAATTTTTGAATCTGTTTTTATCGACCAAGAGAGATACAAACTATTCATAAAAGATTCTCAAAACCGGAGAACTTTATTCCCAGCACGGACACTGGAATATCCCCGAGATTATGAATGCATCTACTGCCTGAACTGCATCCATAGGTATATGATTTTGACAAACTGGTGAAGAAGCCGTGAGAATTTTATTTTCTAGGTCAGTCGTCTATTCGGACTTTAACGCTTCTCAGATACTAAAAAATTTACCTACACCTCCATCGGAAAATATCGAGTGAAGCTTAACTCATGCCATCACCAATAAATTCACATATCTCATCTATATTCCATAGCAGTTAATATTTTTTCTCTCCATATTAAATCAATCGAGCCGACATGATTCTCATTTCTCTTGCCACTGTCTTTTGAATTTAATTTGTAGACTTTCAGGATCTCTACACTCACGTTTAATTGCAATTTCAATTCCACTGACTTCCTGCTCACCTCCAGTTTCATTTCCCCTCGTGTCAAATGGTGGCAATCATTCAGCCGATTCATCCCGGTAATTTCAGAGTTTACATCAAACAACAGTATACCCTTCTGTCGTTCAGTAGCAATCTCTAAACATACAGACATAAGGAAAACAAAGTTATGGAGAGAAGAGGGAAAACATAAGTGTACACCGTCATCTTGCGTAAATCTTGTCCTCCCTCCGTATGAAATATAAGATGTGGGACACGCCGAGTGCTTGCATAATAAAGTGAGGTGAATAGTCTAGGTGGGCGAGACGTCACCTGCTCCACACCTCCACCTCCACCTCCACCTCCTCATCCCACTATTCCACCGAGATCTCATGCAGAAGAGGCTCACTCCTCTCGCCATTCGCCTCTATATTCTGCATGATGTATATCATCAGCAAGCTAAAGCATTTTTGATATGCCAGTGCTGGAGGAAGGTTCGATATTGGAAGGCACTACTACCGGATCAACCCAGTGAGACTTCCAAATCCTCACCCCAAACAGCCTCACTCCCACATGTAATATTCAAAACACTTTTATCAGAATCACAATGTCATAGCGATTTGATAAAACTATGGCCTACATCAATGTTTAGGATGATTGCTGGTACTTAGACGGGCTATTCAAAGCAACTGGATTCCAGTAGATTCGGAAAGCAGGGATAATCGCTTGCATACACACAACTCCCTTACCAATCCCAGTGCTCATCCTCAAACCAACATTGGATCGAGCCGTCCAGAATCATGTTGACATCATTATTCCGCATATGGACCACTGTCGCTTATTCAGTGATTCAATTATACCTGAAACCCATATACATGTCCGGCTAGATTCGTGCTATTTTGAGGTAAAGCTTGAGTATCTCATGTCCTCAACACTCTTGTAGAATCTGCATTTGACGCCAACGCAATCATCCCACCAAATTCATTCTGTATATATACATTCCTTTTGCACAATCCCATCCAGTCGGCGTATACCAATTGGTCAATTGATCCAGTTGGATTTATCTACTCTACGGGGAATGTAGTTTTGCCAGAGGTGAAAGGGAATGCAATATCCCAATTTTAGTCGCTCGCCGCTGTTTGTTCCCATCGATCTACTCAACACGTACAAAAACAGTTTTACTTAGCAAATAAAAATTCAGTAACATCAGTATATGTGAATTTCATTGTCACTGTATGAGTGAATCTATAATCCTCGTGTTGTCTGCATTACACGGTAAATTCGATACTGAATATTGCATTTGCCTCAATTTTGAGAGATAGGAGAGTTGGACGATGATAAAAGAGATTATCTGTCGAATACAAAAATCAAAGAGGAAATGGGGGACGAGGGAAAATAGTACGGAGGGGGTGGAGATAAAACACGACAGTTTAATCCGATATCCAAAGTCAACGGGCGGATATATCAGACAGCTAGTCCGCTCATGATCCATACAACACAGATACATCGCTCTCAGTTCCGGGTGAGCAGGGGTTGGAAAACGGCAAAAGGTTGCTCACAAACTTTTCCCCTCGATAAATTCAAGTTTTTTTTTATTTCTTTTCATCTACACGTGAAGCGTTCTCTGGCCGAGGTGAACCCACGAATTTTTCCGGTTTTCTGATTATCATCGGTTATGCATGCTGGTTTGTGGTTTTTCATTTTGAGGATTAATCTAGGTTGAATACACATGACAAGCTTTGATATTTGTGACTTCAAAGAACATTGGCTGACGTATCCACCGGTAATATCACTTAATACTACTATTCAATCAGCCTGTTTGGTAACGGTGTTTATGCCCCCGGATGTTGAAGGAGAATTCAGTGGAACAATTAGGTCTGAAACTTGGTAGTATTAACAGTGACAGTAATCAGCTTTTCGTGTAAGAACGTGGGGGAGCAAGTACGATGAAGGAACCCGCTAACGATGTATTCAAACTAATATCGCGGTTTGAGCTGTGTATACGCACTAGGATTTTATCCAGATGTTGCACAGTGTTATGCAGAAACGTTTAATACGCTTTATGGTGTAGTTTAGACGGAGTATCGTGTTCAAGCACGTGCTTCCTAATATGTTACGCTTTAAGATTAATTTTAACTCCATTTTTTATTCTTCCGCTCAATTTCTGGCGGATGAATTTCTTCCTTCATTTAGCCAACAATTTTTCGTGGCAATTTCTCTCTGTGTGATCAAAGAGATGAATTAATTTTGAGATAAGTAAATTCATCGCGTTCCAGAGTAATTCAACCATACGCGGATGAAACTCTTACTCATTCAGTTTACTTCAGAAATTGCAGGAAAACCAGTACTTGCCCTCGGGGAGACTGTTAAAAACTAGTTTTCAGTCTTGTCTTCGTACTGCTCGTGTGTTGGATCGTACAAACAGCTTTCTCTATCTCTATGAATGTCAAAAGACATGTGAGATCTCAGGGAGTGCATGCGGAGATTGTAAGACAATAGCGACGAAGCCAGGGTAGTACTCTGGTAGATATGTAACCAGTAGATACGTAAGCATTATATCGTCCTAGGCTAACAATGGGTACGCTGTAGTAATAATATGATAGATAGACGTGTAATTATCTTCGGTGGACTGACTGTCCGTATCCATTGTCTTCCGGCTTGATGTACATGTTTGTCCATTTGGCGTGTGATCCAAGGGATCATGGGATAAACTGTGAAATTCCATAAGCAAAAGAAATATTTATTGTTTTAATTAAAAGCCCCTTTGAGATTCACCCCTTTTCAATGATTTTTTATTTAATCGGGGAGAATTGTCCATTTTCCTGTTTAGAAATAATTGCCAATCCACAAAACACCGCAGTAATTTCTCGGTTATTCAATAATTTTAATTGTTTTTATAAGTAGATGACTTTCTGGGCGAATCAAAGGCAATCGCCCTGCGGATTGAACATGTCAGAAATTTTATACGGTATTCCAATTAATATGGACTCAATGGAGATCGCTATCCTAATATTGAAGTTCATAACGCTTTAAACGATTCCAGCATAATTATTTCTAGCACTGGCACATATGGAGGTAAAACCAAAAAATTCCCCAGAGTGGAGATACTATGTTCGTCGATTATTAGAGTAGGAAATACGTATTCAATATCTCCCTCGCCTACTGAAATAGGTTCAGTTATAACAATGAGCATATTGTATCCGTGGTATCGTATAAAACACTCGGCTTTCCAAAATTCCCGGGCAAATTTAATTAAGCAAATTAATTAATGGTCGAACGCCACCTGATGATATTTTTTAATCAGCAAACTGAGAATATAGGGAAAGTATGCCCATGTGCATTGTGGGAGAAAGGATGTAAATTGAACTACTCTTCAAGTTTATCATTATTATTATTCATTTATATTTTCATCGATAAAGTGCGGTGTAAATGAAGCACATGACTGCTCAATATCCATTGAATTTCCGACAATTCCAAGTTAATATTACAGCCTAGCGATAATCGACCCCAAAGCTACATTGAGCGATAGTGATGCATGAATGAGTTATTACTGATTGAACCTGAAGTATACAATGTTTTTTCATTTTACATCAGAAAAAGTGTCAGCTATATAAAAAATTTCGGATGCTGGAAGTGAAAATTTCATTGGAAAAATCATGAGAAATCCTCAGCAAAATGTTTCATTGGATATTTTATTTAATTGATGGATCACAATTTTTCCCGCAGAGCTAGAATTTTTTTTTAAGGAATTCCTCTTTGCGTACATATAGAATTGGTACAGACACACATTGGTGACACACAATTCAGGATGGACTTGATGTGAGGTGTTATACATTTGAAAGTCCTCGCACATTTCGATTTCCCATGGGATGCAGACTCACCCAGAACTTGGGTAATTGTGGAATGCAAATCGTTGAGCCATACGAAGCACTGAAATCATTCGGGACAGCATTCCGATGCAGTGAATTCTCCATCAAACAGACTACCGTCGTCACTCACCAATCTCCAAACATCTGCATACGGTTCAATTTAAACAGCATTTTCAAATCTACATACTGAGATGGAAAATGTTCTATCTAGTTAATTTGCCGAGTAAGTACATTCGGTAATTTTGTTGTTACAGGTGGATAAAGTTTGTTATGGTTGTAATGGTTTACGCAGTGTTGCTATTATATTAATGTGAACACGTTGCAGGACAACGCAGAAGCCAAAATACTTGTGTGAGTACCTTAGGTGAACAGCCCCCGTTAAATTAGTCATGCTATATATAGGAAGGGTTTAAGTTTCGAGTGGGTAGTGGTGGGAAGAACGAGACATTAGGATTGGCCAAGAAATTAGCATATTTGAAAGTTTCGCAATTTAATGGAGGGGAGCATCGGGAGATGCCCTCTGAGAATATTGTCTTGTGAATGTATTAAGACAAATACGCGGCCTGCATTTAACGTGAATTTTACTCCCATTTAAAATAATTGAAATTTCATGAACTACTTATTTTTGACAAACGGGGAAATAATAAAAAAAATCCAAGTTCCAGTTTAGGAGGCCTCAACAAGTACTTCTCAGCTAGGTTCATCGTGGTAACATGAGGTAGAATTAATTAATTCACAACACTTGTGGGGAAATACAGACTATATTGCGAGCTTCATTCGAAATCTAAATTTCATTGTGACTCAGAGTTGGTGGCAGTTGATGGTGGTAGTATAGGTAGTGGGGGATAGAGGAAGGATTAACTCGCGCCATCGATTAAATGTCTGCCTCGATGCGTTTCAATCGTTGAAAATCCCACGACAAGTTTCAGTCCAAGTGAAATGCACAGCACAACTTCAAGGCTGAATTTCATTTCTCCTCTATCTTTCACATTATTTTCTCTCATTTCCCACCAATACCGGAACACTTGTATATTCTTAATCACTTCCACCAATAAAACTTTTCATATTATTTTCTCACTGATTCAATATCAGCAATAGCGACCCATTACATCTGTTTGTCAATGAACAGAAAGTTAGTAATTGTGTTCACCTCGACGATTCGCCAGAATTATTTCTTGAAAAATGCTACAACAGTGAAAACGATGTTCATCCGTGCTGACGGAATCCATGGATTTAAATCCAAGCCATCAACATTTTTTACAGACGTGAGAGCAAAGTGAAAAATTTTGAAGTAGCAACTTATTATGATTAAAAAATGTAACTCTTCTCTGAGTGCACCCCGAGCCATGAGGAAGTTTTTCCAACTCCTGGTGCAACATCTTTTCAACTTTTGAAAAAGAAAATAATCTTACTCAGTTGTGTGTGCTGTGTTGTATGTACAGTGAAGTAAAATCCAATTGAATGGATCATCGTGTGAAACTCTGGTGGTAGTCATCCAATGGCTGAAGCACGAGCTCGAAATGATCATGAAAGCCACAAGATCAATGAGATAAAAGAGACAAACCGTAAATGAGTTGTTAGCCGTGAGAAACTATTCGCTGTGAGAGTAGTTTTGGTCGGGCTCACATTTTATACCCGAGAGGCGTATCCCCACCTTGTTTTTCCATTCGGGATTGCTGCACTACTGCAGACATACTTCATCCCCTGGAACCAGAGTTTAAAGCTCCCCTGGAATATGTCTCGACGAATTTTCCAACGTGAAGCTTAAATACTCGTAAACAATTTTATCATTTCCGAACAATACATATTAAGTAACAAACCATGAGTATGTGTCTGATGAATCATAAAGTTTTTATATTTTTTGTCAACTTTATTTTTTAAAAAATCGTGAATTGTCTTGGAATTTCTGTGACATTTAAAGGAGGACGATAAGGAAAGGAAAGTGGATGAACAGAAATAAAATCATTTAAAAGTAAAAAACATGACGTAACGAACTGAAAGAAAGGAGAATAGGAAACAGGAGATAAAAAATGAAAAGAGCGAGATGAGAGGGGAATGAATTGCGTTTTGAACGATGAATCAGCATGAAATTTATTTGAGCTGAAACACTCAAGTATTTCTCTGAGCAATAAAACATAGATAGAATTCTTTCGAATTATTCGTCGTTTACATGAGTCAGACAAATTCCTCCGGCGTCTGTTCTGTTTACCAACAATTTTCCTCCAGGCAAAATTGGTAAACGAATCAACCACGTGCTATGAATTCGATAATTTTTTTTTTTTGGCCAACCCCATTTTTTTTTTTCACAACGGACGCATTGATGGAGGTTATTGAAAATTCCACTCGTATTCTAGATCTCCAAATGCGGCCTACCACCGTCTCCACTCTCTCAACTTACCCTTTCTACTTCTATCCCTCGTACCTCGGGCTGGTGCTTTTATTTTGGAATTTTTCATTTCCGATAAACCCCCGGGGAAATGAGCAAAGAGCACAAGATAATGTTTTTCTCTTCCCTTTTTCCTTCAACTTTCTGTTCCCCATCTTTGGGCGTCTCACTCGACTGGTTTTTTACCACTTCTGGTGACGTCCTAGTATTCTCGTGGGTGCTGAGAGTCGTTTGTAAATTGAAAAATCGAGGTGGAATAGAAAACAAGTGAAAAAAAAGGAGATTAAAAAAAATGAATAATGGAAATGATGAGCTCACGAAAATTTCTCTCCTTGTCCCAAGACATTCACGAATGGAATAATATCATTGTATTACGGCTGATAGATAAGAGCGAATATAGTGACATAGAGCTAGGTCGGAAGGAATTCATGAGTGAAGTGACTGAGAGCTCAATTAGCAATCGATTAAAAGTACATTAGAGTCACGTAAAGTTAGCGAGGGGGGACTTGCGAGGAAGAATCGCTACAGAGGGGAACAGGGCCGTCATCCTGGATGCATATTCAATTAGTCCGAAATGGCCTAATTATAACCATGGAAAAATGATAATGATAATGGAAAATTTTGCCACGCTCAGAGAATGAGGAGAGAGAGAAAAAAATGGGAGAAAGGTAAGGGAGAAAAATGAGGGCAATAATTTGTTTATTTTTTTTTTTTCATTTTTGTTCCCAGGGCATTTCAATTTAACGCAGGCAAGTACGAGGGTATGCGATTCCTGTGGATTACTGTGTACCGAGACCACAAGCGTAAGAGATGCCCGTTGGAGAAACGTGCGTGACTAGACTACGCTATTGGTTAAATGCCCGTTGACCGCTCGTGCACACGCTTTGCACATCCCATTCAACTCCCTGTTTCCCTTTTTTTTTTTCGTCGCAAGCATAAAATGCTGTGTTGAACCTTTCCCACGTAAAAAATAATACGGTAAAATACCATTGAGCTTTTCAAAAAATAGACGAGCATTTGTGACTCGGTTATTAGCCGCATTGAAAATTTTTACCGTGAGCTTTTTACATTGAAATAATTAATGTCCTGTGCAAATCGAACATTCTGTGTAATTCCTCAAATTTCCATTAACAGACGCATAAAAAAAAAACAACTTTGCGCATTAAAGTATTATTTAACCCGAATCAGTGTGTTCCCCTGAAAAGGAGAAGAATATTTGAAAATTAATTTACTCACTAGCTTTCAAATTAATAACATTTATGATATGCCGTATAGAGTCTGTGAAAAATTGGATATATATTTTTTTTGGCGAGGCTACTGGAAAGTGGAGGGAGAAAGCAGTAAAATCCGGTAATTCTCTCACGACAAGGAAAAGGGCTTTGGTATAACATGGAGTTTCATTCACAAGGCAGGGAAGATGACGCATAAATGCAAAATAGACGAGTGTGTCTCTAACGACATGAAGGATATTGGCTCTAGTGTGATGAAGAAGCCAGCCAACGAGCAATACCAAGCTATAGTTTTTTCCCCAGAGTCGCCATATTGGCTTGTTCCCCAGTAGCACCATACAGCTTCAGCTCCTGAGATGCTTCTTGAACGATCTGGGTACACAATCCTTATAGGGTTTTTGTTCTTTGGGTTGCTCTTAGGAGTTAATTTGCCAATTAACTCTGTCAATTCGCTACTCAAAACTCACGAGTTTTCCCGAGAATTCCCATTATTGGTGAATTGTTCAAAAAATTTTTAAAGTGTCGATTTTTCAAAATGTGAAAAAAATTAAAATCACTCCACGAGGGCTAATTCACCCTCATTACGAATCGTCAGTTGGTCCGCTACTCAGAACTCCTCACTTTTTCCGGAATTTTCATTATTCCGCGATTGGAGAATTTTTAAAAAAATTTTTCAAGTGTCAATTTTTCAAAATGTGAAAAAATTAAAAATCACTCCATGAGGGACTCCATTGACGTTAACTCGCCTTCATTAAGGATCTGCGGTACGTGGACTACTTAGAACTACCCCACCTTATATGCTTCCTATAAAGGGGAGGGAAGGGGCTGAGACCGCAGTGGGTAAATTTTTTTCATCCTTCATTTCGCTCGTATGACCAAAGATAACGTGAGCAGCGGCACCGAGAAGGCGGATGTGAGGCCAATATAGAGGATAAAGTCGTGTGGCATCCGGCTAGTACCAGAAGCCAGAGGCGCTATTTACGGTGAAAAGGAGATGAAAAGTACAGTGAGAAACTCAGCAGGAAACCACCGTATTTGCCAGGAATAACGGGCCACCGATTCAATTCTATATTTCCGCGGTGTTTGATACAATTTTGCTGCTTGTTTCACAATCGCCATGTGAATCCAAACTCCCATTGGCACTTGCTCTTCCTCTTACTAGGTGGTTTAAACGCTCAGGGAGAAATGCCATCCGCCTTAGGGACCACCATCACCCTCTATATGTCTCTCTCATTTTCTCTATTGAGTTTTCAAGTTGGTTCAATGGACATTCGATATTGGGGCAAATGGGGGATAGGTATGTGACAAAACATTGGAGGGTCTTTGTGGTATCTACACTCGAGAGGATTCTAACTCCTCTGTAACATTCACGATTTTCATCCACCGATGGATAAATTTACCCTTACCAAAACCGATATTTATCTTTGAGGATAAGGTTGCCGACTTTAACCACTTTAGTCTGATACTTCATCTTCCGATTGTCTTTCCCTCATATTTTTTTCCTCTTTTCATCATTACTCGTTATTATGGCGACGATGAGCATCTTCTCAATGTGTGCACTGTGCTGGCACAATTAAGCGTATCCCGGACTTGAGAAACTTTTATCCGTGTTATATAACCCTTCTCGTAAGGACCGCCTAGTATACACTGTAAATTTTCCTCTATAAATCTTTTGTTCAACGCCCACGGATTATCAAAGTTTCATTGCTCAAGTAAACGACTGTGGGGAAGGGAGATGAAAGTTGTGTGGGCGGATTTTATGGAGACTGCATAGTTGCTCATAATTCGTTGGTGGATGAGAGAAATGAGGGTATCGTTGATATCTTTTTAGTCTTATTTCCCTCTCCATGCGGTATTTTTGGTGTTTAAAAAGTATGGTGAGTGGGTGGAGGGAGGAACAAGAGGTTGTGAGGGTGGGGAAACAAAAGGGAAAAACTCACGGAAGTTTTTGAAAAGCCTTGGAAAAATGACGTTGAATAGGGCTGAAGCGAAAAATTTAATATGCCGGGTACGAAGAGATTCAACTACTGTTCTTTTTTTTTTCGCACCTACTCGGTGAGTTATACACAGACGGAGGAATCTCCTTGAATTCTCAGCTGTGATAGTCACCACCACAGTACTAAATCCATTAATCTTCTCTCGGATATGATACTTGGTGAAAGGGGAGTAAGAGGGATGATTTTCCACGGGGAATAAATTAAATTGTATGATAACATCATCTCGAGGTATGCTTTATGTTAAATTCTTGTCTCTTTTACGCAATTGTTATTTTAATGTATCTCGTAATAGCGACAATCTATTCAAAAACATTATTATTATATATATATATTCTTGTACCTACATTTTGATTCCGAAAAATTTTTTAAATCTCTATTTCTAACACCGAGAAGAAGAAAGTTTCTCCACGAATGTTTCACCCCAAGTGAAATTCAATGCAATTGTCAATTACTTTTCCTCATCTATATTAAATATAATTAAAAGGTATTGAATTTTTTTGCGTGGACATTTTGACGTTTCGAAATAAAATTGAGTATCACATATATTGCCCATCGCGTCTGAATAAGGGACCATTTCCTGAGGTAGTTATTCTCGTTCACCCTCTTACGAGACATCAAGAAGGATATGTGTATTTCCAATCGCCCTTGGTCATCCAACTGAAAGTCTTATGCACGATTTATCTGCACTTTATGTCTCCCTTCTATCGACATGCTCAAGGATTCATTGTGAGGGGTGATATTTTTGACCAGCAGTGCGTTGTCCTTCGGTTGGCCAATTCAGTGGTTGAAGTACAACACTAAAAATACACCCGCTGCTACAGGGGTGGTAAATCCAAGATAGATTTGCCTCGAGGTATATCCACTTTTTTCATCCCCCTCGATCTTCCCCCTCAATGTTATCCAATGTCTTGCACAATCAGATCATTATTTCGCACGCGTACATTTCGTAGGTCAAAAGACGTTACACAACGATCTTCACCACGGAAACAATCAATTTCAGTGAATGACTGGATCAGCACCAAACGATAAATATAGGTCTTTCATGAACATAAAATGCTTCATTTTCCCATAAGCCGCGAGTATCTAGTTCACGTTCTTCGGGTTCATCTAAAGCCCATACTCAATTCACCCTCGATTACACTTTCAATTGACCGCCTCTTCATGCTTTCACAATCTACCGAAAGGTATTACAACTATATACGAGAAAAGAGTTCCAGTAAAGAAAGCGTTCCCCCTCATTACTGAATTTATCATGCCAACACTTTATTATTTTCCACATGTCCTACTCTACATCCTATATTTATACCATCTCCACCATCTCCACCCTCAGTCTGACCCGGTTTCCTTCATTTTGATTTAATTGAAGCGATAACTGCTGGTCAGAAAGAGCCCAGCCCACCGCCATTTACCGCCCACAAAATATAAAAGAGAAGAAAAAAAAAATAGCGCGTTACACAAGTCTACTAAATCATGCGAGGTATATAAAAGTGTGATCTGGACCGAACGTGAAACATTTTTCGGTCAGTTTTATCGACACTGGCTTATTTATTATCCCCTTCGAGTTCACCTGGGCCATAGGGGGAGTAAAATTCTATCGATTGACCAATGGAAATATATGTCGTCATATTTCGCTCAAGTTGTTGAGGCTATTGCTGGGGAAAAAAAAAAGGAATTACTGGCAAGAACAAAAGGCCTCCGGTACACTACAGTCGTTCATGGACGTAATTTTTTTTTTAACACAATAATTGATATCACTCCAGTTACCCCCCGAAACTAAACTCAGATATATTCATTGTTTCAGGTTTGATGTATCGCGATCGACGGACAATATACGGACAGAATAGCAACAGCAGCGAATTGCCGACGTACGAGACATGCGTAACAAGAAACGTAACCACAGCCATTGGACAAACGGCATTTTTACATTGTCGTGTTTATAACCGGGGTGACAAAGAGGTTAGTACCCTATATGCATTGATGTGTACAATTTAATCGTTATATCCCGGATAAACTTGGCGGTGAGCCGGCCATTATCTATAGTTAGGTGCACAGCCACGGTTCACTCCCTCAGGATCAATGACAGTCGATCGAGCGATGAATTCACTCCCTCCACCCCTTCATTCCACTTTCTCTCTTTCTCACTCGACCTTTTCCCCTTCAACTCCCACCCATTTCATTGCATCACCAATTTCTCCTTTTCCTCTATCATCCCAATCGCTCCTCTCACTCCTTCCCACCCTCTCGCTCAATTTCTTTGCCTCTATCTACAGAAATGTCGACTCTATTTCACACCCCCTTTACCGGCATCGGTGCCACCTTTCACCCCAGCCCCACGTCTATTTCTACGCCCCTCCAAGGTAACGATTCCACTTTGATGGGATCCCGATTTCGCTATCCCGACGGCCAACTTATCGTTCCCGATTTCCCATTGCAATGCATTCTGGTCACGCGATTCTCGTATCAACCTCCCGCCCCTCCCCCCTTACCCCCTTTCCACGTGAAACTTGGAGTTTTCACTAGTAGTATAAGTCCAAATAGCACTGACAGACGCAGTGAGTCGAGTCCGTTTTTCTTTCACCCTTTTGTTTTTTTTTTTTTTTTACCAAGGAGTAAGAGTGTACATCCTGCAAGTTATATGTGTATCAGCATTCCGTAGGGAATTCCAAAGTGCATTGCAAAGTGACAAGAGTCTTGTTTCTGAGAGCATAAAAATCTATACCTCTTTGGAGTACATTTCCTGGATTGTCAGGGATATTATCAAGTTTCTATGGAACTTTATTTGCGTACTTGAAGTGGTTGGATGATAGAATAAAGTGAGACTGGAGATGTAAAAAAATCTTCCCAAGGTGCTGATTATTGTCTTGTTATTTGTTAGGGATGAGGCGATGTAGGGGAATTATTAAGCTTCAAGGAATTTCCATGTTTGCCATGTGTGTACACATGGGCGTCGATTAAACTACTCCTGTGCAGGGAATATAATCGATGGTCCCAGTTATTTACCCGTGCCAACCAAATATTTATCCGATTCGAACAAAAATCCAATGATAACTCAGAATTTATAGGCTTGAGGGTAGAAAATTTAAAAAATGCACGAATAAAAATCGAATATTGTGATACGACCAATGCGATTTGAATTTGCGGAAAACTTTTTGTTTTTCTCCCCCAGGCATGATAAATTTCGCTTGAATATTTTTTGTTAACTCTATCATTTAAACAAATCAATTATTTACGAAAGACAACCAGACAATTGACTGCGCAAATATAATAATATTTGGAAATGTATATTCAATAGCGAAATAGTAAACGGAGTTTATTGAATTTTTTTAATCCAGTTAATATTTTAATGAAACATTCGAAATACCACAGATGACTGACAGAAACCACTGAAGCCTGACAATTAATTTAATAACAATTCTGGGTATTGAGGAATTTCGAGCTAAAAATCCAATAATTAATAATCACAAAACGATGTAGTGAATCAATCCCAAATATTATACAGGAATCGCTTCAAAAACATTCTCAAAATTTTAAACAATTTATATATCTCCACCAATAAATGTAAAAAACCTTAACTAACCGTAACCCAACTTAATTAATTTGCCTGTAGCTTTGATGCAGAGTGATTATTTATTTTATCGTTAAATCGACTAATATAGAAGAGGGTTTTGGTGACGGGATTCATCAATATTTGTCGACGTAATTGTTGCATTGAAACGAGATGTACGATGGAGCTGTGGAAATATAGTGAACAATTTAGGTAACGATGGCATGGAGAGAATTCATAAATGAAGGTGGCCGAAAGGATTGGAAGGTTGATAACTAGAAGGGATAGAGGTGAGATGACGAAGAGTGACTATAACTGGTGGGAGAGTAGAAGGCACATTGGGTTTCTAGGGTAACGTGCTGGGGCGAGGTTGTGCTTGTGGTGTCGGTTTAGGTGGCTGATAGAATATGCATGCAGCTTGGTTAAAGAGAATTAAAGTGGGCTCAAAGGGACGTTAAAGGATTCAAGCAAAGCTTGACGCTACTCACGCGCACTCTACCATTCCGAGAAGATTCCTAGCTTTTGAATCTCTATCGCATGCTGCATTCTCTATATATGAAACCTCCTTTATTTTGTTGGGGAATGCTTGGGAATGGCTCGTGAGATAAAGCTGTGTATGAATATCAAGAGAGTGAAAGTTTTTAGAGATTATTCATAAAGATTGGTTGAGTCTGGATGCGAATATAGATGCGATAAAAAAATTAGAGTGAAAAAGGGGAAAGCACAATCACGCGTCAGATTATAATTTTTTTATCAAGGAATTCAATAATGCTGTGATAAATATATGAATTTTACGTAATAACGTCATCAGTGCGAAATGGAGACATTTCATGATGACAAGATTGAAATTTTCAACTTCCGGTAGATTCTTTTTCCAACGAATTCGATATTTTTTTCTGATTAAACCTGAATCAGAGCATATATCTCAATGGATTGTCCAATGGTTCATCGGGATATAAATAATAAATTTTTTTTACTCCCCAATCCTGGATTTTACCGGTGGGAGTTTTACGAGCACCTCTATCCTCTCACGATATCATATCTTTCAACACCACACAGAATCGGCATTCACCTTCTGTTTGTTCTATCGTTTTTTATCGGCAATAGCCAACAGTTTTGGAATATCTTTAAATGGCATACTGACAGATAAAAAACCCTTTGACGATGATGATCATCATTGATCAGCCTTTGGACCAGATATTTGTGACTATTCGACAAATAGAATGTCCTGGATTTAGTGTTGCAATTGGATTTGTAGGGAAGGATTTGGCTCAATGGTCGATTAATGTCATCCAAACGATTGATTCCTACTATTAGTTAGAGGTGAGCTTTGACCCAAAACATTCTACACTATACCTGAATAACGTACTGCAGTTGATTCTGAATGTAATTCTCGAATAACCGCAAATTATCGATCCGACACGGTTGCTCCATGAATGCCTGATCGATTCTTGGGTTATTGTCTTTTCTATTCTCTCTCTCGTCTACACTAATATCCATTCAATTACTTGATTCCCGTCATTCACTGCGAAGTGATTGTTATTCTCCTGACGGCCTCATTAGAGACGAGACAATCCATGGATATTGTAATATTGGTATTTATAAGATAAATTTGTTGAGGAAGTTAACGTTCACTATTCATTTTTGTATAGAGAAATTGGCGATGTACTCCAGACTGGAAATCCACTGGCTATTGTTCAGCTCTCGTAATGCTCAATATTTTTAAAATAAAATTGTACAATTTCAAAAGCTTCTTCAGGCTCATCCGATTTTTCTTCCCCAAAAAAAGTGAAATGAATGAAGAAAAGGGCGATGAGGGAAAAGGGAATGGAATCGAGCAAGAGAAATGGCAAGAGAATTTCCTGGTTCGAGTTGATGTTACAAAACATAACGGCAACCGAAATGCAATAAATAACTGGGGTTAAGGTTTCTTCTTGTGTCTTATCTTCAGCACTAGCGAGTGGTACTCCAGTCACTTTTTTATCTACCGATTTTTCTTATCCCCTTTGTACATTGCAATCGCCAAGCTTTACGAATAGCCATTGACATTCTCAATGATCAGATTTTAAATTGCCAAAGATTTTTCCATTCAATTAATTGTTCTCTCTTTGAGATGGCGTCAGTGCGGGGATCAATACTGAAATTTCAAGTGCCTCTCGTAAAGTCCATGGACCGAATGCTTGAATTTATATACCTGATGCCTACGTTAACGTCCGTGAGTAACGACTCTTGGTCCCTTTTCCCTCTATTCCTCTCCAACGATTTTGAATGAATCAACCTGACAACCTTCAATTCTCTCACCGCTGACGCAGGGTGATTCGAAGGCCATAGCAATATAACTCCGTTATCACCCTGCGGCGATTGAGAAAATATTGATGCACTGTTGGCTGCACAATAAATCTCCTCTGAGGAATTTTTTTCTTTCATTTTATTATCATTGACGCGAATACCTTCAAATTACTTCAGCATTCCAACCGAAAATTGGAATTTTTCAATATCATCGGCTTTGCTCTACAACACAATCATTAATTAAGGATTTTATTATGTACCTAAAAATTTTCCAGCCCACTTGATGTTTTCAATGACCCCATGAATGCTAATTTAGGTAAATCACATGAAATTTTAATATCCTCTCATATCAGCATCGAATTTCATCGTCTAATGGCCGTTTATCTTAAGATTTTTATTTATTTATTTATTATAATAACTATCAATCCGCAATACACAATTTCTTTCTAGAGGATTCAGTTCGTAAGCCAGGCAAACAGAATGTCTATTTCAAGGATTTCAATCTTACTTTTCACTGATTTGCAGCGTGCAAAATCAGCTACCTGGAATCGACGGAACGTCAATAGCTTTCACATCAACTGCTGTCGAATTTTAAATTTCGATTGCAACAATTCATTCTACAGTTGCGATAATCAAATAATTAATAGATTCCCTATTGATGGTATTTCATTAATCAGACGATTTGAAAAAAAAAAATCTTATTTGATTTATTTAAAAACTGGTCCATTGAATTACAGTCGGGGTTTATAATTTAATCCCCCGAAATTCTGTTACTTCTCAAGCTAATATTTATAATATAAGCGAATATTTCAAGACTTTAAGAACTGAAAACGACGTATTTCACAAACTTTTTCACTTTATAAATTCCTTAATTGGCCCTCTTCGTTAGTTTGTCTCAAATAGGCCCTTGAGAATATATTCAGGCCAACCTTCAGTTTTCTTCAACAGCAAATCTTTCTGTTTCATCTTCTCTGACAATTCTCCTTTTCTCACTCCGAAGTTTCTCCCTAACTCCGTGGGGTATTAACTCTTAACCCGGTTTTATCGCGATGAAGATGGTTCACCCAAGTTTTGTGGTATTCATATTTTGAATTACTATAGAGGCGAGCTGTCTCGGTGTTAACACCGAGGAAAATCAAAATTGTAATATGGAAGGAAGAGAATCGTGAAACATTCAGTGCAACGAATGAGAATGAAAGACTGTAGAAGTGTTTCGTAAATTGTGGTGAGTGGTACCGAGAATAATTATTTACCAAAATTGAAAGAAAATAGTAATATCCGTGATTTCGGATATGCCAAATAAATTTGATGAGGAAACTGTCAAATATCAATGCTAATTGGTTAAATATACTGTGAAGTATGCACGTATTTATCGTGAATAATTAATAATTCCTCAATGAGTAGTGGAAAATCAAAGGGCTTATCTAATTTCTAGTGTTTCAATATTTATACGATATTTGCTCGGGAATGAACGTTCCATATGTGCATGTGGGAAATCCTGTTTGGTACCAATTGAGTATATATTTATTGATTTGCCATTGTATCACTGCATCACACACTTAAATGTGAAATTACGTACTGAGTGTGCACGGTCTGATTTAATACAGTCACCATTTAATTTGTTGGTATTAGTATCATATATGCTGCCATATACTTCGCTTCATGATCCAATATATTTCACCAGTTAATGAGTATCCGTACATAGGTAATTTCGGACCCACGTAAATCAATTGGTTGATGGTTCATAACAAGATGTATACAATTATTTCATAGGTCATTTAAAAGAGAAAAAGTTCAATAGGGCACAGAATTAATTTCCACCCATAAAAATTTTTTTAAGACATATATTCCATTGCTGGAATAAAATATAATAATTTTCAGTTGGTCAGACCTTTCTCCATTCTTTCCCAAAAATAAAATTTCATGAAGAGGGTTGTAAAAAGGAGTGAGTAAAAATCGGAGCATGAAAATTTTACGTCAAGAAGAAAAAAGATCTGTTATATATTAGAGGCGTATTCGGGGTCAAGTGGTTTTTCCGTGAGAACTATAAATTTTATAGATTCTTTTTTCTCTGAATATTTCACTAGTTCAGTATGGATATATGCGGAAAAGGAGAAACGGAAGTGGGTAGTGGTGATGGGAAGGTTGAAATCATCTGCACATGCTCAATCTGTCGTGGTGTCACACTCCATCATGCGGATCAAACGGAGTTGGCAAATGTGAGTTAGGATGAAGGTTTACGTGTAGCAAATCCCTTGCCCTTACCCTCGTCCTCGGGGCCCTCTGGAGACAGTTGCGAAGGGCGAAGAGAAAAATGACGTAAGCTTCAAAAATGGGTGGTTAATCCCCTCTTCGGTGATTTTGCCTTTCCATCAGATTCGACCCTCGATTCAATCCTCACCACATCCGGAAAAAATCATTGAGTACAATTACAAATTCAGTGCGCAAGAAGGAAAAAATGTGGTAAGGGAAAAATGTTGACCAGCACGTACAACGCTCCACCGAATCACTCTAAACTATCCTCATTTCGTTTACCCACGGGTTGAAGTGTGAGTTAATAGGGAATCGAGGGAAGGTAGAGTAGTGAAAGAAGCGGGAAGTACCTCCTTGAGAATTACATCACTGCCCGCGGTTCTGCGAAAAAAAAAGTGGCGGGTGAAGAGAAGAGCCTTGGAAAGAAGCCCAGACGACGTGAATGAAACTCGAGATTACAGGAAGAGAAACGAGGCGAATCACCCACCAGTACTACCCGCACTCCCTTTCTACTGCCAGTTTTTCCTTTCTTTCTTTCATTTTTTTTACACTTGTTTGTCATTGCCTTTGCCGCGACACTCGGACGTTTGTTAGCAACATACTGGATTTTACCACTTCTTTTATTCTCTTGATTTCCTACGTGTTTCCCCTTCCTGTTAATGAAATCCTCATTTCTTCATTTTATTTTTCATGTATTTATTTTTTTTTATTTATGTTTTTTTTTCATAAAAAAATGTTTTCATTTTTATTGTGGAAAAAATTCAATTCGATTCGCAATTATTCAATTCTCGAATTGAGAGTGTAATATCACGGATCCAGCAATAAAAAAAGGCCGAACCGATTTTTTTTTTCGCTGATGGATTGACGTAGAATTTTTGATTACGCGTTTTCCAATTTTATAGGTCAACGAGTTGAGGAAGTCAATTCCACACAACTAAAAGACTTTATGGCAGAATAAAATATATTACTTCTTTACAAGTCGAGTATTGAAAATAATTTTTGTGAAGTGTGTAATTATCAGCTGTCATGTACATCCTGATCCTATATGATTTTGATCCTTCAAGTATGTGAAGTAACAAGCTGTCGGGAATCGCGTACAACGAAACAAAGGAGAATTCTAAACTTTTAGTTACTCGATGCCTTCATTCGCTTGCACTGTATCCGATGCATGTCAAGTATTTACAAATTATAGGAAACTCGGAGAATAACATTATCAGCGGTCTGTACAGCGGCTTTCTAGGTATGTTAAACAAATTCGTCAGTCAAAATTCCCCCAATTTTTACCAGAACACAGTAATTAAACTACTTATCTTTCCGCAAAGTGTCTCGCGATTTTTCGTCTTTAAAATAATAATAAACTTCCTAAAATCGAAATGGGAAAACATCGTCCAGATTATTGCATATTCCTGAAAAGGGAATGCAGTTCATCCAATTACATTTAAAAAAAATCGACATAATAACCCAATATAATAAAATCTCGTTAAATCCCCATTAACAATGACTGGTGTGCAAACATTTCGCTGATTCCAAAGCGCTGGATCTCGTGACAGCGGCAACGAGTGCTGCAGTGCAAAAAACTTGTTTTTTTTTTCGTAAAAGTGCGCCAGAAAAAAAAATTCGGATAACACAAGTAGTTTTGTATATACGTACAAGAGTGAGTTGGCGATTTTCTCAGTATGAAGTGGGCAGCGTTACACGAAGAACTGTATACGTTTGTGTCGGTTGATCCTTTGTTATTTTTAACATGCTCCAATAATCGCAGTGGCTGGGCAAGTACATTTCCTGTTAAGCGGACTGTGAATATGCAGTGCTCCTCTGCAACAAGAGAAGATGGAGGAAAAAAAAAAAACAAGTCGTCTGCAGTTTTTTAAAGTATGCTCACTCGCTCAAAGCCGCGTCAAAGCATCAAGCTTCGTCGCGCCTCCCTCAACCAGTCTAACTTTTTTGCCAATGGTGACGTGCCACTTTCATTATTTTTTTTATTTCCAACAATTTTTGTGTACTTTTTCCAGCTGTTCATTCTACCCAGAGGTATTGTGCTCATTTCGGAAACTCGTGTTAAATTTAATGCACTTTACATTATTTCCGGTTTGCGACGCGATTCGTTGAATTTTTTTAAGGCAGTTGTGGAGACTTGACAATTTTCTTTTTTCTTTTTCAAATTATTAAATTGTTATATTTTTTCGATACAGCGCATTGATGGATAAATGGAAAAACATTTCGAATAATTTTATTGAAATGTTTTTAATGATTTCGGGAGGGTGAGAGTTGAAATTACTCAAGTTGGAAAATGTAATATGACCACCGGGTCACCGGGGTCTGGGGACTGTACATGCAGCTCCTGAAATTTTTGATACTGCAACTAGCGCTGGTGATTAATATCAAACTTATATTTCATCTGAACCGGTTATACGACAAATTTCCATTTTCTCCGTAATTGAAATTTCAAATTTAACAGTTCTGTTTTGTTTGTTGTCCTTTATTTCAATAAAATCCAGCACGTTCTTTCTGCCAACGATCGATGCAAGCTTGTATGCATGTTTGATGCATAAGTGGATTATGCAGAGAATGAAATATCGGCTGTATAATTATGAACGACCTCAATTTAAATGCTGTACATTGTCACAGCTTTGTGTTACCTACACATTTGTTGTTTAGCCTGATGAAGCTAATCACACTTTGCTCAGCGTGTATCATGAATTGTTGAATGATTCCAGTCATCAGTTATTCTGCATTATTCCGATTCTCCATTTACTAAAGAATTTCACTTCGTTTGGGGTGCATTCAGGAAGTCATTGATCTGTTAACCCGTGAAAATAGCACACGATGAACATTAAAGGCCAGTGACCGTGAGAAGTTATGATCTCCAGTACGACCTGACACCTCTCAACCTCTTGGCTATTTTATCTCATCCTCCAGGCTCTCTTACTTATCGTCACTGCTATCGGCCTCCAGGGTCTTCACCAGGCAACCTCCACTTCTTTCTTTATTTGTAGGTCATTCGGATAGTGTCACTGGATGACAGCAGATAGGTGACATCGTAACATTCTCACGTGCAATGAGAAGTGACGGAAATGTCCGCCTAAGAAAATTTCAACGTCAAGACTATCCATAAACTCGGTTATAAAGCAGCTTAAAAAAGACAAGGGGAAATAACAGTAGTTAAAGTTGGTAGAGGAGGAAGAAAACGTAATGGCTGCCACTGTGTTTACCAAAATGGTCGCGTGCTTGAAGAAAATTTTGGTGAGGTAAGCATTCCTTCGGATGCGAGTGTGCGTTTCGTATACATGAAAACAAATGCCGACAGAGCACTTACCCACCTAAAGTAATGTCGTCAAAGAAAAAAGTTTTATGTCTTGGGTGGGGTGGGCAGGTGGGGAGGTGTTGTATCCAAGTTTATGGGCGGTTAAAATTACACGTGACAAAATTGTTAATGTTTATCTTCACCGTTGAGTTTTACTCATTAAACATTGATGGATTTATGGTCAAGGAATTTATACTGCAGATTTTATGATGCACATTTTGGCGAGCCCTTTGTGTTCCCGATTATATGATGCTTATTCAAGTTAGTTGAGTGCATTTGATTTACTACTGTAATGTGATTTAAATCAGGTCAGGGGCCAGGGCCCATTCCCTTAGTCAAAAAAAGGGTCAGGTGGCTACGGCATTTTTTTTATCAAAATTTCTGCAATTATCGTTTCAAAATATCAACTGCAACATGACGTAAATTGTCAGTTCCATATATTACTTGATACTCACCTACTTAAAAATAAAAGTAAATCATTATTGATTTGAAAATCTCACTGAGAATATTCCCTTGCTCTTTATATAACATCACACCACTGTTCTTCAAAATTATCCTCCAGAGTTTACTCTCGGTAATGAACAACTAGGAGAAGTGTTCGGACTTTGCTTATTCGATTATCAAGTTACATTGTCTACACAGCGTCAGAATTCAACCTTAAATACTCTAATTGTACGTGGGCTGCAAGTTTTAATGATCCCTCATGTCACATGAAATACACCAAAATTGTTGTCAACAGTTCTTTGAATTAATCATTCAATTTAATACTAATTCATTCATGAACATCCCCATAATTTTAAAATAATTCCAAGGTAATCCATGAAAAAATCATCAGCGCAATTGATTTGTAAATCCAAAAGTCGTACATCCGGAAAAAAAACGGCATGCATCACCTCCGTAAGATTTCCTTCTCTAATCTCGCTCAATGTCAGCCAAAGCTGAAATAAAATATTCTGGTACTTTGTAAATCGCAACGCAACCAGATTTCGAAGTAAAGTAGAAGAAAATACGGGAGCAAAAAAAAAAGGAAAGGGGAACGGTGTTGTGCATTGGGTGAAAACGTCAAGTGTATATCCTGCCGAGTATTTCCGCGAGAGATTAATCTCAGTACCTACTATATTACCTTTTGGAGGGAAAAAAATTTTCCAAGTCTCCAACGAGCGGTGTAATAAGCAAAACGAGACCCTCTCACTTGTTGTATTAGGATGCCTCTATTTCTCCGCAGTTATGAAAATTTCCCACTGTGAAATAGACTTCACTGCGTTCACAGAAATCGGCTAGATGTATTCACCTCTCTTCCATCCCTTATTATCCGTTCATCAGCTTTTTTATTTTATCCAACATATATCTGCAAATTTAGCGCTAACGGAGAAAAGGCAAATACTTCAATGAACTTATTTGAAATGAATAATTGCATACTCGCTGAAAATTCAACGATGCAGATTTTATTTCTCCGTTATTATTCGAATTTCCTCAACGAAGATATAGTAATAATAATTATTGTTTATCAGATATTTTCTTGGTTTCCGTGAAAATCATGATGATTGAAAAATGAATGATTGATTAAGGGGGATATGAAAATTTAAAAAAAATAATTGATCATTTTTTGCACGTATTTCGGTGAAAATATCGGTATGACAGAACCAATTTGTCTGCCAATTATTATAAGCTCTTTAATTGGAGTAATAACGATGAAGAGCGGATAGGTTTTTCCGAGGTTTTTTTTCCCTCCGTCCACTGAAAGTTGAGACCAGTCGTTAAAATTCCCATCAAAATATGTTGCAGCAGTGAAAACAATTTGCAAACCATGCACCGGCGATATTTTTCGATTTCCAACATTTTTGTCGATAATTCAATGGCATGAAATGGAAAAAAGAAATGGGACATCACCGCAGAAGTTCTCATTCGTAACAGCAGATGGGAACGAAACGATTTATGGAAAATTACAGGAGAAAAAAAAAATGGAATGTCCAATGGAGCGAATGGAAAATCATTTTTGGTGCCACAACGTTGACAATGTTATACCATACAGAGCCATCTCCGGAACACGAGTTTCTCGTCTCCGTGTTACAGTAACCACGTACATGAGCTACTCCCAACCATTCGAAGTAGATAGACATTCGAAAACGGACGGAAGTCGTACATGTTCTGACCACTGCGTTGGTTATTCCGGGTTCTCCGTCGGCTGGGTTCAACATGCAGAAATTTCATGGAATACTTAGGACGATAGAGCGCCGCAGTTCGTGAAGCTGTCCTTTGGAGCATAAACGAATTGTTATATGCTGATATATGACAATTAAAATGGTACTGGATGCTTCATAGAGATTGAATGAATGGCAAAATTTATCTCACATTTTCCATCATTAATTGTTTTCCAGGCAAACTAGTGATATTCATTATTTTTTAGTGTTGGACCTGTCCCTTCATGATAGCCAAAATTTAATTGAAGTCTCTTTGTAAATGTTTATAATAATAAAATTGAGAGAACGGTTTTTCTACTTTGAAATTTGCCAACGAAGCTATCTCGTAATATTCCAGCAATTTTTTAGGCTTGGGATATTATAACGGGTAATTCTCACGATTCTAATTTCAATGGAACAATACGATATTTGGAGTCACATGATTCGCACTTGGATCAACCGAAATTGAAATTGAATACATTATCAACAAATTATAAATACCCTTTGACCGTAAAAATTCATCGGACATTTCCCTCAACCTTTTTCGCACGTAATAGTCGGAATAATTAAATATATTACATTCGAGATTCCTTTTGACGTAATAAGTGACACCTGAGACACAGGAAATGTGAAACATTTCACAATGAATTGCTGTAGAAATACGAGTCTCGCTACACCATCACAAACGCTTCAATTCAGAGATGTATGTGACTGCGGAGGAAATACTTTGGAAATTTTTGGTGGAATGATGTTAAAAGGAGACACTGGGAAAAGGTAAAGTACCAAACGATGTGCTCTTTAGATCCGTGAAACAGATGGGTTGAGTACCAAGGGTCTTAGTGGTCGTCCAGGGTAAATGTTGGAATTCCCAACATGAGATGGGACGCGCTCACTGGAGCATCATGAAATTACTGGAAAGACTATAGAGAGCGATGAATCCGCCTTCCCAGTAGATTTTCCTCTCTGTCTCGCTTCACTGGTGTGACTTTGGAGTATGACGAGTGAGAAGATGAAGAACCGCAAGGGTATCCTTCATTCTACCTACAGGAGACGCAAAAATGTTATTTTACTGCTTGCGTACAGAAAAAAAAAACCGCAGGTTGAAGAAATAGCGAGTGAAAGGAAACCGACAGCTACCAATATATTTTGAAAAAATTTACGGTTGCCGTGTGCTTTTGAATTTGACAATATGACATTTTTATGCTTTACCCCTTTTTTTTCACTGGCAACACAGGAAGATATACCAGAGATATTTCACTGTGCGACTGTTGGATGTGGTCGTTCTACCACATAACGCAATGGGCGTTATTCATATATTCACTGACCTATATTTATAATCCACCGAGAAAAATGGCAGGGTCACAGAAGAGAAGGGCTGATGGTGGAGGAGGACCTGCTGGTTGGATGTAAATAGTCGGCAGGCATTTCGCTCTTGAGACTCAAGAGGACAGAAGAACAGCCAGAGGGAAAAAGGTACAAAACAGCTAAAAATAAAGAGTGAGGGTTATCCAAGTGCCCGAGGAGATGAAGTAGTATGGGAGGGACGTCAACACAGTGTGTTTGCTGGTTCAGCACGATCAGAAGGGATGGTAACATCTCCTCGAGTTCTCATCGATACTGGCATAGTTGCAGGCTGGGGGTTGATCAAGCGTTTTGCACGCGGTGCAGGGCAAAGGAGATGCAATGCGGTAGAGGAGACCTCGAGTATCCGGCCCTAACGAGATGGTCTGGAGAAAAGTGGTAGGACAAAGGAGACCAAGTAAAGAAATTAAAGTGAGTCAAATAAAAGTAATCGTAAAGAGTTCCGATTAAATGGTTGAAAATTAGTGAGAGGGTGTAGATATAAAAAGCTCTTAATAGCTGCTGTTGGATATCCAAATCACATTCGGTGATGGTGCAATTTGATAGTAAATTCTTAAAATGCCCTACTATTGGAAATTGTGAGACACGTTTGGTATAGCAAGACAATCAGAGGGTGCAAATGTGCAACGATCGGTGTAATGTGTGATGGTTGCTCGAATGTCAGCAGTCAGAAATTTGTCACATGGAAATTATTATTTTGGACAAACGATGAAAGGTTGAGCGGGAGGGTGAGGAATGGGAGGGTGAGGATGACAATTGTGTTATATTGTGCGAGATGTTGGATACGTTGTCGTGCATATTGTGAGACTAATCACTTTCGGTCGAACCAGCTAGACAGATACTGTGGAATATCCTGGCGCATTGTCACACTGGAGAAATAGTTTTAGGATGTGGGCAAGAGATGGAGATGCTTGCATCCTCCCATCGTTCCAGCCGAGTCAGGAATTTCACTGGCATCCCTTGATCGACCATTTGACCCGGCAACCACTATCACCCCATACAGTCGCATCTCCATCCCTTTCCTCCCATTTTCTACCACTACCAGCATCACTGCCATCGGGGCACACCAACCCCTGCAATTACTTTTATTTCAGCCTTTAAATTCAATTCCATCGAACAACACAAGTGTACGGAATGTGGTGGACATTCCTCGCAAGCTCTACCACACACATGATGATGTACAATAAAAATGGTACACAATCATTCAAATTCATAATTCTACAAGCAATTCAATTGACCTCCAATCGATAAACTTGGTCGTCCTTTCGTCGATTCCAATTTTTAATGCAGCATTTATCGTACCGAATTCATCTGGTACATTATTTTCTGGCATAATTACTGGAGGATGTTATACTCGAATAAAAATTTTATTTAATGTAACCGTTATAGGGTAAAACACGATGATAGGTTGGATGGGGATGACACAGGCTCGTTGAACATCTCATTTGGAGGGGATATAAATTAAACAGGCTGGCACATCAACCGTTAACGCAGTGATACTACATGGAAAATTTACGTAGCTATACCTTACACGAGACATTTCCTGAGCTTCTAGCTGGTGAGAGGATCCCCTTACTTTTCCGAAGTCATAATTACAATTTATCGCCTCACACAGTAAGACAACACGAAAGCGAAGCAAGAAGAAATACATCGGGGGAGTGGATGAATAGTGAGAGGCGGGATGCTGGATCATGGGATAAGAAACTTCATCTTGGCGCATACTCATCTAGGGGAATCCACTCACAGCATCAATACATCATACGTCAACGATAGAGCATGATATACGTGGAAAAAAAAAATGATATACAGGATGAGAAAACAATAAAGATAATATGAACCACTTGCGTAATTTCTCAAAATTGAACATAATTTTCAATGTTTACATTGTTCCTTGCCGCTTCCTGTCTCCTTATTTTCTCTTACCTCGTTCATTAATCATCAACTAGGAAGTGGTGTCAAGGCCCGCCGAGGAATGAAGGGTGAACTGGAGGTAAAAGAGAGAGGAGTAGAAAAGGAACGATGTGAAATCCTTTGAACGTTGATAACTTTAGTCTCGTTCCTCTCCTTTTGCCACCCTCCACCTCCCCCTCACCACCCGTTCCCTAGCGTGCGCGCAGAAAGTGAGTTATGAAGGCCTGAGGGGAAACTCGGAACTCGAGTTGCTTTCCGGTGTTACGGAGCACTGTAAAAGAGGAAGTAATAGGTTCGCGTTGCAAGCGCACCGTGGAACTCAGTACATATATAGAGTTGAGACCTTATAATGCCAACGGGACGACACCACCACCGCACTAGGGTCTTTGGTCAATGGTGAACACAGAAAGGGTGAGAGAGAAAATGGAAGAAAAAGAGGGGCCAGTACCATTCATTGGCATCGATTCCGACTGGAGCAAATGGAAAATTGGATCGTTTCTTTTAACGCGATAAGCGGTACCCCGTGGCGAATACCATTTGTTTCGAGTCTATTGGACAAGCGGATTCACTCCAGGTTATCCCTTTTATTCTTTTACTATTTTACCATTCGTATTCTACAGTATATCTCCCTTCCACTTCCACTCTTGTACCCTCGCTTTGTCTCAATTTACCCATACGACTGGAAATATACTTCAAAGTGAATTTTTGACATTTGATTTAAAGCCGAGCTTGTTCAATTGGCTGGAATATACGGCTTTTTCTTCTATTTCAATGCCGCGAATTATCCCGGTATTCATGAAGATAATTACGCGGATCTAATCTTCCGTATCAAAGATTATGTTTCATCAGGGTTGAACAAAGGGACTAATGTACTAGTATAATGGTGCTGTAATTTACTACTGGATTCGTTGGTGATAGGGACGAGGGTTGTATAATTTATTTAAAAAAAGTTGTGGACATCTTTGCGTCAACTTGGCTTGCTACTAATTAACTGCCTGTTTTTATTTTTTTTTTTTGCACAATCAACGAGATATCGAGTCTAAACGTTTTTACGGAGTTTCGTCTCACTTGTTAGCCAACTACAAATTCGCTGGGTGAAAATGCTTGTTGAAATGGTGGATGGAAAGTCGAGTCAACGTGGAATACGGTAAGAAGAGAAACTCTGGGAAGAACAACAGGGAAACGACGAAAGAGGTGAGGAAGTGGTGGAGCAGGCGGGTGCTTCCGAGTGCCATAACCTCGTATTTCAGAGACGACCCTCGAGAGATTCCGCATGTAAATTGCACATCTTGGGGCGTACTAGCATATTTCGCGGGACCGGCTAGCCCCCTTTGAATATTTCCCGTGCACTATGCTGGACAAGCGGGCATAACCCGCTTCCTGATGTTCCTCATTTCTTATCCTCAAGTCGTAATATATGTGAGACAATACCGTTTATTCAGTGGATTGGATCTTGGAAAAAATTATTTTCTTCCTCCAAAAATTTTATAAATAAATTTTAAAAATAATTAATAATGACTTCAGGTATTGTTTTTTTTTTTGGTTGGGAAGATTGAATTTTATGATGAAATAATTCACAGATGTGCATGTCGGTTTAACTAGGAAAATTGTGACAGCTGTAAATTAATGAAATATTTACTTTAATCCGGCGTTGGGTCTTCAATGTTCGCCGAATTTTTATTTTCTGGAGGATTTGAAGAGAAACTTTAGCACTGAGTTAACGTTCGTTAAACTTCCAAAGACTGCATGAATTTAGACATTAAATTTGGTGGATATAATAGTGATGGATATTCATCCGTGGAATATTTCAAGTTCTAACAATGACGCTTCAATCTCATCGCCACATTATCTATTGGCATGAAAGTTTCCATAGCGATTGAAATGATCTCCTTTGTGAGAAATTCTTCCAGGTTCTTCTAAAGAATATTCCAAATTTTCCTAAAGCACTATTATTATTTCTCAGCATGAAAATAACGAGATGACTTCATTGTTCTTTAGGAGGGCTGGAATAAAAGACGATGCGCAGAACCGTAAATATCGAAATTTATAAAATGACCGAATTATCCCTAGAAGTGGTCCCAGAAATTTGAAAAAAAAAATCATAATTAAATAGATTTTATGCCTTCGTATTCAATTTCATCTGAAACTTTTTCCCGAAGATTTCTTTTACAATTCAACAGCATCATAAGCCCCTTAATATTATCCGCAAGCGATTACCTTGATTCACCGAGCTTAGAATATTTTTATGGACGCGCACTCTAGGGTGCAAACTGGGTCAAACAAACTTACTACACCATCTCCAGGTTTTTACTCAGTGACCGGTAAAATCCAGGCGATTTTGGAAACCTCAAGGCCAGACATGAATATTGAAATTTTCATTATTCGCGAGTCGTTATCCTAGAAGTGAGAGCCTTCTCCGGAACCTATCGAAAGAGACAGGATAGAGATGGCTTCCAGAGTTGATAGGCATAGCCCGTTGAATATAATTTAAACTTTCTCAACTAGTTGTGCTTGATTATAAATGTATTCTCTCCCGTCCGACATTCAGTAAAGTACCTTATAACTGGACGCCTGAGTCTCTGTCCCGCAGTGGCAGGAGCCATTCATGAATTTTTACTGAATTCCTCGGAAATTCTGGCGTCATTGCGATGTAATGTGCAGCGTGAGAACCATTTGAACATTTCACTCGTGTGCGAGTGCTGCTAATTGAACTTCAATTCATCAGCTGAACTGTCTTTCGATGGAAATATCAACGCCAACGATAAATAACTCATCCTTTTACACACTGGATTGCACCTAAAACTTTGTAATTATCCACTTCTCCATCAGCGTGGCAGCTCATCCACTTACTTCTCCCTCTAATTAATATAAACTCCGAAAATTTTTGTTGCTAAAGTTCTCCACTGATGGTAATCAAATATTTTCATTTTGCAAATGTGACTTAATCCGGTCAAATTTCATTTCTCAAGGGATTACGTCTCAATTTAATTTACTCGATGTTAAACTGGAGACAAGCATGAGTGCAAATTTTGGAAAGCATACACGCTCGAAACAGCAAACATATGTTGGAAATAAAAAAAAAATAAATTCCAAAGATTTTTTGTTAATCGCAATGAAATGTTACTCCTGAAAAATCCATCCAGTCCAGTCTCAACCATTAAACAACTCCACATGAATGTCTCTACACAAAGAAAAGTCGTACATATTTTCTGAGAATGTAAACAGTATATCAACTCGCTTCGTCACTGCAATATTTTATCCGGTGGATTCGGCCATCTGGAAAATTGGAATACAACAGCGATACAGTGCACGGTATACCAATAACTCCTACAACCGTCGTTCCATAAAAGAATCGAAATTTCAAAAAAAAAAGAACAGATAGAGGGATGAATAAAATAAAAAATACTGACAGCATAAACAAACTAGAGAGGTATGGCAGGAGAGTTACAGAAACACTCGTGGAAAAAAAAAACAAACAAAATCCAACATCAGCAGATAAAAAACTCAGGGAGATAGGCGACACAAAATAAACAATCCCCTGTATACTTTAGCCCTCTTCGATCCAAAAAAAAAAAAGGGAATTGAATAATACAAATAGTGAAGCTTTCGGTCAGCATACGCCTCGTCACTGTCGCGATAGACAATCAGTTGAACCGATCACAGCAAATGAACATGAATATTAACGTTACCAGGAGTTCATCACCAACGAAACTGGAGCGATAAATTTTTACGCGAGGACAATGCAGGCAGGTGATGTGGGTGAAATCCACAGGGAAAGAAGTTCGATGCACTCTACTTTCATTTTGGATCAACGAATTTCCCTATAGAATTCCACAGGTGTGGTCCGCATGATCGAAATAGCTCGAAAACATATTGGAATAAAAATTCACAATGCCAATTTAATTTTAATACTCTTCATTTTTTTTGATCCGTTCAATCCTATATTGTTCAACAAAAAATTAGAGGCACCAAAGGGATTACAAAACGAAATTAAATCGAGTGAAAATTATTTGCATATGTCAGACAGTGGTTTAAAATATCATTTGTGATGTTTTCAATTGTGTAAAGCATGAAATTAAAAATGTAAATTACGGTAATGATACTGTAATTGGTACATAGGCTCGATCGCAAATTTCGATCGAAAAAAAAAATAAATATCTGGAACCACCGAATTTCCTCAATGATGCAATTGAATTTTTTCCTAAAAAATTACCATAAATTTAAATAAATAAATATTCTAAATCCCGTGATAATTGTAGCCCTTTGTCGGGATGTACTCATTCAATACACTGATCAGTCTGTCTCACTGTTTGACCAACATCATCAGGTGATTGATCACGTTAATAAAAACTTGAATTTTTTCACCCTAGAACAATAATCCCAGTACAATGGCTATCCGAGTTGAAGGATCTTTGTTTACTTCCACAGTTTCTTCAATAGCCCCGGTAATTGCAGTATTCCCTGATTAAAAGCTTCCCTGTCTCTTTGCCCCCCTTCCCACCATTCTGTGTGCTCACCACAAAGTCCTCAATCCAATACCGATTGTACTTACCTCGGTCTGTCCTCGATCAGTAAACGATTCTCCTGATTGATTTCTGCCCTGTTATTCCAGTCTCGGTCACCAGTCGAACATTCAATGTATTGCACCACCACGTACACCACAGTACAGGCTGTACTTGCAAGTTGTAAGTAGAATCGAACAAGATAGGAAAATATCAGTAACTATCGTAAAAATAAATTTATTATCAAGATTTATCCACTTCATTATCATCAAAATTCATACCATCTCATTCAGTTCAATAACAGGATTTATTGAATTTAAATATGACCGCCGTTGAGTGAAACTTTTCAAAGAGTATGATCAGGTAGCCAGCGTATATACACTTGCTATTCAATTACTGCAAGCGAATGGAATGGCAAGTGAAAAAAAAAAGAGGAAGTAAAAATATTGGTGGAGACCGAAATATCGGAAGTTTTGGCGAGAGGATCGATGGAGTGCAGAGCAGTAGAAGGTGGGGAACACGAGGAACTTGTCATGAGTCTATTAAACCCGCCTCTTGAGCTCCTCACAATCTTGTGTCCCCCAGAGGAGATTTACCGCCTCTCGCATACCCCTCATTGTCCTCAGACCCGAATTTTCTCACTAGCTCTAAACTTTTTTTTTCTCTTTTATACTTCTGCCGTCCCGGTGGGATCAAGCTCCAGACCCTTCCCCGGTTGAAAGAAAAAAAAAAATAGTGCTGTTTGTTCCGGCAACCGTAGCTCAATCGCGCCAGCAGATTCATCTCCAAGTTTTATGGGTGAGAGAAGGTGTGTCAGCTGACTCCTGAAGGCATCCTCATTCCCCCTTGTCTTCATCTGGGTCAAGACGGGGAACGAAAGAGTCAGACCGCGACGACATTCATGCAAGGAATATGAAGCCCCCGGGGGATAGTTCATACAGTGAAGTAACGGAGCATGAAGATGAGGGGGTTGAGTAACAAGCCTGAAAAAGAAGAAATCTCAACACACACTATACATCATAAAACCTTTTGAAAGCCTTTCACCGATAATTTGCTTCCTCCGAAATTTATACTCATCATTTAATTGATTGCTAACATCATTATCATGCTATTATTTTCTAATAAAAACGTCGATATTAGAAATTAGTGATTCAGCTTTTAAAATAGGTAGACGGTAATGCTATATCCGAGTACCACAATGATAAGAAACAACGTAATAGCACTGCGTGTCCACAGTCTAGATAGTCCAATTTTTCTTTCCTCCATGATAAAATACCTCATCCCTGAAACATTTTCCATCTCTCATATATGTATATAACCATGTATTTCTCAACTCATCTGCTGGATATGTATGTTCACGTTCTTCATATGGCACTGCGAACGGTAATAGGTAGATACGCGTAATATCTACGTTTGTATTCAACGAGAAAGAAAGAATAAAGAGAGAAGAGAGAAAAGAGTAATAGGACAACAGAACTCGTTTGTACAATGGGGGTTGTTGACTGGTAGCTTTTCAAGTGGTAGAAGCGGTTGGAGAATCAGTTGCAGACAAAAGCTGACCGAAAATTTCCGCTGGCCATCGAGGCACAAAAATGTTGTTTAATTACCGAGCTGACAAATTGTACCGATGTAACAATGGAGATGTAGTTGAAAGAATATAATTTACTGTCAATTGTAAAAAGAATAAATATGAAAACAGCCATAATCTTATTGACCGTAAACTAAAAAAGATAAATTGTTTTTCTGAGAGAAAACACAGCAACGTTAAAAAATATAACTCACCTCTCAACTCGGTATAAACATTTGACAATGTCAAACTCAATCTTTTTGATAATACCTCCGGATACTCTTAATCCCATTATCCGGTATAATCTGAGTAGTCTGTGTGCTCGTGTCAGTTTTCGAAGTAGATGCCTTCAATCAACTCTCTAACATTCCCAAGATTTTTATAAAACGATTATCACTCCTCGGTGGATATCGATTGGTCGATTAAGGAACCCCCTGATGAGGGAGCACTAAAGACAAGCGAACAAATCAAGTGTCTGTCTCGCTCCACCTCGACGCCTTTCTCCGGGTGCCCCACGAAAATTCTCTATACATCTTTCTCACTGTCCTTTCCCTTCTGTTTTCTTGCCCTCTTCACCCTCTTGTCTATCCCTCCCAAGGCGCTAAACTCGTTCGAAACTTCGATCAATCTTCTATGTGAACTGCACCATACGTACCGTTTACCGCTTAACGGAGCACGAACCGAGTCTGATGGCTCGAGCTAGATTCCTCGTAAGTCTTCTCAAAATCTTCGTGTCTACATCGTCATTGTGGAAGCCCTGGATTACGATGCTTTTCGGTATGTGTATTGCCACTTGAACAAATTGCCTTAGGTTTTACGATGTCATTCAAACTCGTTTCAGTGCTTGTCTTATTATCAAGCCTCCCCCAGTCATCCGACTCATTGGTTTATTTTTTTTTGTACGATAAAGGTGATTGCATCTACTTAGCAAGTGTAACGTCGGATTTCAAGGACAGTGAAACGATATTCAAACAACTCGCCATGATTTCGACATCATTTAATTTTTTATTCACAATTCGTTTAATGTGAATAAAGGGAAAATTCTAAAAAAAGGATTTGCAGGTGACAGCAATTTTGGGGGAACTATCCGAGTCTGTGATTGGGACAATGTAACCCCCGGGTGGTAGACATTCACAATGAATTATTTTGGTCTGCATCGGAGGAATCCAAACCATGGGATGGGTAGTCTTTGGGTGATATTGTTATTCACTATGGTTGGTATGCTGATTACAGTGCTCAATTGGAAATTCAATAGTTTCTGATATTGCCGGGAAAATTAATCAGATGCATTGAACATCAATAGTGGCCGGGTAATGGCCGAATCGGCAGGAATTTTCTCGGAAGACAATAACGCGAACGGAAGCGAATCGTGTGGAGAAACCGAGTTGCAGAACGTAGAGAATCGCAATGGAATTTAATAGAATTTAATTTAAAGGTGTCAATGAATGCATCGTTAAACGTTGTCAATAACGTTAACTAATGGATGGCATAATTGTAATAAAATATACGTGATTTTTTTTTTAGGAATATTCCATGTTTATGCGCGATTCTCCAAGAGAAGAGAAGAAACCCCAGGCGTTTTATAATGCTGTTTTAAAATTCTACGGGCTGACGAGAAAGATTCCGACTGAACGTTGAATATTCTAAAAGAGAGTAAGAAATTGCATCGTCGAGGGTATTAATATGCAATTTTCTTAGAAAGATTAATCGATTGATTCCGGAAGAGATGCAGGAAAAATAAATATTTAATATTGCTTAAGACTGTCTCCCAAATTGCAGGTTCCACCATCTAAAATTGAGAGCCCAATCCATCGGTCTTCTGTTGAGAATTATCAATGGATATAATCCTGGCAGTTTTGTCTTCAATAAAAACACGACATTGATCTCCCCCAATTATGCAGCTCGGTACCAGAAATTATTTATTCAACTAAACTCGCTTCCTTGGATAATCTCCAATTCTTGAAATTAAAATTGTCGACAATAATTCTTGGTTTGAATTTTTTCTCGACAATTTTTTCGTAATTAATTGCTGGGTTTTTGAGAATGCGAACAGCAGGTGTTGTAGCACCCACATAAATCATAAAATCTTTAAGGTACAGTGGATAATGGTAAGGGAATATAATGCAGAAAGAAAACCTCATTCGCATCATTCCGTTATTATCCGTATTCACATCAAACATGACAAAATGGAAATTACACTCAAATCAAAGCCCCAGGGAGTTTACGCCCAGCGCATATCTACAAGTGAAAAATAAATAAAAAATATTACGTCTTCACTTTTCCATTGAGCATATATATATGTCTTAGACGTGGAATAATTTTCACGGAAGGCTTGACAGAATTTGTAATATCAATGAAAGTGATTTTCCTAGAAGACGCGAGACACCACGTTTTCTGTTGGATTATAATAATAATAGAGGTGTGAATGACGACAGCCGACGGTAAATATGTGTAGAAATGCTGACGCTCGTGAACTCGTGCAATTTGTTTTAGTTTTTTGTTCTTCATGATAAAAAGTATGCGAAACGAAAAACAAGTGGCAGGGGTGTACGTGTCAAGTAAGTGTTTCTCACTGTCTCACTCTCGCGTCTGTGATTTTGACACTATTTTTTATTCCCGCAATATTTCTATTTCTTTCGCGCATTAAAGCACCATCTATTCGCGTCAACACTCGAGAGTTAGCACTAGTGGTTTTTCTTGTAACAATTTAAAACGAGTGAAAAAGAAGGATTAATTACTTGGCATTTGGTTATCAGTTCAAATAATTTCAGCAGTTTGATCTCAACATTGCTTAAGAGAAGTAAAAGCACATAAATCCACTCGAATTCGTTGGGAGTCATAATTAATATTTGAATAGAACTTGAGAAAAATCTCAAACACTGGGGAAAGGTAGAACCGCCATTTCATTGAGATGAAGTATGACAAATTTCTTCTCCGGCTGGCGACTATTCCCGGGTGATTTTCAATCCACCGGATTATGAAGATTAATTAACTGTGAGAAGCCGGGGGAGAAAAGTTGAATCATTTCAAATAGAATAAGCTCTACAATTATCAGACGTATATCTGTCGACAAATTATCCGAGTCTACTCCATTCCCTTCCCCTACCCACCAGCTAATGCTTTCCCACATTTTATGACTTGTTTTCTGCCGTTTTTTTTTTTTTTTTGTGCGTACCAGTCATCAGAACTTTTCCGATAATTCTTCCCCATCGTTCTGTCTCTATTCGCCTCTTCAACCTCTAACAAACTACAGCACAAGTGGATGCTCTGGAGGACTCTACATCTCCACTGGTCAATTCAAAGTTTCTTGGTTTTTTTTCTTTTTTCATCGTGGTCTTTTTGTACCTTAGTCACCTGCAGCTCTCAAGGGAACATGTGTTCAACCATTTCCACGACCATTTCCACTCAGAACCGTTAAGAGGCCAATGGCTAATTAGCTAATTACAGACTAGACGTGCACACAGGCGATGGACTATAGCTACATACGTGAGTCTGACCGAGGCAAGGTTGGCCTGACTTCGGTTAATCACAGAAGCCAAACCCCACTGGGTAACGAGCTGTTACTTTGCTAGACCCTAATCTCTTTCTCAAATCTAATCGATAATCCTGCAACTACGGACTAAACCACCCACTTCAAGAATTTACACAAGGGCCAGTTACGTATTGAGCAGCATCATTCAACAATCCACTCGGCATTTTGATATTAGCACTCCAAGTCTAATTAACAACCGTGGGATAGTCACGTTCAGACTCATTATGTCGACAGCTTGTTAACAGAGAAATTCAAGTCAGATAAACTCGCTGTGGCTGATACTCTCCTTTGTTACTAGCATCGGGACATTATCACGAATAAATAATTAGACTGAATTTTTTTTTTCTCCACCCACCCACCCATTGTTACGTCATTCACGCATTTATTTCCCGCGCCCTATTCAACACGTCAAAATATACGTTCCTTCATCAATCGTGTTATTACAGTACACAATATGTTTCGAGAATTGGATCAATCCGATAATCAATTAGGGGTATTAATGATATCAACAAAATATTTGCCCTTAATGACGGGAACCACCTATCAATTACTGGTTATGTTGAAATTAGACGCACAATTTTCATTTCATATATATGAACGTGATTTGTTGGAAACCAGTAACAATCATCGTGCAAAAAATAATCCATCAATCTTTCAATTACTGGAAATTAATTAGATGAACGATACTACCGTTGTTATTGCTTCTAAATAAATATTACCGGTCTAATTATTCTCAAATATTAAATGCGATTCATAATTTTTCGAGATGTTTTTATACTGATGTAAATTTAAGTTTAGACCTGTGATAAGATAAGAATATCCAGGATATATTTACCAGTGATTGATGACGGCAGGGATTTTGGTATGAATTTATAGAAGATACGAGTTTATTTGGCTATTGAACTTTGAGGAAATTCGAAAGGTCATAAACTCGTGCGCTTCGACTCGTTGGTATTTTGGATAGACGTGTTCAGTAATAGACATCATTAAGACTTCAACAACTACCCAGAAATCAATTCCAGTGGACCTCAAACGTTGATGACGATGGAAACGATCTCATAAATCGACAATACCAATT
>NW_011887755.1:1375086-1425135 GCF_000806365.1 Fopius arisanus
GAGCCAACAAATGGCCGACACTTGGCATGCCAATCACCAAATGCTTTGTGACAAATTATATGAACGCCATGACTCAGCCAAGCTTTGGCCCCAGCAGCGAAGCTCAAATCCTACTTGGCCTGCTGAAATTGCGATATATCAGAGAGAACCTGAGTATATTATAGGAGCTGTACAGAACGATACGGGTAATGAAATATTGACGATGTATTAATTATCCGGAGGTCATATCTCTGAATCTCGAGTCATCTGTCTATTGCAGACGTTCCTCATCTCCATCGGTTCACGACCTTCACGGCTTTCTGTCGACTCACCAAGTCGGTCATATATATATCAGCACGTCCAGTAAGCCATCTTGTATAGCAACATCATAGCCACCACCGAACCCTGACATTTTCAACGATTGATCTATGCTCGTGCAAACAATACCATTTTTAGAGCAAGTGGTTTGTCCCGGTAATTAATACCTCATGTCTGTACGTTTAAGGTGGAGGCCACCTCTGACGTTTCCAAAATATATTCTCATCGGAATTGCTCCGGAGATAACCAAAATAGTTCTTGACTATTTGTCATGATTATTTATTACTACAAACTTCGATAAAAATCCCGGTGAAGAGGAAATTTTGTTTATCTCGACGAACCCGTTCCGCGGAAACATTTCCTTCAATTATTTTTAATTATTTATCAAATTTTCCCAATTACCGATGAACCTGGGAAGTTGTTATAACAACTTCGGGAGTGACCAATTATTTCTCGTGCTTATTTCTCAATTGTAAATTTTATCGCCACCATCATCGATTGCCTGTTTTCTACTCCCAATATCTCCGAGAAGACTTACAGTTTTCCCTTAGGATATTCCTCTGTACTAAAAGCGGGACTTCTTCAAGCCGAGGGCTACTTCTCGCTAAAGATTGTAAAAGTTACAAAATACCAAGCAACCATGCATTCCTCTCTAGTACCCGAAATATCTCTTGGGCAATGGAGCACGAAGTGAATTGAAAGAGGAATTCGACGTGGCGGTTTCTTTCTCTCTCAACTACAGATTACTTTTCGATTCAACTGTGTCGGCCCACTTTCAATCTCCGCTACCCTCCTACATCCTTGAGGCTGACTCGCAAAACTTCTTATGCTTATCCATCGACCATTCACGAAGGCCAACGTGAATAAGATCGAGAAAGGGAAGTAAGGAGAAGAAGCGCAGAAGTGATCCGGAACTCTTAATGCTAATGTCAGTAGAAATTCTCAGTGGGACTCAGGGTATGAGAAGAGAATGGGGACTACAGTAAAAAATTGGTTAGATATGGGCGAGGAAGAAAACCCGAGTTCTTTCAATCTTCCGCTTCATCCCAGGATTTTATTCTACACGAGCATTTAAAAACTTTATATCCAACCGGACGTTCTAAAATTTGATCGGCCCGAGCTATTGCTGTTATATATCCCCTCTGAGGGTAAGACAATCTATATAAACCAATTCTATATTTACATTTTAAGGCTGTTATACCTCCTTCACTCCTCACCACTGCAATCCTTTTTTTTGTCATACCCCTTTTCCACCCCATCTGATGTTTCACTATACGCAGTGGGTGCCATTTCAACGCCTCCTTGTTCTTTTCCTCCACTAGTACCCATAGTACTCATAAAAGTAAGCGGCTTGGGTAGTATTTTCTACGTAACTAAATTGGATTGGCAGTTTATTGGCAATATTCGTTCGTCGAAGCGACACGCCAGAGTTTGTGCACGACTAAAAGAAGATAAAAAAAAAAAGGGAAAGGGGTAGAGAGAGGAACGGAACATCGTCGTAGCTGTGTCACCGGACCCCAAAAATGAGAAAAAATAAAATAGAACGAAAAAGGAGAGAGGAGGAAAAAAAAAATTGCCGAGTTGGCTTGAAACTCTGAACGCCTCTGCACGATGTACTTGCGCACCATTCCTGGGGACCTCCACTGTGCTTTTCTCGTGTCCTGAATAATCGCATTGAATTTGCGCCCCCCTCTACCCCTCCGATAATTTGATCACCCTGTAAAGTAACTTCCACTAGGAGTGGTAAGCTATCGTGCCTCAATCCAAGACCGAGAAAAAGGGGAGACTCGAATCTAAATTTCCTCTCCCATGCCAATGTTTGTCATTTCTCCCCTCTCGGTTTCTTTATTTGGCCTTTCTGTAGGTAGTTACTTTCATTTTCACTGCGTTACTTGGGAAAATCTAGGCACATTGGGGTGAACTCACGCAATTGCCAGACGTATATTCGTCTCTCGAACAAAAAGAATGATTTCGTCTATCCCACTTTTTTTTTTTACAACGGCCATCAATACTTGGACCCTTATTCCCACCCATATTTCTTCCACAGCAGTGGAAATCTGAGGAAAACTGAAATATCCCCCTCTGGTAATTTCTCTCCGTTCGCTATTATTATATATATTACGATATTAGTTTTTACCCAATATTTGAATCGAGCCATTTGCATCGAGTGCTAGATCGGTGAAGGTTTTTTTTTTTCTTTCCATTTTATCCTAGAATTTTTTTGCGCCATTTCGCCCCGAGCATGGCTATTTTTTCCTCATCCCTTTCTTCGACGATTATGGCGCAGGGGAGAATAAAAAAAAATAGCAATTCTCATTGAATGGGGAGAATGTAGCAGGGTAAGAGCTCGGTACTGCGTACAGTGGGTGGTGAGGGGTGTAGGGCATTATCGACAAGCCGATTTGAACTATGCAATGCTTGGAATTTAGTTAACGGTATACACTGCTCGATGATTACGAGAGCAGAGCCAATCAATTCGCTTAATTCGAAGCGAACTGAACGGGTGGGGGGTAGAGATGGGGGGGTGGGTTTGAGTGGGGATGGGGGGGGGATTGGGACTTGAATCACCGACGCACTGGTGCCAGTTGTAGGTCGACAACCCATCCTCCAAAATGTAATAGCGTATATGTCCATTGCTCGCAAACGGAGATTTGCAGCTCTCGCCCTGGATACCAATGAATTCGTTGTGATTTATGAATTCACGCGTTGTACCTAAAAGCTCTGTATGTATAATTCGTCGCTTGTGCTTGTGTACTCAGACACAGTGGTAACACCAATACTTATGCGTGTACTACTGTGTTTACATTTAAACTGTAATATTCCATTGTTCATTTTCTGGGCTTGCTTTGGTGATTAATTGAAATATATTATAATTAAAATTCAACAATAGCTCGATTCATCATTTATTGCGTTGAAATATGAGATTTCATCAGCGGATGTTTTAATCGATTGAAATTGACCTGCGTTAGTCATGGAACAATCTCTGGTAAAGAGAGAAAAATTCCACTTGAGTGGCAGAGACCAGTGATGGAATAAAAACGGTAGCTTTCAATTTGGGTATAAAGAGAGAGTTTGTGCAGCAGCCGGAAAATAAGTGCACTATGGGGAGACAGCGTCGTCAGACCCTAGAATAGTTTTTTTTTTTTTTTCATACGGAATTTTTTCTTCAAGTCCAATATGCTAAATTGAGGAAATTACTTTATAAATATTGTAATAAGTCAACGACAGTCACAAGTCTTCAGATGCAGTTATTTAATTTTGCTACTTCAGATTCCAACATTGTATTATATTGCCAGGAGAAAATAATGAGAAGACTGGTGTATTTTTCCTACACCGGTATATATTGAATGTCGCGGGAAAAGTTTTCAGATCAATAAGACTCGCAGGTCAGAGATATTCAATTTGTACTTTTTACCTTTTAACCTCTGACTCTTTGCAATTTTCTGGCTATACTTATCCCTGAAAATCAGTGGGGATCGTTAAGTCTCTCAAGGTTTATCGGGAATTTCTCGGTTAAGCAGAATAGCAACGCTGTGGGCTGAAGAGGTAGCAGAGGAGAAAGGAAGGAGAAAAGCGAATAGCGGCAACTTATTTTCATAGAATATCTCTCGAGTGAATTTCCAATTTTCCAGCTTTTTGTCCACTTTAAGATAGAAACGGATCCAATTTGCGAAGGTTGCGGTTCTCAAGGGATAACTCCCACCCTCTCCCCCTTACCTCCCTCCTTTTTTTAGTTTTACTGCGATTCTACTACTCCCAAGAAGCACAAGGGTATTGTCTGACCCCCGTGATTTATCGTATATTCCACGTATCGAAATTCTCAACAGAAAAAAAGAAGAAAAAATTGTTTACCTGAAAAAAAAAAATTCAACAGAAAGGAGGAGTGATGGAGGACCAATTGAAACTCAATTTCATTCAATTTCTCTTCACATATCTGAAATAATTCACTGCTCAAATGGATTGGAAGCACTCGTGGCAAAAAAAAATGGACACTACCTCTAACCCACTTCTTAAATCCATATATTATATAAGTTGGCATTAAAATGAATCACATCCTGCTGCCAGCTTCCCACAAATGTCACAACACAACATGTCAACACAGTGCCGGGAACGTCCGAACATTCACATATTATCAAGGGGCCAAAGGCTGGAGGCATGTGAAACAACTAAGCGATTGCTTCAATCTCTCTCAGACACACTCAATAGTTGATGCAGTCCCCTGTGCTATCCCTTTTCCCCTTCTCCTAGGTTTCCTGATATTGACTATGTCATCATTGAAAGCCTGTCATTAGGGAGACACGTAATATTAATGCATGTTGCAGGTATCCTGGATGCGAAAGCGAGACATGCATATATTAAGTGCTGGTATATCAACGTATACAACGGATTTACGATTTCAAGTTATTCATCCGGACAGATCTGAGAATTGGACATTGCAGATAAAGTCACCCCAGCCAAGGGATTCGGGTACGTACGAGTGCCAGATCAGCACTGAGCCGAAGATGTCGCTCAACTATACACTCAACGTGGTTGGTGAGTGCGCTTTGAATTATTCAATTCATTGGGGGGGTATGGGTTCGATGAGGGTGAGGAATAAATGGATAAAAGAAAGGGATGGACATTCTCATAAATCCAGGCTAACCGGATGGGACAGACTGAGGATTCAAGGGAGGGCCGCTCATTTTTTTTTTTGCCAATTTTTTCGTATTGAGAAAGTCACTGAAGTCATCTACAGGTGACCCAAAATATCCTCGGACATGATTTGATGTTGTCAAAAAAAGTTTTTTCCAATACGTGTCCTTCTAACTACACCTTTGAACAACCACCTGCTCCACCACTCATGTCAACGTATTTCATCATAGTAGGAGAGAGAAAAAAAAATCGAAAATATATGTGTGACAAAATTTACGCGCAACTCGTGTGCCATCTACGCTAAATCCCGCAGGTGGTGCAAAAAGAATTTAGCATTTCAGAGAGGTATCCGCGAGGATCCTCACGTCCCTCTTCTCTCCCCTATCACCATCACCAGTACAGGCTTCCGTTCATTCGCCGTGTCGTCGCGGGGTAAATCTAACGTTAGTATTCGCAGGGATTTCAGGATTCCCAGAGGACTCAGATTGTCGACGAGAGAACAACGATTTATCCGCTCTACTCATCTCCCCAAAGACACGATGAGACGCTTCTGCATTCGTCTCCTTTTCCGCACTTTCTTGTACTCTCAGTCTCACCCTTTACACCCCTCGAGCCCCTTCCACCCTCTCTCTATCACTCCTTATCAGCACGTTCTCGCCCCTAACAATTCTCCCAATCCTTGACCGTACCTGCACTAGCGAATTCCTCTATCTCTTTTGGTTGAACAATTCCGATGGACGCATCTCCCTTAACTTTTTCCTCTAGCTCCACTCAACCCATTTCATTCCATTGGTAAATGGGTAACAGCCACACACTGAGTGCCAATCTCATTATCGTGGAAAACCCGATGATCCTTTCATTGCAGCGAAGAAGAGCCTGAGAAAAGAGCTCACCATCAGCCCACTCCCTCCCCTTCCTCTCTTTACGATAATAAACGACTTTCCATTAAAATTACCCCCCCAACCATCCACCCTTCCTCCACTGCTTAACCACGTGTCCAGACTCTGAGCCGTAAATATCTGAAATCCACATGCCGTACTACGATTTTTCACAGTGAAAAATGTTTTTTGGAATACGACTATATCCCGGGAGAAAATGTATGCAGCCAAGTCCTCGAGTGTATGCACCCCTAACTCCTTATACGCACATGCAATAATCCAGTGAGATTTATTACCGAGTTATGTAATACGGCTAAAGGGTTTCTCCGTAAATTTCCTCTAATTGTGTAAAAGTCGGAGAAATATTATATAGGGGGTGACGAGGGGGCTAACAGTTGGAGCGTTAACGGGCGTTCAATTAAACTCGAACATGATGCAGTTGGCTCGTGCAGCATGGAGAACAATTTATGCTCTATTCGGGTGGGAAATTGGGGAGAGGGCAATTACTTCTCTAAATTCTTCAAAGTTCGTGAAAATTCACTGAATCATCGGGGAGATTTCATGGTTGTAAAATGAGAAAACAGGATAATAAACTATCGGACAAATGATACATTTGTCCAGCTCATCCTCAACCTCCAACCTTTTGCATGGCCAAGTATTAAACACTCGTTGGGTATAAAAAATTTATTACCATGCATTTTGGTCAGTAAAACGACATGGCAGATATTTACGTCGATAAACCATCGGCCATTTCCCTAGAAAATACCGTTTGGATGGGTGATGGGAGGGGGGGACCTATCTGTGTGTGTTCAAACGAGAGAGATTGTGTCGTGGGTTTGCATGAACTGAGTGAGAAATGAAAAGAGGGGAAGGAAGGGGTAAAAATTGTCGTCCGAGCACAAACACAACCCGGAACTCGGATATACGGATTCTCAATTTTAGGAGCAGGTCGAACCATAACTTCTCGTTTTCCTGGGGGTGGTAGGAGGAGAGAGGAGAAAAGTTGTGAGACTCTGGGGCCAGTCTGAGTGCAGTGAATCCATACAAAAGGGGGACAGATAGGGGGACGGATGGGGGTGGTACGGGGAGAGAAATTGCGAAAACAAAGTCAGTGGCGTCTTTTGCTCTTCTCGATCGTGCGAGAGGTAGGAGTTGAACTAGAGTGAGTATACGAGTGCACTTGCATTGCGCACTTGCAGAGGTATGTGAAAATAAGGGCATAAAAATGGTAGTTTGTTTTTTTTTTTTTCTACAGTGGTGACAGAAAGTCGAGGGTAACATTTCCCGTTGATCTCTAGATACAACTTGAAAATACTTGTGCCATTTGCCAGTGCGGGTCGACACGCAGAGAACAAATGACACTGGCATCGAAATATATATGCACCATGTCCACACGTACAAATCTCGGTAAATGTAGGTGAGAGCAAGAAGTGATAAATGTATTTGCAGTGATTCGTAATACAGATATCACGCGTCAGGTAGAAATTTCCGTTATACGTGAATAATCGTTTTAATCGTTTTAATCGTTTTAATGTTATAATGGGAGACAGTGGTGGCGGATGCGGATGTTGAGAGGGCTTTTAGGGGTAGGGGCAAGGGGGTGAATTTAGCCCCCGCTGTAATCGGGCCGAAATGTCGACGGTATAACACTGCCACCCATAATTTCAGTCATTAATCAACAGGATCATCGGTTATATTCGTTTTCGTTGATATTATGAAGATCTTGTTATACGTGCCCTCTCATTTTTACATTATTTTTCTATACTGTTGATCATGTTTCTTTGTCGGCTTGTGTGGATGAGTTATTTATCACCGGAAAATCTGTGGAGCGGGCATTGACATTGATAAATATTCTCTTATTCCACTTTTAGAAGTAGAATTACACAAATTCGTGTAATTGCGAATAGAAAATTTAGCAATTAAATAGATATAAATGATAATTAATAAAATTCAATTTTTTTCAATTCAATGAGCATGAAGAAAAATGTAATGAAAAATAAAATAAATAAATAAAATGTATAATAAGTTCGTTGGAATATTATCGAAACAATGGAGAGTCTACTTTCCATTCAACCGCAAGTTCTCTCGATTACAAGTATTTCAAGATGAAGTACACTTGGCTCAATGCCCATTCGAGTATTATTATCTATATCCATTCATTCATCGTCATTCTCTTTCTTCTCGAGCATTAGCTTTGCCTACTCGAATGATTCTCATTCAGCCACCACCGAATTCATTGATTAAATTTAAATCGTATCTCCCACGGCGTCTCCCACTCGATTTCTTCAATTCGATCGAGGAAATTATCCTTCGACTTTGCGAAACGATCAGAATAAATTTCATCCCAGACTCAGCGGAAATTATGATGATATTAAAATTGAAGTTCCGCGATCTCGCCCTCAATTAGTCGTTATTTCCAATTTTTCAAAATTTTGTATCGAAATGAAAAAAAAAATAATAATAAAAAAATTACGCATTAAGTAATGGTTAGATGTTCTCTGCCAAATAGGCTCGGTCAACAGCTTGGTTTATCTGTCCTTCTTCAGCGTTCACGTAATCTTGGAGTAAACTGATGAGACTGAGTCGTTGAGTGCTGTAAAATCTCCACAGGCTTGAGCTTGGAAAAAAAAATGTTGGAAATGCCAAATCGGCTTTGGTGCCGTGTGCGACGATGAGTGATAAAAAATTCCCCCGATGTATCGATTATATCCACAATAAAACGAGTATGTCTGTCGTATCAATTTAACTATACACCTATCTTGGCTCCGTTTGAGTGTGTCAAGTGAGTGAGTCTCATGAGATATCAGGAGGAAAAAGTAGAAGGAATAAAAAAAAATGAAACAGCCCGAAAGATTTCAAAATAAGGTATCGTTCAAAATGAAAGAATTGAACGGCAGCGCACTAAAAGTTTCCTATCTACTGCTGTCGTAGAGGAAAATTGGAATGGAGGCGAATAGAGCGACGACTAAGGAGAAAAGAATTTTTACTTGAGTGAACACTTGGTGAGACGCTCAAAGGAAAAATGTCTGGTGAAATGTGTTGCGAGGAAGAGTTTTACAGTCTTTTTTGGTATTGATTCGTCTCTTGATTGTGAGGATCTGATTTTCTTGCGGACAGTCACCAAAGCACACGTTAAAAAGGATAGCCCCACGACGAAATACTTTGTACTGTGCCATTATCAGTCAACTGAGGACATATTAAAATTAAAATGAGAAACAGCAGGAAAAATGGTAAAACTATCTCAAATCATATCAACCTCGATATGTCTAGAAATAAAAATTGTAATCATTAATTGTAATCAATTGTAAAAAAATACTGACAACCTGCAGTAAGTCCGATAGGCTGGCGCAGTGGATTTCTTCACCTGACGCATGAATGGTCAAACCTGAATATTATCTTCTGTATATTCGCGAAAATAATTCGGCAACTGATAAAATGAAATGAAATACCATTAAAAAACGGGAGGATAAAGGAAAACTGGAACCATCGTAAATTAACTGGACCATCGATACCCAGTGCAAAAAGCTGTTACAAAAAGTGACAGGTGAGCCATTAAAGATTACCAGGCCCATAAATCTGTCCAATCAACTCGTTTTTTTTTTCTCTTTTATTCCATTTTTATTAACTTTCTCATTTATTGCTCTACTTGCATCTCTTGCATCTCTTGCATCTCTTGCATCCATTGCATCTCTCCACTACCATCAGCATACGAGTACATTTATTTTTGTTTACTCGTAAACGTCGTTCCCAATTCGCTATCACCTAACGATCCTCTTTCTCTGTCTCGTACATTCTACACCCCGCCCATCTGCCCCTTATTTCGGTATCGCTCCGTCGCCTAGATTCCGCATAACTGGCAAACATACGTACCCAAAAGTACATGAACAGTAGGTAAATAATTGTGCGAGTTTACTCAATCTAAAAGTTGGTTGTGCGCCAAGATGGATTACTTCGAGTTTAATTTATGCAAGACAGGCTCAGACCTTTTCGCCTAAATTGAACGTAGACGGGATGCCTCTCTTGTGTCATTTATATTGCAAGTTTTGGCAGAATGAGTGAGGGTTAAAAAACGGGAGAAAAGCTTCATCCTAAATCAACAGACACTGAGGATGATTGCAATTGACACTCGGGATAAAAATAAAAAGCTCACCTAGAATGTTTTATTCAACATTATTTATGTGACAGAAAATACTCATCGTTTTTTAAAAATTTGTTAAGTTCCAACAATTGAAAATCTCAGGAGAGAACTTGAGCAAAGACATTTTCTGAATGAGGAATGCACCCGGTGAAATCAATTCTCCCCTCAACTTCATCCTCAATGACAAATCGCTGCCTCTTTTTTCCTCATTACAAAAGGAAATACGAGAAAATCAGTGAATAGAGCCATGGTAGAAGAGTCGAATAGAGAAATGGAGAACCAAAGGTGGGAGAATCTATCCACGATGAATATTACTTAATTAAACCCATTCTATATCTCTCCTCGTCGCCCAATTAATCTGCGTTAATAAATCCAATTTCTCATTACGAAATGCTACCCTGTATTTTTTTGATACCCCGACTTATCGAGAACTTTTTAATGAACTATTCGAGATAACTAATTAATTAACGTGCAGGACTGAATGTGATGCCACACTGATTAAATAGGGTACGCTCATCGTACGGGTAAATACTATACCTGAACGCACCGATGAATCAGGGTTGGCAAAAAGACAGTAATTTATGGATATGCCTGGAAATAAATGTAAGATGGGAAATGCTATTTTGATGGACGCACGTTGGAAATGTGCTTTCAAGGGGCCCATGTTTCGTGGCTACAGTACCGACCGAGCCAAAGCTAATAACAACTTTAGAGAACCCTATGCCCGTTAACCGACTCGTTAGGTCGAATTAGTTGAAAACAGCTTCGCGAAACTCAACCATCACTACTACTGCATACACTCTGCAGCCTGTACTCTCAAACCTTCAGCTTATCTCTGAGCTCACACTCAAGTTCTGTATTCAGTGCTCCTTGATTTTACCTTTTCATGAATTCGTCGATTCGAAACAATCGAGCATACTCTACTGCAACCAGAAATGGTGAAGTACAAATGAGTTGGCGTAACTCCTCTCATTTTTAGAAAAAAAAAAAAAACGTGCTAGCTTTGGATTTACAAAGAACTTCAAGATCACTCCCAACAGAATTAAATGTTATCTAACGTTTCTAATGGTCCATATAGATTGAATTTATTCGTGGATCAGCCAAGCCAATGTTCTATTACCACTCTAGAACAATGATTGAATGGTGAATTATTCAGGTGGCAGCATTGAACGAATTTCGCAGTAGTCAAGCTCGACTGCGGTCAGACCAAAAGTTTACGGATGAAGCAGTAGTTATAAGGGGACGGTGAAAACCGAGCGAGATCCAAAGAATAGCTCAGTTGGGTCACGTTGAGTTTGGCGAACCGAGAGCGAAACCAATTGTGATTTTCTGTGGTTGCAGCGATATAAGAGAGAGAATGAGAGATACCATCGGAAAATAGTGAATGAGAGTGGGATGAAGTTAAAGATGCTGGGAGCTATCGTATTAGCATTGAAACAAGTTTCGAAGAACGCCCAGGATGCAAATGCAAATGCCGAGACATGATCCAGCCGATAATTGGAAAATCGCCAACATCGGGAGCGTTGGATAAAAGTGAAGAGGAATGGAGTAAGCGGAGAAGGGTAAAATCAAGAGTGAGGGGAAAACGAATTACTGCCAAAGGCGGCAGTAGTAAGATGGTGAGAATAAGGTATAGACGAGGTATTGGAGAAAAATAGAAAGAGGTGGGAGAATGAAGCTCTGGTGTGGTTGGCACGAGAACGATCGCGCGTGGCAACCATTCACCTCTTTTATATGTACGATGGCACTTGCCACGATTAGCTCGACTTTCCAGCAATACTGGCGCCATTAGCTCCATCGACCATTCAGGGAAACCAAAGGCGACGAGGGCGTGCAAGGGAAAGAGAAGGAATTGAAAACTCTCAATCTTCAATAATAAACTGAAAGTTCTTTGAGTTGGGTTCATTTGAGTTTAATGTCTTCTTGGTATTGACGCTTTTCTGCCATTCCAGTGAAATAATTTTTACCCTGTTCATTGTAAAATTTACCGTGTAATTTACCTTTTTTTTTTATTGGAGCGTCATACGTTTTTTTTTTCTTTTTTACCTTCAAGTTAAAATTGGAGTTCTTGGGAAAGAAGTAAAATCGATATAAACGACCGACAATTTTACTCGAAAAAGTTGGTCGGCTTGATATAAGATGGAAGCCCACTGCACTCACAAGTCCATCCTTATCCGACTTTTCTCCAAGTATCTGAAAGATTTACCCTCGGTACTCTCTGGTAGACATTAACGATCCAACCAGTTTCAGCTCACGTTCATTTTCGTGATCCTGCATCTGCTGGTGTCTCACAAATGCCAGCAAATACTTGCACTGGTATAGTGCTGGGGCACTCACTTAAGTCTCCATTAAAGCGAGCGCGAGGAGAAAAAAACATGACTAAATACAAAGGAAAATCGTAGGATTTCATAAGCTGTTATATGTACATTTGTCCAGGTGTATCTCGTACGGATATAAAACCCGTACTCTTTCCGCTCGGTGTAATTCTCACTGAGAATGGGAAATGAGCTAGTGCTATTGAAGAATTATATATTTTTAAAAAACCAACGTCAGTGTCTAGGTTGGATAATGACTCGGAGGCACGGCTCGTGAGAATAACATTTTTTGCATAAAAGGACTTTTTAAAAAATTGCTCATTGAATTAATCCGAATAAATATACCCTTCATGCATTTTATTATTATTTCGTGACTCACAAAGGTCCATAAGCGGGCAATAATTTCCCTGTGATTTTTCTAAGGCTTTATGAACCTTTGAAAAGCTTAGGAAAAATGCAAAAAAAAATCAAAGACTCATTAAATAATGATCAAATACGAAAACAATATTTTTTCGAGTCAATTCGCTCAATAATTTATCAGAAAATTGAAAAAAAAATTTTTCATTCTGGCTAAACCGAGGCAGAACTTGTTTAATGAAAGAAATAATTTTTCCAACAATTATTCAAGAGAGAAATTTCCCCTGGAATTAGCGCACGGTATAAATCCCTCTTTTACGACGTTCGCCGGCATCCCAAAAACTCGCCCCAATTTTTTTAATTGCTTACTTTATCAACAAATTATTTCGCCGTCTTTATTCTGTATATCATTTTCTTGTTCATCTCCTTTCCCCCTTTCTCGGAATAGATAATATGGATGTGGTATTCCACGAATTTCCTCTCTACGGCTGATTTCACGTTCATCTCCGCCTCTGCAACCCGTCATGACCAAGTGTTTCCGGCAAGGAAGCGTCAATGCGAAACATCGGTACTACTAAACCTGGATGGTATTACTACAGTAGCAGTTACAGATTCCGTTTAGGAAATGTTGAATCAGCGGGTACCCCTCACCCACCTTCATCCACCGGATATCCGGAAAATGTAACTATCCAATCAGCAGGTAGTTCTCAACTGGTTCACTCGACTGATTTTTTAAAATACTTTCTTGCTTTTTCAGGAATTATTTTCTCTCCGACTCGTTTACGTTCCATTATCGAACATTCCCCACATAATTCTTAAGTGCCACAAGTAAAAAAGTTGTAATTGCATTTTTAGCTGGGACATATAAATGATTTGTAGTAAACGGTTTAGTCGGGATATGTATGTGGAGTCTAGCATAAATAATGACGTGCGGTCACCAGTTTTTTTTTTTCTGCAGAGTAGGCTGCATAGAGCACTTAATCAACATAATGATACCATTTATAATTACATCTCGTACATCTCGTTCAGTATTCAACTCTTTGAATATTTTAAAACGTTGAAAATGACAGGTGAAATTTTCAAATAACTGAAATATTTACTCAACGATTATTCAACGAGTAACGAGTTAATGTAGCTGATGAATTATTTAACCAAGCTATTTTGATTGAGAAGAAATGTTTTCTCAGGTCCGAGGTTAATTTCAACCAACTCTTACCCAGAATAAAATTATTAGTGAAGTAAAACCAGCAACCGCGAAACTCAGTCTGACACCTGAAAACTTTTGTTCAAGTGAATATCATTCATCTTTTCTATCAAAAACAACTGGTATACCTATTATAATCGAACGACCCACATGATTTGTAGTTAAGTCCTTACTATTCTCACATAGTCCTCATGACGAGAGTCTGCAATCGACTTGAAAAATTAAAGAAATAAACGAAATTTCCATTTTTACGCTCTATCCATTCTCCAATCGAATCGCAATCAAATCTTTTGCAGATAAATTCATTATCAATTACTGGTAATATCAAAATGACGGTAACACACATGGAAATTTATACGGAACGAAATATCCAATGGGTTCTACCTGTGGTTAACGTATCCGACCACCGCTGATCAACAGATTGTACTAAAACCACGAATCACCGATCAACTGATAAAAAACAAACAACCAAACACTTATTCGCCCTATGTACCGTGGACCCAACGATCGATATTTAATCATCGTTTTTAGATGATTAAAAAAAAAATTGGGAAAAATTTGGAATTCAGCAGATGTTCTATAAATAATACAAGTGATAATGTCATCGTAAAATTTTTATAACTCCACGGATCGTAAAATCTCTCACATGGATATGCTGTTCGTGAAATTTTTCCTTCAGTATGAGTGTAAACTTGAGTGCATACAATTTTTTCAATCGTGAGAACATTGATTATTTGGGGGATGAAAAAAATAGTCAGAGAAGAGAAAGAATGAGCTTTTTATCAAAAGACAGCCATAAAGGGTAGAATAGATAGAAGGACTATATTTTCCCTCGGATTAAACAATTACTGTGACGCTCTCGATGCACCTCACAAGAGGCTATAATCATTCAACTACTTCCGCAAGTACGTTTCGATTTTCATATCCTTTATGGGATAATCCCATTGCAAATACCTCCACTGAAAAAGCCTGACTAGCTCATCCACTGACCACAACCCCGATCTAACCTCACGATTAATTTACGTGAGATACAGAAGCTCAGACTGAACGAATGAGGCCATTGGGGCGTAGTAAATTTAATCTGACCCCTGAAATGTATGACTTTTATGGCAACTAGAGGAGCAAAATCAATTTAATTCTCCCATTGCTCAATTGAGCACGCCTAACCGTTCAATGTTCCTTTGATATTAATCCAGTGGCCAAGGGAAGGGACACGAAAGCTGGCAATGGCCAAGAGACAACCGTCGACAGAAGGTATACTTGAAGATTTCCAATGAGAAAATGGCCTGATCCAGTGGGCAAACATAATGCTTATGCCCAGCTCGACTTACTCTCTCACATACCTCATTTTTTCATTGCCCTCCTCGTCTTTCTCCCCAAAGTTCCCCCCCTCAAAACCGGTAGTCTGCTTCAGACATTGAAAAGTATTCGAAACTACTTGCTCACCACTTCTACCAGGATTTTTCCGACAATGTTTTATGCAAACTTGCCTCGATCCTGCCTCTCCTCTCATCTTCTCTCATAAGCCGTCTTATCTCCTTAAGGATCGTCGATGTATTTCTCGAGAAGACTCAATCTTACCAAAGTTTCTGCGATACAGTAGAAGCTCGGCAGTGTAATGTACGATCTCACTCTGAACTTTTATCAAAACTCAGCATTTCGACTTTTCGATACAAAGTATCCGGCTTTTCTAAGCTAGATCACGTCACCTGACAAACTTTCACATGCAAATGATAAATCCTCAACGAACGAAGACAATAACTGTTTGAGCAAGAAGTTGTTCAAATCTCTTCATCACTCTTATCACAGACCTACGAGGTTGTGTACAGTTAGAAGAGTGGTGAGTGGAAAATACCAAGTTTTATGGATTCTTTTTCATTCGTGTTGGACAAGAATACTCAATGTCTATGAAAAATTGGACAGTAACTGGGTAGAGGGTATTCTCGAAAACCCGGAGTATCGTCAGAGCTGTCTAACCAAGCGTGGAACTCAATGCAACTTTCAATTCAGTTCTACAAACCTCACCCTGTAGACGACTATCCAGGACAAAGGCATCGTGGTTGAACATTGGATCCAGGCTTGTGTCCACTGTGGCAACCAATATTTCTTGCACAAAGGGTCGAGGCCATGGAAATAATGAATCCGAAAGAGACATTGTCATCGTGCTCTTTATATTTTTGTCATCCGTTGAACGAAATAAAATGTAAACAATGAATTTCCGGTATTGTTCTATCTCTCGGGTGAGTGAATTTTTACGTATTGAATAAATCCACTTGATAGATACAAATTGGTTGCTATTTTTGTAAAGTTCAAACAAGTGGGACAAATTCACGGAAACTCCAATGACATTTCTCTACTCGCTACTCACAATGAAATATCAACTGAGTTGAGTTGAGATTAAATTTGTCAAAGAATTGAATTCTCAAACTGGAATGTATTTACAATACTTGCATCCAAACGTTCGGTAACCGGAACAATCCGCTGTGTTTGTCTCGATAGAAATTGTCATCCAGCTGGAAGGATATTGTATCCAATATTTCCAAAAAAATATGATTTTCAAATCCACCGGGACTTACTTATAAAATATTTATAATGGTTTTTTTTACTAAAATTTTTTTTACGAAATTATAATTGTAAATTGTACTTACGAAAAGGAGAATGGCGAAATTTTGGGAGTAGGTGAAGAATCGCTACAATGGCCATTCGATCATTTGCCTTCAATGCTAAAGGGGAAGACGATGAATCCGCTTCTGAGAATGAGTACAATACCTCAAGTGGCATTATTAACGTCACCCTATGATCGATGATGTGAATATATCAAACGGGGATATATAGTAATCATATTTGCATACTGGAGTCACTCCGGGTTGTAACTCTAAGAATATATACACAAATCTAGTGTTCATGTAGTATTCCATTTATTCGTCGGAAAAGATTCAATTGAATGCAGATTAATTTTTTATTGATATCGCATAAATCCGTAATTCATCAGACTCCCATGTACACTAACCGATTTTTGACAAGTAATGGCATGAGAGAAATGCTTCCATCAATTATTTCTATGAAGTTTGATTAACAATGCTTTCGGGTTAATTAAAAAATTTTATTTGGAACAATGACTCAGTGTTCAATAGTTGTGCCAATCAATTCACTATTTCCGAGAGCATTTCATTTTGCTGGTGAAGTTCATTACCCTCTTTGCGTCAAAATATCGCAATAAAAAGTGCACTCGACGGCGTGCGGAACATTACTTGTTTATGTGACACATTTGAGTTCCACGGTAGTAATGTTTATCGATAAATCAGCGAATCGCACTGAAAATAATTTGGAAATTACGAATAGAATAATGCAATAAAAAATAAGATAATAATTTAATAAAAGAGTGGAATACTTGCCTGAAATTTGGAGGACCTCATCTCCTGGAATAATACCATGTTCCTAAATCGATTTCGAAATTTCTCAAAAAAATTCTAATTCTTCTAATAATTATGCGAAAAAACAATTATTTTTTTAGATTCATTAATAATATAACTTAGAGTTAAGAAGGGAAAATTAACCTACGCAAAGTGGAAAGTAATGATTAAAAAGTTTAATGGTTTAATTTTTACGGATAATCGGACAGCCAGTAGATGTGAAATAATTGGCTACAGACAAGTAGCACCAGCGGGTAGAGAAAGTCAGTATTGGAGAAAGGGTTGGCCAAGTTTCTTGATCGATTAGATTAAGGAATATCGGGGCAACCCCTTTTTCCCATCGGAAAGTTGGTTTTCCCAATCTCTAGAGAACTGAAAACAGTAAATGATCCGCAAATCCAATAATACACGGGAGTTTTCAAAAGTTTTTTTCAGTGTTTTCAAATTATTTCAAGCTTCCTCCAATTTCTTGCATTGATTCAAGTTTAGAATTTGATTTCGTGTAGATTGAGGTACACCGGGAAGTTTCAGGGATGAGATGAGTTGAACTAATTATTACTGTTGCACACTCCGACGTATCAAATTGAATGCTGCACTTGACTTTTGCTCCTCTCAACTAGAAATGCCGGGAGGCAATGAACTACGGTAAACTAACTGCCCTATCCCTCACAATTGTTGCCTTTCTCTGAGACTCGATATCCTAGTGCTCTCAAACACGAATGCTGGCAGTCTGGCCATCTCTCACATTCTGAGAAATCCGAGTACCAACCAGTGGACCATGGTTATCATATGGCAGATGTGTGGATATGTTCCACGTTTCTAACAACGACCGAAGACGCTGGAGTATTGCCAGCGTCCCCTGTAATTAGCGCAATGATAATTTTCTCTAATTCCCAGCATTAACCCAGTTGAACGTGTGAAAAAAAAATCTAGAGGTAGAAAATATGAAAAAAAATCTGGAGAAAATTAACTAGTCTGCTGGAGTGTTAAGTTTAAAAAATTGGAGAACCTGAAATTATGGTGATTAAAATTTTTATTCATTTCGTTGAATATTTTCAAGGGGGATTGGTTTATTTTTGTGATTAAATGGAGAATGAATTCGGAGATTACTCTTGCTCGGGTTGGAAACAAAGATGAATATCTCAAAGGCACCATTCGACTTGATGTCGGAGAAGTTTTCGAATTTTCGATATCGAATCGATGTGGCCCGCACTTTTCGTGCTTTGCCCCAGTAAATTTTCAACGACGATATGTCCAAACATTCATCCACTTCTCCTTTGAAAATATTTCAGCGACCACATTTTACGATTTTGCAGTGAAATATTCCACATCTCCCTCGTGAGATTGTTTCTTCCACCTCTTTTCTATTATTCGTCCATCTCTTCTAAAACTATTTCTCGCCGTGACCATTCAACTATATTTTTCTCGTTCAAATGTTGGAACATCGAATGATACAGAATGAGTCCAACGACGCTAGTGCGAAATAAATGGTGGGTAAATCGGCTGGCTGTTGACACTGCTCTATGACCTAGAAAACAACCCGAGAAAATTTTTAACCAGAGAAAATTCATGGAAAAAACTTGAGAAACAAGTCCATTACGCTTGGCGCGTTGTTTTTACAAAAAATTTTCACCATTTTCCGTGGAGCTTTTGAAAAAGCAAATATGTTTCCAATCAACTCTGACCGAGGTATTGAATAAACAAATTCTGTTATGTGACCAAAAAATAAATTTTCGATATTCTCTGGATCAAAAAAAAAAATGACTCTCGAGGGGTTCACTCAATATCACCGCTGCTAAAACTAGGGTGACTGGTTTTTCGTTTTATTGAATGACATACCTGAAAAATTAATTGCTCCCAAGCGTAAAGTTCAATTAACGATTAAAATGTGATTACCCTTTCAAGCGGAATATAACACAAATATTTCCAATCAGTGCATTTCCATTCAGGAAGTTTACGTCAGTACTCCGAGTGCAATTTCGCGGGTAACTTCGACCTCATTTCAACTATACATCCTCTCTCAATCAAGCGGACACATCTCGTCTCATCGGATCCACCCCAACAGCCACAGATGAACCTCTTCACCGATATCTCGATGTCTTTTTACGCTCTGTATCTTTTTCTCTTATTCAACTCCTACGAGACTGTCAGAGAATCTCTTCTACTGTCCAACTCTCACGGGATGTCACACCACCAGCTTCGATGTTTCAAGTGTATTCCCAAGGCTGTCGCCTGGTTGACACTCCCATGGTAAAATATACCAAAGATTCCCTCCAAAGGTTCGCACCCCTTTTTTAATAAACGAAAAAAGCTGTTGGGTTTGTGGCTGAAGGCGATGGCATGGATCAGTGACTATGTAAACATAAAAATTTTCCAATCTCTCAAAGCACAAAGACAATGGAGAATTCGAAGAAAAGTCGTAAGTCTGAAAAAAAAGGAACAATGTATTTCATGCACTGAAACAACAAGTCTATTCAGAAGTGAAATATGCATTTATCAGGATATGTTTGTACGTATGAATGTCATTTCTCCGTTTCTTTCACTTTGATTCTGGCAATCCTGGTGATAACCGTATAAGCTTATTGACCCCCATCGAAAATCTCTCAAGCACAACTTCCAATAACCCCTGAAGATAAACCAGTTGGAATCTAAAACTGGCGTTCTCCCCAATGAGAACCATTTCCCTCAGAATGACCAAGAAAAACAACGCAATGATTATTAGTATTTGAAATCCCAAGTGAACTGTACGAATTCAAAAAGAATATCTCTAAATCTCAATCAGGGAGTGTGTATGTGTGTGAAGTTCTTTGACCGTTAAATCGTTTTATGGATATAATGCAAAATTGATGGTTTTCATTACAGAATCAAACATCGTGAATAGAACAGCTTCTATTACATTCCCTCATCTAATAGAGAACGAATGCGAAGCATATTAAACTGCATCCCAGTGATGAAAGCGTATGTAGTAAATACACAGAATGACTCGCTCTCGAACCCTCCACAAGTAACTCCGCAACAATTCACAGAACATACTATTGAAATTAGTTAACGTTTGATATCCGCTGCTTATCAGCGATGATACTGCATAACTGAGTTGAACTCAATGAAAATTTATCTATTTTTATTGAATTTAATTCTCCCTGGCAACGAAAAATTTATGATCAGTAATAATCACCTGTGATATATATTTTTTTATTCGCGACAGACCATTTACTGACTTTACGATTGACCATTTGAAAGATAGTTGCAGGTCAACATTTCAAAGATATTACCGGTAATCCTGCAATGCCCATGTAGGACTAGAATAGTGCTCATTGGAGTGGTCAAAATGGTCTCTTTAACGAGGCATCATTGGATCCGCACCGAGCAAGTGGCATCGGGTGCTGAGCATTTCCAGAAGAGCGTGTCTGTGTGGAAGACTGAGTGAGGCGGCAAACAGATACTAGGGGGTGGAGAGGCTGATGGGGAGAATGGCAAGAGCAGAGTGTTGTACTAGCTACTCTTGGCCGTTTAGTATCTAAGTAGGGTTGAAGCTGAGCTCGCTGCTAATCGGTACCTCGTAGAAACGCCGTAGGGCCAGAACCTTCCGATTACACCAGTCTGTGGGAGCAACGCTTTGCCATGATGCTCAACTTGAAAAGGACAAGTAGTACGAAAGAGGAATAGGTAGACGTCGAGGGCAATGAAACGAGGTGATATATATTTCTGTACTGTTTGGGCCACTTGTGGGTTGTGGAGGAGAAGAGACGGACGAGGAAAAAAATTCAGCACCACGCTTGGAGGAGATAGCAGGTGGTAGAAAATGCATTGCAATTTATGGGTTAATGAATGAAGAGATAAGGGACGTTATTACATTCCCATCATTTTTTTTTTTTGGCGGGGAATGGGGAAATGCGAAGAACATTTGGATGATAGCACTCTCGATAGCACCTTCATGACCACCAAATTTGTGACTCTCAACCGGTAATAGCACCACTTTTTCTGAATTACAAGTGTTTACCGGATTGCATCGAATTGAACTGGCCGATAATGTTTCCATCTCTCATTTTTTCTACATATATATCCGCTTAACAATGGATCACTATCCTTCATTCGGATGGAACTCCTGTAATAATAACATCGATAATTTACCAATCTATCCCGGGACCGAAATATAATCCGGAGTGAAATCCATTTTTGCGATTTATTACCGTATGAAAATCACAGCGCGAGAGATTCATCATTTCACGAGGAAAAAAATTACCTTCAGTATCATACAGCGAGAGAGAGATATTATCAGCAAAATGACGGAAGTCATGTTCGCTTGATGACTGGTAATCGATCCGGTATTCACTGATAATTGACGTAAAAATCACGTAACACTTGCGTAAAATTCTCTCCAAAGTAACTCAATGTTTATTGAACACTTCTCTCCATGCAGAAAAACGAAACGATAAACCGTTTTGATTCGGTCATAATAAATTTGTTAATAGAGTGATTCCTTGAAAGATGAGTAATAACAAAGAACTCTCAGGGATAATTGCTCTATTGAATAAAATTTAATGGGCAGCGTCAAGTATTAATGGAAAAGTAGGATGTAAAAAATTTTAGGACGTGGTATAGTGAAAGCCACCGGTATGCATAATTTACACGTAGAAACCATGAAACCCGACGGCATTGGGGGACAATTAATACATGGACAGTCACACCGAGTGGCCGACCCAAACCTCTACACCCCAGAAGAGTGTACCACTGTGAACGCTCTCACCCTTCCTCCCTTCATCCCTTCATCCCCAACTCCTCCAACCCCACCAACTCCTCTTTCAACCCAATTTCTGTGGTATCCATGGTAGTGTCCAACTCCTCTTGTCCCTGAATACTATTAATCGCCAAATATAGGTGAATTCACGTACATCCACCGTGGCGGCATGCGTATTCGACATAGAGACACTGGACAACTGGTAAGCCCAAGTCTACACTGTATAATAGTCACGTTGTTTCCGCACTGCCACTCACCAGATGAGCTTCATTGTTCTGAGTATGTGTGCCCCTTTATTCAAATCTACTTGACTCGTTGCTTCATCCACTTCACTGGCTCTGTAAGACATTTTTTTTTATGGATATATCATATTTATTTAAGAGAAGTTCATCTGCTTCAGTGACTTCAATCTCACTTCTCGCAGCTTGGACAGCTTTAATGAATCTAGTTTATTTTAATATTCGAGGGAGAATAATGAGAGAAGTGATTGAGGGAGGCGAGTACTTTATATTGCGTTTCATTATTAATTAGGGAGTATAACTGGGAAACGGGAGATTTAATTGATGTTGAAATGGAGATGGTGGAAAAACACCATCAAAAACAGATGATATTTTGCGGGTAATTAATTCTTCCGTATCTTCGATATTTTATGCCCTTTTTTTTAATTACGGGGAGGGGGAGCAGTTTAGAATCTGTCCGATTTCAATGGGGAGTGATTATATACTGAAAATGGTATCCCTCTGTGGAAAATATTTTTAAAATATTCGTACCTAAATAATCATGAATTGATCGTTCGGAATTTCAATTTTTTTCACTGCATAAATTCCGTATAGGAAATAGAATAGAACAATTGACGGAACAATAGGAATTTCTGCTTGAATCATTCCCTAAAGTAAATAGAAAAATCGTCAATAGCAGGTTGAGGGTGTGTGCTCTTGACGTGTACCACAATACAAGAGGGAGAGACGTGCACAGATTAAACTACCTGACCATCAAGATAAAAACGTGACGAAATTCGCCGTTGGCCTACAGGCAAATTTCCATAATCGAAGTTCAATCTTTCGTTCTCCCTTCCCTTCCCTTCCCTTCCTCTATCCATCTCTTCATCCTCTGAAGAAGTCACCACATCCTGGAGTACTTTTCTATTTTTTGATACAATTCGCATCGACTGCATTCAGTCAGCTGAAAAAACGTCACTCTGAAAATCCATAAAAGGGGATTCCCCCACATTTGTAGTGTCAAAAAAACGTTCAACCGTATTTCAATAGAAATTTCTAATAGTGTTATTTTGCATTAACCTAATCGATTACCCTTTTCGATTAGTAATTAGGAGAAAAAAAAGGACATCTGAATTATTCACGATTAAAAATGGGGAACGCCAACCGTGAACTCTGTGTAATGGTACTGATTTACGGATGTGTTTTCAAATCTCCCTCCATTCTGCAAAAAGTTTTCGACAATAATTCCCGAGGTATTCGCAAAAAAAATTCACTCGAAAGTTGACTCGACCCCATGTACCACAAATTTAGATAAAACCGAGGCATTACGCATTGTTAATTATCACGTCAATTAAAAAGAATTTCAATTTCACAACTGTTCAAGATGCAATCACAATCTTCTAATTGTTTCATTCTGAATTCTCCAACTACTTTCACAATCAGATATCATTTATTCTCGGAACCGTCTGTTTCTCCTACTTTTTTAGTCCTAACCCCTCGAGAAATTGGTCTTTCGCCGAAACTACCAACTCTCCAGCAGTTATACACACTCTACCTGCAGAAAACTTTTAACCAAGTAATTCGCGAGACACGAGGTAGGTGAGTTTGTTTTCACGCCATTGTATCTATCGCAAGTCTGAGAGTATAAGTATATATCCGTCTCTCGTTGGTACAACGACCAACTCATCTCGAACTTGATTAAAGTCACCGAGTGATAGGAACTTCCATCGGACATTGTTCGAGTTGGAAACGTAATAAATCTATTTTACTAACGTTCCTGGGACTAGATATTAGCGAGTCCAAGCTCGTACCTTTCCTCATTCACTTCGGGTCCCTTTCAATTAATCCAAGTTTGGGGCCCAACCAATCCACTTCATTCACCGTGAAACCTCTTTGTCCCTCGATCTTGTCTTCACGATAATATTCATCTGGTTTAACTCATCTGCCATTGAAGCATGCCGATTCGACAAGATTTGTTCATCAAATTCTCCGGGATAATTAATGTTGAAGAGTTTTTCAACAATACTGAAGATTGAAATTTCATTTGTGGCATGGTACTTCTACATTGTTTCAAAATTGGTTCAACAATTTTGAGTAATTGTCAACACATTTTGCCGAATTTAACGACAGTTGCCAAAGAGGATCTCATTCCTGATAACAATGACTAGCCCATAGCAAATAACCGATACCTACACAATATCACGGTAATAGCAATTGCACTTCCATCAGAAAGTTCAATTAACAGTTGCATGAAACATTTCGAGTTTATTCCTTCGATTCCCACGGATAATTCAATTACAACCCTTTCATTTTATGATTTTTAAACGTAAATAAAAATTATCTGCAATTGAGTAATTCCTACTCGGTCATTAAAAGAAAGATATTTTAAACTTTGAAAAAAAAAAAAAGATATAGTATATTTCCCATTCCAGACATGCGGAATTCCTTTGAACGTGTGAAATGAATAAGTCATTGCGAAAAAATTGTAGCAGAGGAAAAACTAGTGCGAATCTCCACGCCAAAAACTAACTGAAGTCACTCATCTCGCGATTGCTGGAGACAATAAATGTATGATGCAATATCAGAGATTCTGGAAATTATGGATTAAGATAACGTGGACCACGCAATGCCGAGCACGCGCCATCTTTTTACATGCAGAACATGACCTGCAATACGAGGCATTTTAAGTTTTATTCTCAGTACACACTGCGCCCGCGTCTACTCTCATGCCTCTCGGCTTTTCCCTCGTTGCTTTTTTTCCCTCCTCTGCTTCGTGCTTTTTTTTTCAATTTTTTTATGCGAGTCTTTTTCACGCTGGGCCCCTCACAGGGAGCCACGCCACGGTCTCTCCTTTTCCCTCCGGCTTTCTTTCACCTCATTTTTGTTTATTTCACATTTTTTCAGACCAATCTCTCGTCCAGCACATAGATTCCTCCCACTGCCAGCATCCACGGGGTGACTAAAAGCCCTATTTCACTCTGATAATTAAAATTTTTATCTGATAGAAAACACTTTTCAATTAAATTTTATGAACAGGCCACAGTGGGTCGGCCCCGTTGGTCAACATTTAATATGAATTTGTGTAATCGAATTACACGGAATAAAAGAGGAAACAAAACTGATTTACGGTATTTAATGAATTTTTTAAATAAATCATTCTCTTTCGTCCTGACTCACAAAAGTCTAATAATTCCTCACTGAGAAATTTTGAATGAGTTTTTAAGGGTTGGCGTCAGAAGCCGATTTGGGGCCAAAGGAGTCCCAGAAAAAAAAAACATAAAGCTCACTTCCGGCAAAGTGAGCTGAATTGTTGCCATCAAACAGTCTCGCGGATTAGCATATACACACTCAAAGAGCCAGAAGGTTTCGGTGTGGAACCAAATACGTCCCTGTCGTACGATAAAAGATAATGATACTGACGCAGAGAGGAATGGTGTTAGCTCTCCTTGAGGCACATAAAACTGGAGTGGAGATATGTATGCTCCTCCGATTTTCCGTCTCATTTCTTCGTGACCCTCTCGTCTTTCACAGCCATATTAAGAAGAAAGAAGGAAATAGAGAACGTAATGGGAAAAACGTATCATTTCGTGCGATACGACTAAGCTCTCCGCGGGGACAGTAAAACTCAAACATTCAGCTGTGTACCTGATATTTGCAGCCTATTGCTTGATTTACGAGGTACTATTTTTACTTTTATTTTCTCTCATTTCCAGAGGCAAAAGCAAGAATTGAGGGCCCATCCGACAAGTATGTGAAGACAGGCAGTGAACTGACTCTGACGTGTGTGATGTCTCAAGGACCACATGACTTGGGTACTGTGGCGTGGTACCGTGATAATCAACCGGTAGTGACATCACCTAGAAACGAGAACGATGTGGATGCTGAGCCACGGATCAATGTGGAAACTGTGTGGAGCGATGCCCTCACCTCCAGGTATGTTCAAGTAAATGAGACCAAAACCGTCAAACAAGTCAAACAGAGAGAAAAAAAAGAAGTTGAAAATATTGAAGTGGTAGGATAAAAGGAGAGAAGACGACAAAGAGAGCGAATTACAGGGCTGCAGTAATGGCAGAAGTAATCCGCCCTCTGTTACTAATTCTGCCTCAGGTCTATCTTCATCTCCTTGTTAATCATTTTTTCATTCAACTGTGGCTCATATTTCTTCCATTTTTCAGACTAAAAATTATCTACGCCAAACCCAGTGACTCCGGTAATTACAGTTGTGTGCCAACTGTCGCTGAGAGAGCGAGTATCAATGTACACGTTATCAATGGTAAGGATTAAAATTAAGAGTTCTGTTGACGCTTCTTGCTTATATTTGGTGATTTATTCTCTCGCTGTTTTCGCACACTCGTTCAAAGTTACATGCGACAACACGGTTATTGTTGTTGAACAAGTGGCACCCCCGGACATTTGACTTTACGAAATAAAAGAGTAGCAACTGAGAAATCCATTGTGAAACTTGAGAATAGTTTACCACAAATGTATGTACACGGATGCAGCATGTTCTGGGTATAGTGATGTACGTGAGAATACGGGGGATGAGAGAAACAGAAAATTACTGAGTATTACTGGATAGTTCGGGAGACCTCGGGTTCGGGCATCAGTCGGTAAAATATTGTGGTTGAGAAGTAAAATTTTACCTGGACAACAGTGAAAAGAGTGTACAACGATTTCTCGGGTTGCCTCTGAAGCATTCGCCTTTGCCATCCATGCGCACACAGACTCATGACCCAAGAGAAAGCTTCATCAAAACTGGTTCACGGATGGCGTGAGCCATTGAATGCCTGGAATTAGACGAAAATCGTGGCCATGACTGCGCGAATACAACCCCAACCCATTCACTAACATCCCAGCCTTCACCGAGTTCCGTTATTTCAACTGAGTTTACTTTTTATACTCAACCTCCTCGCTCTTTTCCCCTTCTTTTTATCTCCTCTTCGCAACTTTGTGGAGAGCGGAGAATGAAAAATTTTTCTAATTATGCGAATACATCGGCATGAATGCTAATATTTACTTGTTTGCTTTTTTTTTCACTCATTTTCATTGTCAGTGGGTTTCTCTCGGTTGTTTATTTTTTTAATGATGAAGTGTACGCTTGAATATGAATAAAATTGATTTTTAGTTCCAGTATCTCACATCGCTATGTTTAGCTTAAATTCGGGTGGGTAATGGCAGTGATTTTAATGATAATATATTATTTAGCATTCATATCGGTTAGTCATTGGCTCGTCAAGGCTTTATGCATGTCCAATTAGTACTAATCAACTAATTATGTAATGATTCCAATTACTGGTTGCAATCGTGATGAATAATGAATTTTAATCCAAATTATCGAATTGATTGGGGGAATGGAAATTTATAACGCTATAACCTTTAGCAGTTGTATGCCCGCAAAAAACAAGTGTTTCCCTGCTTTAACCTTGTTCGAATGGACATTGTTTTACTCTCTGAATCTATCGTGTTTTGCATTTCCACCGGGTGAATGTACCTCTGCATATATGAATTGTGCAAAATTCCAATGTGTCAGTAAAGTTTTAATGAGTCTCTCTTAAGAGTTCCCGGCGATTACGTCTGCTGCCACATGAATACAGAAAAGCTATTGTATTATACTGTTCCATTTATCGTAAACCAACAATAACTCCCGATGAAATTATTGCGGACAATATTCAATACTGGTGATTACATTTGTCGGAAAAAAAGACAGCCGGATGCGGTCAATGGACAAGTACACGAAGTTCAATGCATTTTTTCCGGAAAATTTTATTTCTCATGATGTATTCAATTTTTTACAATCGCACGGATCATCCGTGTATCAACTCCATCAGTTTTTTTTTTCACAAATATAAATAGAGTACATTGTATAGGACGACTGTTGAGGGTTTGTATATGTAATACCCCTAGGATAAGAGCACTCGTATTCAGCCATTCGACTGTATCCAAAATGTATGAGTACAAATTCAATATTGCATATATACTGTTTACTAATATTTGATTTATTATTGTAACAACACTGTGGAGCATAGTGAACAAATACGCATGGATGAATCGAAAATCGAAGAACCACCTAGAAATAGTAATTAAATGTTTGATAATTATCCGGCATACATATCCGGTGTACATGTGAAATATACCGAGTGTTATTCATGGATCGATGGAAAATGGTGGAACTACGCTTGAACTCAAGATTTTTTGGATGCATATGTCAGTATGGAACGGCGGAATACAGATGAAAGGCAAATAAAAAATATGAAACATCTGTTGAGGCTCTGCAGTTTTCGTATACGTCACAAAACTTTTGCATTTCGCATAATATCGATGGTGAATTTTGAGCAGTGAGTAAAGGGTGTACTGAAATATTTCATCAAACTGGGGAGGAAGAAAAACCTCAATTCTGAAAATAGGAGCATAAATTTTAGGGAAGAGGTAGAAGGGTCCTGTCTCGAATGGAAGCGAGAGGGGGTTAGTGAAAATAAATTTACCAGGACATTTCCTGTCCTACACAAGACTACCGAATACCAGTGCCAACTTCACTACAACGACTAAAGATAATCTAACCCAATGACATCTTATGCACCACCACTAAATTTATAAAGTTGAATTTAAGAAGTAATTTACCAGAAATAATAAATAAAAATTCAGTGCGAGGAAAGTTTACCACAATAAAATTTTACGATCCAGAAAAAAGGGGAAAATTAAACAATTTTTTCCAACCTTTAAGGGTGCAGGGTGCAATATTAGGAAAACAATGGCCGATGTTCATCTGTGTTCTTTATAAACCGACAATTGTAGTTCAACGATTGGCAGTTCGGGGTGAATGACTTTATTTCATCCAGAAATCGGCAAATCTTGTTATGCATTATGGTATTTTCTATTTCGCCGTTTTCCCCATTTTTTTTTTCGATTACACCCTCCACGAAGCATATATGAAGAGCACCGGAGGCAGTTTTACCGTGGATGGAGAGGAAATACAGGAGGAACGCCTTGGCTATAAATTCAGGCAATAAGTTGGGTGAGTTTGGTGGAAATGGTAGAGGATTTTGAGGGGAAGGGACGAGCGATATCGGAATCAAATCAGTGCCAAGTAGACAACCCAGAGCTCCACTTGGAAACACGTATGAACTTCATGGAAACTTGTGCAGTTCTCTCTATAAAACGTTATAGATATACGAACCGTGCCTTAACACGCACAAGAATAAATATCTATCACTTACATCGAGATCTAGTTTCCATCTACTTTTCATATGGCACACAACTCAGAGTTACTTCCCTTCGAGTCATTCATCTAGAATACTCGCATAGTAATTTTCCGATAATTTTCCGTATTGATGAATTATTGGCACGACGAGTGAGAAATATCTGCAGAATCAATTCTGCGCTGATTGATCATAATTCACAATCTTTTTCGGTTAATGTACATCAGTAAAACTTTTCAGAAATTCCTCGTGTTTTATTGGACCCCTTTCACGCTCGGGGTGATTTATTCTCTTTCATAAAATACATTCACCTTAACTCGGTTGACAATTTTTGTTTAAACTTTTCGCATTGAGTTCCGGAAATTTCTAAAAGTCAAAAACTACTTTACTCCACTTGTTTTGTAATATAGTATTCACTTATTGTGGCGAAAACAGGGAGTTGAAAGTTATCTATTGTCTCCAGGATACCAAGAAAATAAATTTGTATTATCAATAAATAAATTTGGCTTTGTACGTAAAAAAGAGAAATAATTGGACAAAATGTATGAATGCAAAACAATGAATTACGAAATACGACGATGGAAAATTAATTGACGAAACACAACAGTATTAGCATAGTTGGTCTTGACCCCTGAAGGTATAGCTGATGGCTTGTTATCGTTTGTCAAAACCAAATGATGAAAGACATGAATTAATTAACATGAAGCTATTTTGTATGTTACAGGTGAACATCCTGCGGCAATGCAGCACGGGAATACGGCTGTCAGTAAACCAGCTCCCTATCTTCTCCTTGCCCTGATTCTGTGCCAATTCAGATAATATGATGCGCCGTGATTACTATACACACGAAAAAAAAAAAATGGTAAAAATTAGTGTCTATGTGAAAATGCACCAAAAAGCAGGTGCGTAAGACGGATAAAAAATATTTAGGGATGCATTGTGAGAGGAGAAAATCTATCCGTGTGATTGTTACGTCAGTTTTTGTGTATATTCCCACTACATAGATGTAACGAGGGAAATCAAAAAAAAATATTGATTTTTATTGATTCAAGTTGAGATATTGATGAGAATTTCCCATTGCTCAAACATCGCGAAGATATTTTTCAGCGAGTGTCTCACTGCGGATCAATTAAACATAATGATTCAAAGAATATTGTGAGAGCTAACAATAAGAAGAGAAACGATGAGCAAAGCGTATCGCAAATATACTTCAAGACCCTCACTTCTTTCTAGCGTTATTTGTCAACAATTAAAATTGCGTTAGGGAATGCTCCGGTGTTTTCTCCGTGTTTTATCCCTGTGGATGTTGAAAGGAGGCAAAAGGTGGAAACTATCAAATGTGATAGAAGACAGATTGAGATGTCGACTAAATAAATAAGGGTGGAGGAGAAAAAATGAATAAAAAAGAGTGAGAGGAAATAACAATATTGTTCGTAGATAACGATGCGCCACCTCAATGATCTTTCAAGATCTACACCGAGTCATCAACTACGAATTTTCCTTCCTGCAACCAACGCCTTTTAATCCAGTGGAAAATTCTCTCCGTACCATTTTTCGTATTATTCCAACTCCTTCATTCTCCTCTCCATCCTTTACCATCTCAAGTCTATTGTCCAACTTCTCTTCAGCACCTTTGGAATCCTCGATAACTTCCAAAGGAGCGAAAGTCTCGTTATTATGCCTGGGAGTTGAAATTAAAAAAAAATGATAATACGGAGGGCGTCGAGTTGTGTTTCATTCTCCTGAATAGAAATCTGAGAATAATCACAAGTTTTTACCTGTTTCCCCTCTATCCTACCCCTTCTCCTCCATGACCATAGAATCGCACAGTGTTAAATGTCAAATAAGTGTCATGTTATAGGAGAAAATAACGAGAAAATTTGAAAGAAAAAAAGAATGCTAATGAAACAGATGTTCTCACCGTGGAAATTTATTTCTATGTGATTTTAATTATCAAGAAGAAAAATAAAAACCCTTTACATATATAAGAGATTACCTAAGAGTAAGACACTAAATATTGACTATATGAAAATGGTAGGAAGTAAGCAATGGGAATCACAGTGGTATGACTTTAAGAAAAAAATATTTCAAGAATAATTGAAAAAAAAAGAGATAAAAATAAAATTGCCCTGTTTTTTTTGTATGGCAAATATTTGCCCGGCTGTGTTCCAATTTTCACTTTATTTTTCATGTGCATATTTTCACCCGTGTATATAATATTTTACTTTTGTAAATAAATTTATCCACGTCAAAGAATCGAACATCTATTTATTTTTCCAGATAAAAAAAAAAACATAATAATTGAATAAAATATGGGGTGGCAAATTGAAGACTCAATTATCCGCGACGAACGACCAGTCCCCTAGATAATTGATATTTATTTTAATTGTTATTTTAATTGATGTAGATGACGAGGTGAGACGGTATGAAGTACAAGTGGAGATATTTCGCATTTTCATGTACCCCAATCAATATTCACTGGAATTATTAATGGATTGCCGAGATAGAATGCGGAAGGATGAGTTGTGGCACTTTGCCCTCTCTCTCTCCCATTTTCGGGAATTTTGGCAAAGGCGCGAGCTAGACCCCTAAATATCCGTGTGAAAACCACGCTGAAAACGCATCGGGGTCACGAATATTGATCCCCTCTTACCCTTCATCCACCCACAATGTTTCGCACACAGTTGACTATAATACTAGGTTGGCGTTGCGTCCTGGAGAGCCTTCCCATTCCTTCCATTGCTACTGAATTACAATGGCCTCTATGGAACGCCCGGGTCTTAAAGTCGAAGTGCCGTTTATACTTGAAAGCATAAACAAAGACCTCAGTACAGGAGAAAGGGCTCGAGTAAGTGGGACTATTCTGTATAACTTTCAAAAACAAAATCGCTCATTTAAGGGACATCACAGTACTTCGTTTGAATAACATTTTTACATCGTAAAAAAGTTCTCGGGAAAAAAAGTTATTTCAGATAAACAACGAGAAGCACTTCAAAAAATTTACGTGCGAATGATTTTCCACATTATCTAGATTGTCTACCTCTCAACTGAATAAAATTCCTATTACGGATATTAAATCAGGGATGAAGTGCTGAAGGGTGGACGGTCCCTGCACGTATCATTCTCAAAATTTTTTTGACTATAATTATTATGTAATTCCACCCAATAAAAAAAAATCAATTACGCCCCGATGGAATATCTCAGGTCATTTAATTTTCATAAATCTTCAACCGGAACTTCAAACAAATTGTAACACGAGTTTCTCCACCCATACCCACATATTCCATCGTATTACCAAATAAAGTCACGCACGAGAAACAGCCAGAGATGGTAAAGATATATAAATCGATTGACGGTAAATCTTTGGCAATGCGAAACTCTAGCGTGTACCAACTTGCCCCAAAACCGAATATACAGACGTTTCCATACCCCACCCAAATGTAAATTCAATGCAACCCGCAACTATACAGATAGGAAAGCACAATAAACTTGGTTTTCCATTTCCACGAGACGGTCTTCATAAAAAAAAAATCTCAAATCCAAATGGTAAGTCAATTAAGGTTTTCATGGCCGTAGGAGAATCTACCATCCACGTGGGGCTCTCCGATAATACTCCCTTACCCCTCAGCCCCCACCCATTATATACCCGAGGTGATAAATTCCCGATGGAAAGTGGGCCAAAATCGAATTTCCGGTTGAATCGTCGAATATTCGAAATTGGCCAGGTTTAAAACGTTAAGCGGAAAAACGAGGCAATAACGCTGTATATGCGCGTTGGTGCGGATAAGAGGAAGAGTGAGAGGCAATGTGAATGAAAAGAGTGCAGAAGAAACATCCTGGAGAAAAAAAAACCAAAAAAAAAAAAACGAGACAGGAGAAAAAAGGGGTGGGGAGCGAATGCGAATGGAAAAATAAAAAGGCAACACAGCCGAATGCAAACGAACCGATATACCAAAACCCATTGCCGACAATGAGTAACGGGATGGAGGGGCCTGTGGGGAGACGAAGGGGTGGCATCCATAAGTATCGAAAAAACATCGATGACTGGGGCTATCTCGACGCGCGGGCTCGCAATAATGCCAAACAGTGCTTTTCTCTTCCTCGTTTTACCCACCATCGCGAAAAACAGAACACAGGAGTGAACACCAGGAACTGGAACGACGAGAGGACAGGTTTTGGTTCTTGCGCTGGCGCACAATCCATTCCAATTTACCGGCAAAATGTGCATAATCAAGATTGTATACGTACATTATTCCTCAACTAGTGTTACAACGCCAAAAACGCAACGGAGAAATAGAGTATTATTCGTTATCTCGTAAATGCAGATGAATACAAGAAATGAATATGTGTGGACAATGTATGGGTTTTGGTGGCTCGTGATGGGGAAGGCCGCAGGGTTCATTCCGCTGGGTTGCAATAATCCCCAGGATCTCATGAGCATGCCTATGTGTCTCATGGACAAATAACCGTGAAGTATTGTACCCCTTGTCATGTACAGCTGGTCAACTTGCACATCCATGATTTTTGGATTTTACGGTACAATGATTTTCCATTTCATTCCATTCCATTTCTATGTTGTTTTCATCTCCTTTTTTTTCGTTCTCTCGGGGTAATGTTATCTCGATATTTTGCGCTTGCTCGTTGTTCCACTGTGCATGCAATATATGAGATCGAAATTGTTGGATTATGTTGTATTGCCATTGAACTGTTTTATCTCGCTGGCAATCTAAACGAGAAAAATATGACAGGCGCTTACGTGGGCGAGGATAGTGTAGGGGTATTTGCTGAAGAAGGGGTGAGTCATCGACCTCCACTGATTCCAATATATCCGATTTCCTGGACAAGAGCAAGGAGGAAATTGATTCACGTGACACAGGCTCATGTCAGTGTGAGGTATTTTAAATTGAATGATAAAGAAGTTTATGTGGGTTATGGCTGTGATACCCCCGACACATGCTTTATCATTCTTTTCGGAATTCCTTTGGCAGTGATGGTCAGGGGATTGACTCGATAAAAATGTCTAGATAGCAATCAAACATCTGAGAGGAACATCAAAAAAATTCAACATTATGATTCTTCAATAATTCACGGTGAGTTTATTTTCTCGCGTTTTATTTATTTTTTTTTTCTCATGTTTTTATATTTCTGGGAAAATTGAATTCACCGCGGTATGGATTGGATCTGCGAATCGTGATGGATAATTGGTTTTATGAAGCGGATGAGCGAAAACAGTAAAATACAGAAGAAATGCATGAATAATTGAACAATGATTGAAGCTGTCAATCCATTTCACAGCTCTAATTGGTACGGGTGAATTATAATCAACCAACCGTAGCTGATTGCATACTCAAGCACATTGTCCATCGTTTTCATCAAATGATTAGAATTTATTGCTGGAAAATTATACCCGATAATGCACTGCCGTGTTATTTATCATATATTAAATTTTCCAATAGTAAAAATTCCCGAAAAAAATTCAAACTTTTGATCACTTTCGTTTGGTAATCAGCGTTCTCAAGGAAATACCAAATATTTGTTCACGGATTACATTCCCAAGTGAGAATAGGCCTCCTGTGTAAAATGAAAAAAAAAGTTCACGGGCAAAAAAAAAATGAAAGACTTAATTTACAGAAAAAGCTGGATTCGCACGGTAAACTCCCACTTGAATAATAAAACCGTCGAGCTATTTCTACGCGGATAAAATATTGTACGCGCCTGCAGTGGTTTTTCCGTAATACCGAATCCACCCCATTTTCCCGTCCTACCGCCTTTTGCCAGTGGTAATTAATGCTAGAACTCATTACCCATGGCAAGATAACGCGCAGCTGGAATAACAAGTGACGAGTGTGCGGGCATCAATCGAAATCTCGTTTTCTATTGAAACTCGATGGCAGATTTTTTTTTTCGATGCCATTTTTTATGAAAAACGTTCAATTATCTCCCTCAATCTACTGCGGGCCTTGAATTTTTTAATCCATGGAATTTTCAACATTTTTCCGCTCCTCCTGCCTCTCCCCCTTCGGGTCTCAACACCTTCTCATAATTATATCGCAAGTTGGACGTAATATTGCGGAAAACAATTTATTCCACTGTGATTCCTATTGAGGAAGCACTAATCAAAATTATTGGCTTAAATATCCGGTATGTTTTCAATTGGAAAAAAAAGAAAACCCGTTTTATCTGGAAGTCAGCTTTTCAGCGGCTCTGCTCTGTGAAAATACCGGAATTCTGCCAAGCGGGGCCCCAAGGCTGGAGTTCAAACAAAACTTCTGCGAACTCAGGAATTCCTTTGTTTCTAGTTTTTCCATGTTGAAACTTTTAATTATATTAAGGTTTTCACGGTATTTCAAATAATTTTGCAATTAACAATGTCAGATTTTGCGACAAAAGCGCCGAATTTTCAAAGAATTTTATTTATTCATTTATTACCATATTAACCGCTCAGCCTTTTACATTTTTAAAATACATATATACAAAATACATATATACAAAAAAAATATGCATTTTAATTAATTTAATCAGCAACTTAATGCATGAACCATTCAATTTTTTTTTCTCATTATCGATAATGAAATTCAATATGATCATGAAATAATTAATTTGATATTAATTACGTTATTAAAAAATATTGACATTACCCTGTCGCTCTCGAATTCGCCACACACGTCCAATCAATCTTACCCCAACTCAATTTGCCTTGTAATGGTCCTTAATTGTTATGGTTATTAATTAATTAATAAACCACAAGATAAATCAGTGAATAATCTCCATATGTGCCAGATTCGTATTAACGATGAGAGACCCAATGAATCACCGAAGATGTGCATCAGTGTATTACGATTCCCCGTTACCGTTGATTGATCGGAAATTAATTAGTTCTCATTAAATTTTCCATTCCATTCACTGCACTGTACGAATCCTTTTGTAGAAAAAAGAAAAACAGATTTTTTTCCATTCATTACTTCTCAATTTCTCATTTATCGATGGTAATTGAATTTGCCACCGATATGCATTACCGGAAATGCCTGAATTAATTGACCGAACGATTTAAAAGAAAACAAGAACTGTCCCAAAGATGATTACTTTTCAGGAAAAATTTTAAAAAATCGTGGGAGGGGTGAGGGTGAGGGGAAAGGCAAACAACGATTTCGCGATGATGGAATTTTGTGTGGAAAAACGTTAACATTTTTTTTTTTAGTTCTCCCGCAAATTGACAGGCTCGAGGGTGTGGGGGGTAAACGGATAAGAATTTTTCGATAACGTTGAAACCACCAGGTCAAATGGACTGTACATTGAAAAAAATAATAAACGTACTCATGGTCGAGTGAATGATTTTTGTCGTAAAATATGATGAAGCGATGGAAAGTCCTGTGGGACATCACATGCATTATAGAGACTGCTCGTGGAATCGGTCGATCAACGCCCAAATCCATTAGGCAGTTACGTATTATATAACTCACAATGGCTTAGCGATGGTAATAAATATTGATTGCTGTGCTGTAACCACATACCAGAGTGAGAGAGATTCGGTGTAGAAGGGGGCAACGCTTGGTAGGAAGAAGTGAGATTAGGGTAGAGAAATTTTGGTCCCGGGTGACCGAGGCTCAGGCTCATCGGGGTCTACCCTCTTAAGTAAGACAAACGATTTCTCGATGTCCTGGTTCTCCCTGGTGCTACCTCCACCAGGTGCCTCTGGACTCCCGCCACTTTATCTCATGCAGCATCTCCGCAGGCGGTATCAAGTTGTATAAATTCTCAAAAAAAAAGACTTAAAAAAAAAAGTTTTAGCAGTATCTCATTTTATAGCGACGGCCTCCCATCATTTTCTGATGAATTTACTCTGAAATCACATTGAAGTCCTGTGAAATCAATTTTATCTAACCATAATTAATAAATAATAAAACCTCATAAATCATAATTTTCTTTTTTGTTTAATAAATTTATCAGTATATTAAAAAAATTTTATAACATTGGCTGCATTTTTTAAATTCCCTCCACCTCGCCCGATTGTCTTTAAGCGATCATTTTTTTTATTAATTCGTGGATTGAGTAGCTTAAAAAAAATGGCGCACATTACGAATGTACAAATCCACTCGAAATCGAGTACAAACGATTTGAATATTACAATAGCGAAAGCATCATGGCGGTAGGTTAAATGGCACACTGAAGAGGGAATTGGGCTTGTCAATGGCAGATGACGAGTGATAATCACTGGAAATTAATACCAGTGACACGCACATTCCGTTTTGCTTAACATTAATAAATATTATTGAACATGAATATACTTTGGCGTGCAGATAATGATTGATCATTTCTCTGTACTCGGATCATATTATGACCCGAGGCTTGAGCCATACTCTTAAGATTTTCAAAAAATTTTCATCATTAATTATCGAATTTTTCAGCCCGAAGACGCGAGGCAACGATATTGCATCAAACAAAACATCTAACTGAAATAATAAATTCCCTGTCAGTATTTGCAAAATGCTTTGCAGCCAGTGCCACGTGTGCACAATCGTTTTACAATTTTTCCACTCCTCCAATGCTCCACCTTTAGCCGATTTTGGTTCTGACCAATGAACCATTCATTCCCGTGAAATTATTCCAGCCGTTCAACTCCTGATTTTTCTATAAAAACACATGAAGAACGGGTGAAAAAAAACAGCAGAGGATAAACAAAAAAAAACTATCGATCTTCCATTTTTCCGTCGTGAAAATCCCAGAGCGACGCAAACTCGGATACAAACAGCATTCAACGAACATTCAACAACGCGGTGTTTCTCATCATTAGCATTGTAATTATCAACCGCGAAATACCTGTAAAAAAAAAACAACCCGGATATCACTCAATCCACCTAATTTTACGCGACTCCCATTCATCAGGATCTTATCATCTTTTCGCAGTAAGTACGTCCTCCTGTTTAAAAAAAAATCATTAAACCGCATGTTGAAGTATTCTCACTCTAAAGTAATTATTTCAAGGAGTGAATTAATTAATTAACATGAAATACGAGTACTCTCCTAAACCGATGCAATATAAAGATCGCATTAACCATGAATTTCAGCGTTAATACTCATTTGGGATTAAATGGCATTAATAATGGGATATTCATAAAAAGAATGGACTCCTTCCCGAGCACTCGCTCGATACGATTAATTCTTAGTACCATGTATTTTTTTATCCCCTAAAATATTACCCGAGGAATCTTCCATTCCTCTGAATTCACCCATTTAACGTTAAATAACCGTAACGACTGAATTGTTATTATCAACCCTTCTGATCTCCTCACAACAGAGTTTTACGATATGAGCCTTTCCCTTAGCCTATCAAAACTTCAATTACCACACACTTGTATCATAAACAGAGCGCGGGAAAACTTTCAACTCATTCAATTTCTCGTTTTATTGGGTCACCTGACCTTTTGCCAGGCCAATCAGCATCATCGATATTAATGTACAATGGTACGCATGCGTAAATGCAGAACTAAATTTCCTTTCGTCTCAAGTGCGACACGTGCGCCCATAATCTAGCGGCTTTGATAGGTAGACGGCTCATTGTCGTTTAAGTAGATACATACCACGTTTCACCATTGCCGATTATTCACCGACCCGATAGAATTACCCCAATAAATTGCACTGCCTTCACCTTGAATTATCAACGAATTCTTCCAGACATTGGTGAGTACGATTGAAATACACGCACTGGGCGTGACCGATTGCATTTTTATTAATAATTAAAAGAGTCGATACAGGATGGACAAGTGTGATTAATAATACTAGCGCTTATCAGATTATCGTTAATATTCTCAAATGTGAAACTATGAAAATTATTCAGGCAGCTGCTTTATATTTTTTTTTTACTCTTCAACCATTCGATTATTTTTCGCGCCCTGACTGACATTGCGCAACACATTATGACTGTGCTCGACACTCGGCAAATAATTTTTTTTTTTCTCCAACAACTGATACGGCTTAATGCATCCCAATTGGATTGTATCTGGAATTTTCTAGAATAAAATTTCAAGAGTTATATCTCTCTTATGGTAGCTCAATCCACGCGCAAACATAATGCCACGTTCGGATCGTATCTATTTATTCGGCGTATATTGTGGAAATAGTATTCCTCTGCTATATCAAATATGATTCGTCTCTGCTGTGGAAAATGATTTTTTTTGTATACTCAAGAGAGAAGAGTATTCCCTGGAATTTGAGTGCAAAACAAAGAAGGTGGAAAAAAAAAATAACGATATCTGGGCTAAAGACACACGGTTTCTCTGTCAACAATGTCAACAATGTTTGAAAGTCGTTTGAGTTTCGCCTCGTTACCTTGCTTATATTTTGCTTTTATTCGGTTGAAATTCAGCCTTGTAGTCTAATCCTTCACGCACCTTGTTTATTCACCGAACGTAGGATTCCGTATGGAAATGATGACAATAATACTCACTTTTTTCACAGACATTGAGATATAAGACTGGTCTGAATAGGCAAAATATTCTGAACAATGGTGTCATCGACTGTAGGGGAAAATGGCGAGGTTCTTTCGCATATTAGAGCATCACCAACCGAGGGAATTCCACCCGGTGATTATCGACTCGTCGGATGGGACATGGATACAACTGGAAAAATGCTGGTGGATGAGATATGTCAGATTGCTGGGTACACGCCGAGCTCATCTTTTGCTCAATACGTCATGCCATTTAAGAATCTCACACCTGCGGCTAAAAAACGTCACAATCTCAAAGTCGTTACTGTGGGAAGATATAGATTGCTCAAAAACAACAAAACTAATAAGGCAATAATTTTTCATCTCTCCTTTCATTAATTTATTACCATTCTTCCATCCCTTTCAATTCTCCAGAGCAACGATAATTCCCTCTCCTACCAGATAATTGAATTTTTTTTTTTTCCATAAAACTGCAATTTATCACATCACTCCAACTCACCGCTCCTCCACTATCCATCATTATCTCAAGAAAGTTATTAATAGACGGAAAAATTTATATCTACACTCAGGGATTGAAAACCAAGAGCGAAATCTCCGCTATCACAGACTTTCTTGACTGGCTCGAGGAAGTGAAGGGCGACGCTGTTGATGGGCTAATTCTCATTCACCATGAATCAAGAAAAGTCATTCCTGCGATGCTATTGGCGTCACTTAGTAAGTTCAATCTTCTGGAGAGGTTCAAGAAAACTGTCAAAGGATTTGCCAATGGGTTCAACATTGCCAATGTTAAATGTGCCAATACCATTCGTGCCTTCTCACTGAGAACTCTGTCGCGTGTTCTCCTTGACCAGGTACTGTTATCATTGAATTAGAATTTACGAGTAATCCAGTTAATCCAGCTCCTTGTGTTTTTAATTTATGTGTCTTTTGAAATATATTCAGGAGGTTGAGATAGAAAATGCATCAGATCGCGCACGCCTTGCTCTTCAGATAGTTCAACACTTGAGCACTGGTGAAACTAAATCCACCGAGAGTAATCGTGATGGTGATACAACATCAAAGGCAATTATCGAGTTCACCAGAGAATTCGTTCAGCCAGTAGAAGCAGAAGAGAAGGAATCTGAAAAACTCAAGCTCGTGCTTGACAGGCAGCACAGTCTACTGCCAGTATTTCGCCATTTACTTGCCATGAATCGCAAAGAGAGACAGCATGCCTCACCTCTCAGGAGACTTCTCGCTGAATCCGATATCGATTATGCGCAGCTCATGGTAAGTTATAAAAATTCCCTGTCATCGATCTCCAGTCTCACCCAATACTTGTCAATTCACCTTTCTTATTTCCAAATTGCAGTAATATAATCATACAGCTTCTCCTCGATTTTTATGTATATTTCAATATTTGCGTCTTCCACACAACAAATACACGTGAATTGAATATAGTAATTTATTTCGCCATGGTAAATATTTTCCTTGAAATGAAAGATCCAATAGAGGGAAACTGCAAAATTTATTTATGAAAATTGACGTATGTTCATGAGACGAGTTTTATGTTTCATACTTCAGGAAGCCTGGTCAAAGGCGGAGAAATATGGATTGGAAAAATTGATCAAGGAGAGAGCCTCAAGTGCAACGAGTACGGAAATTGAGGATCTTCTTGAAGTACTTGAATGTCACTTTGACCCAGAAAAAACGCCAAAGGTCAAAGTCGAGACTAAACAGAGGAAGAGATCAAAGAAGAACAAAGAAAACCGCAAAGATGCTTCGGGGCTTGAGAGTCCAGACACCACAACTTTGCAATCACCAATTAAAGTAAGAAGCGAATCACTTGATACCGCTGAGGTATCACCAACAACGGTTTAATAAATATTCACGTGCCTCACAAAACGGGGATGAAGGTGAATGGAATTTGTAGAGTATCGCGTTTCATTTTCCATACTCTACGGATCTAGCAAATTGATTTTTTTTTTGTTATTAAAATATATATTTTTTTTTCATTATCAAAAGGGTCTCAGACCTGAGGACTAACAAAAGTCCGAATTGATTCAATTATTTAATAACTCTTTGATTATTATTTGAATCAAAGACATTCTCTCCATTACGTGAGATCATTCGCTCTCCAATTTCTCACTTTATAATCACCGGTATTTTTGTTATTAAATGATTTATTATACAATATACACGAATGAAGACAGGGAGAGAAGAAATTATATTTTTCAAAGTGATACAAAGACTCGACCGCGTCTTCTTTCTTCCTTTCATTTTTCACACAAATGTATTCTGATTTTCATTTAAAAATCACGTAAAGTTGATTCCACGTGGTCAATCGCACTGAATGGACACGGATAGTCGTTAAAAAAATTGTTATTGATATTTAATAAAATAATGGAATGAATAGCTTGTTATTTTTCGGATCTCATTGTACTGATTAAAATGGCAAAATAAAGAGATTCACGCATGAACACAGGTCTTTGAAAAAATATAAAAAATAGAATCCTAATTCCGTCAGTAGGAGCCGTAAACTGGAATTCATTTTTTTTTTTTACGACATTAAATTCCACGGAGTTTGTAGCGGTAACGACCGTTATCCAGAGTATCACTTCACACGACCACAATGATCTATGCAATCTGAATTGAATAAAAGTGAGAAGGTTTTATCCAGACTTCTCCCTCACGTTGAATATTGATTTGCCCCCTTTAAACGCATTTACCTCGCTGCAGTATTTCACTGGAAGTCCCACGATTTTTCTCCTTTTATCCCTGAAATAAAATCAACTGTTTCATTCGAGAAAAAAAAACCCTTGAATTTGCTCCGATAACTTCTAAAACATTTTCTATAAAAATCAAAACAGAAAGTGTCATGAAAAAAATGGCCCATTTCCGTCAGTAAAATCCATGGAATAAATTTAACGGCAAACCCTATAATGAGATAGAGAGAGAGAGGACAAATGTTGACGATGTTGAAAGAATTGATCATCAACTCGAGACCCTGACCAAAGTATCTTTTTGCTCTGTGCATTTGTCCAGCAGCTCAAATCAGTGCAGTGCGACTACTTCACTTTATATTTATTACCCGCAACACATGTCCTCTTCCTCCATTTCGCTTTCTCCATATGAATCAAGGTACACACACATGCATAAACTTTACAACCTCTTTAACCATTTCCTCCCACCCTATAAGGGCTTCTGTATATAACAACTGTACCCGAGAAAAATGACGAGTGCATAACGCACACATTGGGTTGAGTAAACCATGTCAACCGCTTCACCAGTTGAACCCTGCCACATTGAATCATTGTAACCCTGTCGCCTCGCCAACTTTATTGTCCCATGGTAGTAAACCATTGGAATGTTATCATACCTGTGTTATTCGGCGCGATGCGTGCATATAAAACCAGCAACGATTCTATATTGTACCGCAAGAGTGGTTCATTGCGCAAAAAAAAATTTTTTTTCGTCAGAGTACAACCTGCACTCCACTTTTTTATTTCCACTTTTTCTTTCTCATACTTCGAATTCTCGATTCATTGTTTTTTATGTTTTTTTTCTTTTATATTTTGAATTTATGCCGCCTATTCATATAAAAAATTGTTTGAAAGGGGGAGTGAATGGGGAAGGGGAATTAAAGTTTTCAGGGAAAGAGTTTCAACTCATACACTTTCCGGTAGTTTAATAGATAATGAAGAGAGAATAGTTTTTATAGTCTTCGAAATGTGCAGTTTGTGTTCGCTATTTTCTTTGAAATATTTACCACTTCAGAATGATTTTCCGTTTGATATCTTGTCTCGCTTCTCCTCTTCGTTGTTCGTATTATCATTATTTTTTAATCTATTTGCATCGGAGGAGAATACCCCGGGGAATACATCAGTAACTATGAAATATAAAATGGCAAAAGAATATGCAATTTTCATAGAAACGCGCGCTGTATCGGCAAAATTTTTTCCCAACTATAATGGAATATCTTATCTTTCTCTCATTATTAAACCGATTATCTCACTATCATAATTTATTTTTCAAGAAACGGACTTGGTAAAGATGGAGACACATATGAGCGCATTACGTCGCATTATTATTTCCACATATAATACTTTAAATATATTTTCATATTCCACCTTCAAATACAAAGCAAGGTGAACACAGAAATTTAGTTGCAATCTTTGTGAAAATTTATATTGCAGAAAATTTTACGCCAGAGACCTAGAGAAATGTATGAAATGAGAGATTACTTTCTCCGCAAACATATCACATTTTTTATTATTTATTCGTTGCGTTACTGAATTTTTTTTGTTGTGAATGAAGGTTCTGAGAGGAATGCAAAGGGGTTCACTGAGATTGGCAGTGGAGCTCTAGCAGTAAACTCATGTTTCGTGCCAGTCCTCATTTGCAATGGGTGAGGGTTGTCGTAGGAGTGACGGAGTGGTATTGCATTCGCCGAGGGAAACAGGTTACCGTCTCTGCAAAATAATTGACTCGTGAGCTTTCGGCTGTACTAGTTAATTGAGGGTGGAAAATACGTTACCACCTCTCAACCCTCGTTGAGCTGAATTTTTCATGGTGCACATTAAGAGCCCTTCTTCTCATCGATTTCCACAATTTTATTGACCTCTCATTGCTTCAGGACTAAATCAGCTCTGCCCATGATTCACTATTATCTCCAATTAGTTCAGAGAAATATCGGGAAAAAATTCGAGCATTGGTTATTACACACAGAATAACTCAATCGTCTAGCAGTTTATTTTGAAAAATATGATAGAGGTTTTAATATGAGCATTGTAAAAATTTACTGAGAAAACTTCTTCAAAGGGAAATTTCAAGATTTATTTAAAAGACTTGGTGAGGTTTTTCTCTGCAGATACTAATTCTGGACTTTCCAGAGTTATAGACAGAATAACTCGACGCAATGTTATGGACTCATCTCCAGACCTTCTCTGCCTCAGTTCTCGGAGATGAAAAGTTTAAGTATCTAGAATCCGTGCAGTATGCTTTTCTACTTTACCATTCTCCTTGACAAGTACTAAAAGCAGTGCCAATAGATCATTTATCTGTTGTACTAATCTCAATAAATACGAAAGAAGATGAGAGGAAATTACGCCGCAAATCTGACTCAATACTGGAAGTAAAATATTAATTCTTACGTTTTTGACAATTTTTCGCGATCTCATGTCTTCTAAGATAAGAAAAAGAAAAAAATAATTCATTCTTCTTCTCAAGAATTTCACAAAAATTCTTCTCACGAGATGGAGAACTGATTCAGACGCCATATTTGGCGGCGAAATGGCCGCTATCCGATGCTAGATGTATTCGCAGGGCAGAGGTTGTAAACACTGAATCATGTACAGCAGAGAATTCAAAATATCGAGGTAATGAGGCCTCACAATACCGCGGTTGAAACTTAATGACCCAACCGACGATTTATACGTTGATGACATAAGAACACTATAGATTCCCACGTTAATGAGCTTCATTGATAATACAACCATTCACACTCATACATGACCACCAGCTCTGGACTTTACTACAATGATGAGAGCTATGGCCATTTCACCGTCGACTCCATTAGCCAACTGAAAAATTAAATTTAGCTTATTCCAAAGTTGGCAAAGGATTTATATTTTCATAGTATAAAAATTATTAAAAAGTCTCTAATGGAGAACTCGACCAATCGCATCCACGAATAAGTTCGAACAACAAGTTCTCCATCAGCTCTAATCCTTTTCATCTCTACAGTTTTCAAACCACCATTAGCGTCTTAACGCCGAATCTCTGTTTCAAGCGGAAGTGCAAAGCTCGCATGTCCAAGTCTCCATTTATAGATAGTAAAAGTTTTCAGGACAGAAGACACACGAAGAGACTTGAATAATTAAATTTTTTTGTTATACGTTCATGATAAAATGAAAATAAATGAAATAATTGTCACTCAAAAAACATGTCAGATAAATTTCATAAAAATATGATGCAGCGTTTGTTGTTTCTTGATGAACTTGAATAAGAAACTAAAAAAAAAAAGAAATAAAAGGAAAAATCATGAGAGCGTGGCACTTGCGCGGGCAATGTGCAAGCAATTACCCCGGTTTGTAAACGTTACGATCGTGGCTTGACAACGGATGCCCCAATGTGGTGGTAATGAGCGATCGATGGCCGCGTGAGTACATGTAACGATGCCATTGTCCCTCCACAGGCGTTCACCGTTTGGAGGAGGTGCAGGGACTTTCCAAATATATATGGACATCAATGACATTGGCGACCTACATTGCCTAGAAAAGGACGCTGAACACCCACTCAATATCCCTGACCCCCTAGGAAATGTCGGTCTAACAACGTCCAAAAATACCTCTATGAAATTCTCCGAGGATCTGGATCTCACTGCCAGCATCTGCAGCACATGGCCAATCATGTTGACCTCATTGCCAGTGCACCAATGTCAGTGTGCACGCCATATTTTCATATTTCTCCCCCCGTCCTTTAATAAAAATAATAAATAAATAAAAAAATATCTGAAGCAAGGTGAAATTAAAACTATACAGTTATATAGACGCTCCCAGCGTAAACTCGTTAACGAAAGAAATGCAACTGACTCACACACTGATCGTGTGGTCACAGGATTGTGGTGTACAGGGAGAATGGAGGAATGGTCCATTTCAGATAGGAACACTGCACTGGAAATCTGATGATAAAGCACAAACACCGCGAATTTCCAACGTTGAAACTCTTACACTTAAAAAAAAAAATCACCGTTGGAGTAGTTGCCACACATTCGTAAAGCTCTTTGCTTTTTCTCTCACGTACTCTTTTATATGTTACTCCTTACCAAGGTTTCATCATTCTTTCATCCCGATATCGCTCTCGTTACTACCATTGTTATGTGGTTATTAGTATAGGTCATTATTCCCTGGAATAATAGAAGCGTCTCTTGTTTGCAGATGAGAATTAGGAGTTTCATTGCCTTCATAGATTTCATCGTAATGGATCTAGGCTGAATTATATGCAACATGTAATAGTATTGCAAGCACTCAGGCTGAAGCATGTGTATCGATCTTACAAGGTAAGTCAGCTACTATAGGGTTTAATGCGCTTATGGCTGTGATCGTTATGCCATGGAAATGCTTAGCCCTTGGCAGTACCTATGCAAACGGATGAGCAGGACAAGGCTTTATACGTTAATAACAATCTCGTTGGGTGGATAGTATCCGTCTCCTTAACAATCCAATCAATTTAAATCTATGGGGTATTCATTTCATTGTATTCATTCCCTCCCATGCTCATTACAAATTTTAGAATCTAAATGTGTGTTTAATAAAATGAGGGGAGTAATTACACGACCAGTATGTTTAACAGAAATTAAATGCAGACAGGAAAAAAATTCGAGAGCCAGTTGTTGTGGATAATCTACCAGTTGTTATTGCAGTTTGTTCTGAACCCGAGAGTGAAGAATTTAGCCGAAAAATTGGGTAGTTGAGGCAGAATGGTGGGATGTGTTCTCTCGTGTAGAATGGCTGATTATGAAACGGACGAAAAACTCCAGCATTTTCCGTCTGATATATCAAACTCGTACCCAAGACAGGAACAGAATCAATTTATCAGAGACGTGGTGAGGCACAGTACATCAATGGCATGCAGTATTTTCAATGGTCCAGTATTTTGCGCCTTGTATAGCGTGAATTTGCCAATTGTCGAATCGATTTCGTTGATACTAGTGAATTTATATTGGAATACATTAAAAAGTCTATATTTCGGTATTCTCTCATTCTCTGGTACAACTGCGGGCGACATTCTATATATTGTTATTATTATAAACAGGAAATTAAAGGTGTCACTGGTTTGCCGTGGGCAAAGAGTAAAGCCAAGAAAGAATATTTCCATCGATATAAACGCGGATGTAGTCTGGCGTTATGATGGAACGATGATACCTATCTTTAAATTATTCAGTTTCCATTATTTTCAGTAGGTTCTTGGTGATATTCGGGCAAACAATTGTTTTGCTTTCTGCGGATAGTATAAGAATATTGGTACCGAGAGACGAAAATCGGAGTGTTGGGCACCGTAGGGCACTGAGGTTTGCACTCCCATACCACCAGAAGATGAAATGCACGTTTATTCGGAAGTACATTAAATCTATCTCCTGCAAATTTCACTGGCCACCCCTCTATAAATTCCACATAACTTCTAACAATCCAATGCTCGAATTAAAAATCCAGACAATTGCAGCACTCCAGTATCTGGAATATTCCGTACAGCTCACAACAATCATTACAAATTCCATCACAAAGGGAGCTAATTAATTTCCCAATTAGTAATACAATTGGACTGAAGAACACATTTAACAACTGATTCACTAGTCCACTCACAGACTTATGAGGAGGGCGTTTCTGTGGCAGCAGAATTTCTGGAGATTTTCAAAGGAATTAATAATATTTGTAATCGATTGATGCTTCTATCGGCCTTACAGTATTCAAACGATTACAGTGTAAGCAGTTTGAGGGTATCATACAGCAGAGATCTCTCAATGAGCAATCACGCCATTTCCCTCAGTATCGGGTAAACCAATACAAAATATGAGGGCAGAATGTGTATTCGCCTGATGATGATATCCAATACACAAATCCAAACTCTTGACACAATTTTCGTGTCCACCCCAGGGAGTTTATCAAGCCTATGGGGTGCTATATTTATAACAAAACCCTACAGTACCCTAGCCCATATATTTGATCAATTGGAATTTATTACGAACGGCAATTGGTTGAATAATATTTATAAATAAATAAAATTGATGCATAATTTTCATGGAAAACTACTTTTCAGTTCAATTATACCATGAGCCATAACCATGAGTGTGGCTTCGACGAGCTTGCGTATAATAACTGAAATTCAAATTGTGAGATTTCCTCAATTTATTTTTTTCTTCTGCCTTGAGGAAAGGCATTAATCTCCACAGTCATGCAGTGTATGCATTATTGTTTTGGTCTCTTTTTCATGCAAATATATCTCTTTGCTTTGAAAATGGGGGCAACTTAAAGCATGAATATTCAGCTCCAAGGGCTTTGCAATCTATAAAGGTAGCTATTATCTGAAGGTAGACGTGTTGACTGAGCAACACCCAATTCCGCTAGCCAATTTATCGATATAAGCGCAAATCCTAAAAGTTGACAAGCGACAAGTTGACCGCATTCGTGATGAGAGTAAAATTAAATGAAGCCAATGTTATCCCCAGTGGCAATTTAAAATACGAAATATCTCCCCATTCCTGCTTATGCATACAATTTGTTTGGAGTGTGGATTAAAATATCCCACTAATGAGCTATACCAGTTTATTGCATAATGAGTCAACAGTAAAGTACTGCACATTCATTTTACCGTATTCCTGCTAGTCTTTTAAGGACTACAAAAAAAAAGGATGGGGCTTACATTTCGTAACGCAGAAAATAACATTCACCCTGTCGACTGGTCCCTCTGACAGCGGGACCGCTACTGAGGCAGTTACCGAGTCAGCTGACGGGCAGACACCCCCATTGGGTGTGGCGCCCTCCCTCTCTTGGGGTGCAGTACTACGATGCCGCTGGGGTCACTCAAACCCCCAGAACTGAGCCTCTACTTTAGTCAATCCTCTTTGGGTGGGGGTAAAGAGGATTGAGTAAAGTGGAGGCTCAGTTCTGGGAGGGAGGGCGCCTCACGCAATGCTGGGGTGTCCATCAAGTCGACGGGGTTAATTTTATTTTCTGCGGCATGAATGCTTTTTGTTTTTTGTTTGTTTAACTGGAATTTAGCCGCCTGTAGAACGAGTGGAAGGGGGAAGCCACATTTTGTGTAATTTCAATGGAAAAAATTTTTTAATGTATTGAATATATACCACTAATGAATTTATCTTTTTAAATCGGCGCGTTATCCTAGCGGTAACGTGCTCGACTGGCATGCCGGCGGCCCGGGTTCAAGCCCGGCATTATTCATTTTTTTTTTTTAAAAAAATCCAAATTTTTTTTTTTTGTTAATGGCAAATCAATCGAAATATCCTTTAAAAAATGAATATTTGAAAATCGCGAAGATATCCAGTGAAATTGAAAAATTAGCAATTTTTTAAAACGATACTTTTGCAATATATATACTCCTAATGAAATTATAATTTTATAATAATGAGTTATCCTAGCGGTAACGTGCTCGGCTAGCACGCCGACGGCCCGGGTTCGATGCCGCCGTCATTCATTTTTTTTTTTTAATAATTCCAATTTTT
>NW_011887755.1:1426334-1500901 GCF_000806365.1 Fopius arisanus
CTCCAACCCCCAGAACTGAGCCTCTACTTTAGTCAATCCTCTTTGCCCCCACCAATCGGTATATTAAATGACTAAAATGCGACATAAAGATAAAAATACTCGCAACCCAGCAGTTCCAATAGCTTCGTCAGTTTCATTCAGAATTTCTCCTTCTCTTTGTATCGCTCCGACGGAAATGCATCCCACTAATAAAATGACACACAACTACACATCGGCATTGATGATTTAGCAACAAAAACAAAAAATCCAACCTATTCCCGACAACCATTTTGCCACTCAGAAAAGATGGCCGTCCAAGAAACACGGGTTTTGCTCTTATTTTTACCGTAGAAAATGTGATTGGTTTAATGTAACGAGTGTCAAACCAGTGTTTATCAAGTATATCAAACAATCAAAAAAAGTGAATATATTATCGAAGCAGTTGAATCCAATTGAAAAATTAATCGAAATATCTGTCGCGTGTGACATTTAACCTCAAAGTCTATTAACTTTTGTGGTATTAGCACAATTATTCTCATAATATCCTGAGTATTCCCTCCTAAATATCAATTAATGACTGGAAGATTAATTGAAACTGTAACAGCTAATGTGAAATTTTGTCCAAACTCACGAATCAGTGCCTCATAAAATAATTCCATGTATACATGAAGTGTCTATATATATGCTTAACTCCTACTTATTCGCTCTCAATACGTTATTCAGTGTCTGACCATGCATTTGCATGCGCATTACTACGTTACTTTAACACATCAAACGCATAATTCTAACCTTCGAACGAGAAAAACAGAGAAAAAAAAATGCTGGAGTTTTCATACAATCAGCTGGGTGCATGCAGTAAATACTGGCTGTTCATTTCACTGATAATTGAAACATCAGAGCCCTCCAATAAATTCTTATAACATTTAAATCGTTTGTTATTCATAATTGTTTCAATGTCCCAGACAATGCTGTGATTTTTCCATTGCTCCTGAAAAAAAAAAAACAAGAGCCACCAGTGGAGAAACAACAATTACAGTGTTTTGTAACGATTGAACGTCCATGAGAATCTAGTGTTTTTTGCAGCAAATGCTTGATGCATTTGACCTTGTTGTACTCAAAGATTTATAAATAACCATTTTTAATCAAGTATAAAAAAAATCCGGTGGGCATCATGATGGACGAGAGGAGAGTAGCGGATTATTTTGTTGTTGCTGGTTTACCTGGTGAAAATAATGAGAGTGATAAAGAGAATGAATTAGCTGATAAACTTGAGGATTGGTGTCAGGAGGGAACACACCTTAAGGACATGCATATGCAGGCACCCATCACGGATTTGGCAGTGATATTTACATCATTGGGAGAGAAGTGTCCTGATGGCTTTACTTGCTTGGAAAAGACCGTTTCTGGATTACCAGCTGATCTTAATCATGGCAGTTTGAGGAATAATGAGTGTTACTTGTGTTATCGGCGGGGGAGGGACAAACCACCTCTTGTTGACATCGGTAATGATTCCATTTTCAGCATTACGTCTGAAAGAAAAAAAAAATAGGCGTTATGATTCATTATTTAAATGTTTGATTGCAGGTGTAATTTACGAGGGTAAAGAACGCATAATGACAGACGCAAAAATGATCGAAAAAACCCCTTCAGGTCACGTAGCAAATATAAATAATTCAACTTCGAAAATATTCGTAACGTACAGACGTGCAAGTCGCAAGATGCCATGTAACTCGTTAGTAGTCACCGATATCTGTGTGATATTGACAAACAAAGGTGAAACAGCACCTCAAGCCTTCTGTACTATAAACAAAAATTTGAACAAAGGGATGTTGGGTAGCGACGTTTTCCTTTGCTACAAAAAATCAATGGATCGAGCCAATCTCATTTCCTTCAAGCCAGCAATACTCTACAAGTACCCCATCACTGATTACAATAGCTTTGCATTCCCCAATTCTGTGGCAATGTTTTGTTTGCCCATGGGTGCAACCATCGAGTGTTGGCCAAAAGTCGCCTACAAACCGAAGCCAGTTTTCTCTACCTTTGTTCTAACGGTTGCCGATGCGGCGCAGAAAATCTATGGTTCTGCAATCACCTTCTACGAGGAGGTAGTGCCAGATTTCAACAATTTAAATAATGCAGAGCCCCTTGAAATCCTAGATAAATCTGACAAACCAGATGGTGATAATATTACAGAGAACAAGCCTCAAGTGAAGATGAAGATTTTCCGAAAATTTGGGGTTTTGAAAAGATTAAATTTAGCACAATTGGAGAAGCTTCAGTATACAGACCCTGAGACTCAATCATTGAATATCAGCAAATCAATTTGCATTCTTTCTCACTGGCCATTTTTCGATACTTTCGAAAAATTTCTTGGATTTCTTCTCAGTCTGACAGATGGCCAAGCCCAAAGTGTACCTATCGAAAAATACATCTCATACTTTCTCTGTGACATACCATTTCCAAGCCCCCAGAGGCCTAGAATTTTCGTTCAACTCAGCAGCGTAGATAGACTTATTTTAACACAACCGGAGGACCTGGCTCTGCCTAGATCTGGCGCTAGTTTTCGTCAATTACTAATGAACCTTGGTCCTGACAATTGTATGCTAATACTGCTGCTGATATTGACTGAACAAAAGATACTTGTTCATTCACTGAGACCAGATGTTTTGACATCAGTGAGTGAGGCCATTGCAATGATACTATTTCCATTTAAGTGGCAGTGTCCGTACATACCCCTCTGCCCACTTGGTTTAGCCGAGGTACTTCATGCACCGTTGCCATTCCTCATTGGGGTTGATTCACGTTTTTTCGATTTGTACGATCCACCGTCCGATGTTAATTGTGTAAATTTAGACACTAACAATGTTGTACTGTGTGAGGATAAAAAACACTTGAGTATTAAATTGCTACCGAAGAAGCCTGGTAGAATATTGAGGGGTGATTTAGAAAAAAGTTACGCTAAATTGAATTCATTGGCTAAAACGCAGTCGTCTCAGCGAGAAAATACGAATGAGGATTTTAGTGTAGACAAAGAGTTTCAGCAGAAGAGGAAAGAGCAGGGACTTGAGCTCGAAATACAGAATAGTTTTTTAAGATTTATGGCGATGATTTTGAATGGATATCGAAGTTACCTGTTACCAATAACGAAAGCACCGACTGTTGGATCCACTGACCCCACTAGTCTCTTCAACATTCAAGCATTTCTCAGAAGTCGTGACAAGGCACATGCCAAGTTTTACAGCATGCTTGTGAGAACACAGATGTTCATAAGATTCATCGAGGAAAGTAGCTTTGTTTCTGATATGGATATGGCAGGGTTAGCGTTCTTCGATGAATGCACCGAGAGAATTGACGAGGAGAACGTGACCTTTTTGGAGCTCGATGAATCTCAGCACAGTGAGAGAACTGTATTCATACCACCACCTGATCCAGGCCCTAATCAGGAACCCATCGTTTACAAAAAATTTCAATTGAATTCCAATCTGATGAGGCCACAGAAGAATCTCAACTTGAAAAATCCAGCTTTGAGCTCTTTTGGTATAACACCCGGAAGTCCAATGGCACGTCGAACAAAACACGAGATCAAAGTCGCCCAGAAAATGGCTTGTAAACAGGTGAGTGACGTCGATTGTTCGTAACGAATAGTTATTATTGTCGTGCAGACGATTGGTATGTCATCGGGAGTTTTTTTTTAGGCTGGTCTGCCGGAGAGATGGGGCAGATGTCTTTTAGGAACTTGCTACAGTCTGTGGTTTTTACATTTACCAGGAATGCTTCAGGTTTCCAGCCAACCCGCTGCCATTCTCCATCAGGCTTACGAGTTACTGGTTAAAATGCAGAAGCTTAGGTGGGATCCAATGGAAGAGGTAATTTTTATAGGGCAATAGAGATTAAGAAATCTCTGTAATTAATATTCGCACAGAGAATATTCTTCAATATGAATTGTATACAACAAAATATGCATTAGGTTTGCTACAGAGCAATGATGCAGCTATGCGGTGTTTATGGACAGCCAGTGTTGGCAGTTAAATTGCTCTTCCACATGAAACGCAGCGGCGTACAGCCAAATGCCCTCACTTATGGATTTTACAATAAAGTATAATAATTTTTTACGACACGTGTTACCACCATGCGAGCGATGATGCTTAAGAAAAATATTTTATTTCAAAAATAGGCTGTCCTTGAAGCCACGTGGCCTTCGGACATGACTAACTCCAGCCAGTTAATGTGGAATAAACTACGCAATGTTATCGTGGGCGCCGCCCTCTTCAAGAGGGCAGGGAAGAAAAGTGCCAGGAGAAGATTAAGCCTGAATCCCGAAGTATTCGGTATCGATGGCCTTAAGTGCCAGGAGATGGAACACTTGGCCACGTCCAGATCTAGTCTCGATAGTACACACTCGCACGATCAAGAAGCCCTGAATAATGATTGTAATTCTCTCATCTATTTTTATTTATAAGCGGCTATTTTCATTTGCAATGAAATTTCAATTTTTCAAATTTCATTTTATAGCATCATTGAAAGGCAGCTCAGTGCCAGACCTACCAAATTTCGGAATACTCGAAATGAGAAATAAATTCCGACGCCAAGATAGTATCGTTAAAGGATCTGGAATGCTAAGTACATCACAGCCTGAGGCGTTAGATGATTCACCAACAGATCCTAGGTATTCACTGAAACATTGTATTGGCATTTCTCACATTTCTGAGAATTTCTGTAATTCCAATAATTCATCACGGGCTCGAAAATTTAATAGATCAACACGAAGTCCTGAATCTCCTCTTAAGAGTCCTGTTCGCACTCCAGTTACTGAGAATGATCCACTGGGGGCATTGATGAACGACGAGACCCCCATCGTATCCCCCTCCGAAGAAAATGATTCCAATTGTTCAACGAGTACACTAACTGTCGTTAATAATACAATCGGTGAAAGACATGGTGGACCCCTTCTTTTTCGGAGGTATTAACGACAATTATATTATCTATGACGACTCACTGAAATTTCTGATTGATAAAAAATTTCAATTTTTTAAATAATGTAAAAATAAATTTTCAAATTATCTCCACTCTACACCTGGCTACTGAAAGCTTTATCAAATAAAAAACTGACGCTTTATCTACTTGGCTTGAATTCCACAGCAATACAATGCAGAGAAGTGCGACATTTCATCAAGCTGTTGATGAATCTCCAGCTGTAGTCAGTAGTCAGCTGCAGAGAAGTGAAACAATGCCCCATTCTGTTGCGCAACAAGGTGAACAGGAGAGAGAACGAGACAGATTGGAAATTAGCAGCCTCTGGTCCAACAAAGACAGTGTTACTTCTAGTTTATCGAGTTTGGGCTCTAGCCTGAAGCTCAGTTTTGGGTATGATCTTCTAATCCAGTTTATCTCTGCATAACAGCACACTTATCCACAATTATAGCATTCTTTGTTTATTCTGAACAATTACGTGTATGGCTTATCCCACTACCTCAAACTCATACATTTTGCCTTGATTTACGGTTGAGTTATTTTTTTTGTTTTTCTGTTTATTTTTGTTCTGCACATTAATCTAGACGATACTCAGCTGGAGGTCTGGCGTTTGCAAAAAACAAGGATTTAATAACCCAGAATTTTAGTGAGTCCCTTAATCTCTCCAATTACATAAGGTTTGTAATTTATTTTGCTACTCTAATTCACTCGCTTGAAAATTAGTCATTTAGCATGTGAAATTGTGAAAAATAATCCCTCTCTATTGTTACGTTATAAAAAAAAACCCTGAAAAATGCATGAATAAATTTTTTGCAGTCCTAGCCTAACTGGTAAGAAATCCAACGAAATCATCCTGGGGGGTTTGAACAGTCTGAAATCGGCAGCGACGACTGTCGTAAAAAAATTCGACGAAATAAAAGAGGCGATATCGGCAACTAGCACCCCAGTTAAATCAAAAGATCGTGACCAGCGTCTCGGTTACGGTGTCTCTCACGAGTCCTTGGATTCATTGACAGATGGATCCCAGCAGGATCGTAATGAATTAACTACTAGAACGTCGGGCGACTCTGGTATTGAGGGACTTGGCTCTCTTTGTGAACTAGCGGACTGCATGTATCCAAAAGGATCTCGAGAATTTGACGAACGTCCAGCAGTGGAACTTGTGATCTGCAGTGCTAGCAGGTGTCACCATTGTATGGCCATCATCTATGATGAAGAGATAATGGCTGGGTGGAAGCCCGAGGACTCTAATTTAAATACAATCTGTCAATTTTGTGGAAAGGCCACGGTTCCTCTTCTCACAGTTCTCATTCTGGATTACAGGTGATTCTTTAAAAATGCAAGATAATTAATTTCAGTTTTGTTTCTGCAAATTATTATCATTCCATACAAACGGAGATCATTCGATCACATGAGTGATATTTTTTTAGATGCGACGAGGGAGAAAAGATCAACGATCCTTTGACCGGTGTCCTGGTTGAACTTCTTGATCAGCCGAAAGAATTAGCAGAACCTATTACAGTCCCTTATTTAAATCCTCTCGTGCTACGAAAAGAATTGGAAAATGTGTTAAGTCAGGAGGGTGACACTTGCTTAACAAAGCACCGATTTATACAAGAGCATCCTATAGTCTATTGGAATTTGATTTGGTATTTCGAGAGGATAAATCTCAACAGCCATCTACCCGAGTTGTGGTTGAACAATGATAGAGTCAAGGATTTATCCAGTAATTCGAGTTCAGTGAGTGTAAGAACGCTATGGGACAATGAGAAACTGCACATGAATCATTTACCAATGTATCTACAGTGGAAACAGTGTGTCGAAGATCGAACGTACGTTATTTCATCGTTATTATCGTATTTATGCTGCATTATATTATCGTTGGGGTCAAAGGGTTTATTTTCACCTGATACCGATAAATTTTTCAGGCTGATGAAGAACGTTATTGACAATGTTCGTCGTAATAACTTGACAGAACCAATCAAACGTGTGGCCTTACAGAGGAGTAAAGCCGAAACGGCTGAACTAACACCATTTTCTATATACAGAGATATTTTGTTTTTGGCCTTTACAGTACTTGGAAGGGGAAATATTGACCAAGGTAAATAATGCATGGAGTAAGATTACCATTTAGTCTATGAGGAGGAATATTTTGACAAACTCAATTGCACGATTAATTCCACTGGATCTCAATGTTTTTTTTATCAAATTCATTGTTCAGGTGTATTTGATCGTCAATACATAACTGCTTTGGAGAGTCTAACTGAACACGAGGGAAAATTACGCAGCATCGATGCCGCCCCATCCGCAATGACGTTGTATTGTAGATCTTACTTCAAGCAGTTGAACATATAATACACATAAAAAAAAAATAAGTTCAATTGAAAAGTAAGAGTGGATCACGACGTCTTTTTTTTTAACTATCCGAAGTACGGAGTGTATGAGAAACTCAAGGGAAGATGTCTCTCGTCGTTTGAAACCAGAAATGGTCCCCTGTAAGTTTAGAAAAAAAAAACTAAGTATTAGTTAAGTGCAATAGGAAGAAAACAAATCAGATAGAGATGATTGATGAAATAAATTGTACGATATATTTTCGAATATCGTATCGCCGAGAATATTTATGCCGGCTGTCACGTTCGGTTTCTCCCGTTCTCTATTGTTAGAATTTCAGTTGGATTGAGGTGAAATAATTTTCGGGGATCGAATTTTTTATGGATTAATTGTTCAATTCCTGGGCACTAGGAGATTATTTTCATACGGTGCGAATACACGTTGAATGTTGAAACGCTGTGTATTATTAATTATAATATTGGATTCAACATTTGTTCTGTTATGAATAAAATCTACTGCATAACCCAATGAATCTGGGGATAATGCGTCTCATACGTTCACAACACTCTTCAATTTAATGAGTGATGGAGCATGTAAATCCTATTGTCCAGTAGTACGAATATGAGCGGATAATTAAATCTGAAAGCAGAAACATTCGATAGAAGAATGGGATTCAGTGATGTAATAATTAAAAAAAAAGAGAGACAAGATCTTTTATTCGATTCTGGAATTAACGCAGATTGCCCAATACGATTATTTCCATCATTTAGTGGTGATTGAAAAAGAGAGAAAAAAGTAATGGCAAATAAATGTCAGTGGCGATATATTTTATATAAAAATCTTATATTCATTTGTTGCTTCTGATGTACAATATTGAGGATAATTAGTGAACTTTTTTTCAAATTTGTATTTTTAATTTATAATGTATAGGGTTAAGTGGGCCAAAATTGACACTCCAGACATTTTTTTGAATATTCATACTTTAAGAATAAATCTCTTGAATAGGAAGTAATTATTCCGTTCAACCACTAATTGGCTGAGGTCCTAACTTTTGTGAAGACAGACAGTGTCCATTTTGACCCTTGGGCCCCCACTTTTCACCCCATATTTTCCTTTCCTCCGCGTCTTGCTGTGAAGGTGGATAATTTTGCTCTCGATACATTAGTAAGACCTTTATCCTCCTGGAGTCGTTCGTCTTCCGGGAGATCAGTCGACCAAAGTGAATCGTAAAAGAAAAAAAAATCTAAATTGAGACAACCATAATCATCTGAAATAACCGAATGGAATTTGTCTCCAGGCTCCAGCTCTCCCCGGATTAAAAATTTTTATGTCAGCTTAAAAACGGTTTGAAACATTTCCAAGAAATAAACACACGGATTAAAATGGATCTTCTCAATCAAGAGTTACATAACTGCAACACGTTTGCATTCACGTTACAAGTATAGACGAACGCGCGCGTGGATTAGCCCAGGCTGTAGCGCGTGAAATCGGGGTCGAGGTGGGATTTCGTCGATATGAAAAGATCCGCAAACGCAACAGACGAAGAAATGAGAGGGTAGAAATAGAAATTTTCCACGAATACCATGCCAAGGGGTTAGTAAAGTAGCAATAAATACGGTGAATACCCGAGGTAAAAAAAAAAAAGTCTCGGGGAATTTGGTCTTCGCCGTTGGCTCAGACTAGTAGCAAAAAAGGAGCAAAAAGTTGGTGTAATCAGGGTCAATAAATGGGGAATACCAATAGCCGTAAGCCAATGGCCACGGTTCTGCACATTTGAGGTGAATACGTTTGCACTGCCATCTTACAGATATTTGAGCGTTGAATTGTAGGTTTCGAAGCCTCGCCTCGATGGTCGCTTCCAAATCTCAACCCCTTCCTCTTCGCTGCCGGTTTGCCATCCAGCCCCCGTGCCGTCCATACTCGAATGGCGTTGGCCTGCCTATATTCTCTACTTCAGTATCTATTCTCAATGAGGAGAGTGCGCACGAGGCCAGAGGGAGACTGCGGACCGGGTTTGTGGCGGTGAATGTATTTTAAATAAATTTACAGCGGGAACTGGCTCATTATCGTGTTGCACATTTGTAATTAATTATTGTAATTAGTTCGACGATTAATTGATTGTAATTGTAGTCGTGATAACGATCATCAATGTGATGATAATCGCTGATTAATTGTAACTGAAGAAAGCCAGGGCGTGTGTGTTTAGTGCAACAACGGGTATATTTATGACTGTCGGTGATTTTGCAGTGTGTTAAATAAAATTGTGCTCCGTGATTGCTGAATAAGGGTGAAAATTGTTATCATCGATCAAGTATTGAGGCCGCATTAGGAAAATAGGTTGTTCAATATTGGGCGATTCGTACGTAAATTACTCATTATTTCCACGATAAATTGAGTATCTGGAAAAACGGGCGCGACATTCGGAAGTGCCAAGTTACGTCCTCCTGGTGGAAATATCTCGGGGGAGTGGGCGCGAGCGCGCGTGACCCGGTCAGCCGCCGGGGTGAAAATTCAAGGGAGTAAAAGCCAGTAAAAAGATAAGAATTTCAAGAATATCATTGAAAAATAAAAGGGAAAAATATCAGATACACCCGTAGCGTGAGTTTTTCACCTGAATCATTCATCAACCGTACAACCAGTACATGAATTGCTATCGAAAAAAAAAGTGTCATACCTAGTGCAAGCTATTAAACTCAGGGCTGATCGGAAGGGATTTGCCACCGATTACAGGATACGAACAATAAGCAACCGTCTAAGCAACCGACAGGTGCCTGTGCATTATCAACGTAAGTAAATCATCCCCCAACTCAAATCAAATAACTACCTCAGTAATCCATCGATGCCTATAATTACAATGCCACATGAATCGACATGACCCTCGTCGTGCCCCCAACTATTATCATGTCAATGTCCCCAGGCGAGAGTACATCAACCGAAAAAAGTAACAGCCCAAGGAGGCAGGGAAGAGTGTAGAGGGGCAAGCGGGAATGGCATTTGGCAGTGAACACACGCTAAATAACGTTTTCCCGCATGCCAAGTTATTCGCATGCGCAACATAATACAATCCACCCATTTTTTCCACCCACCGATGTACACATACTTTATCATAAAAATATTCATGCATGTGTGTATACATATAGGTTTCAGCTCTTTGCTTAGCATGCCACTGTGGTCTGTGCTGCCACTGCTGTTACTGTGCCCGTTACCTTTCGTCTCCACCGTTTTCATATCCTACTCCCCTTTTTCCCTCCGTTCGTCGACTTAGTCACACATACAGACAAAAACCATCAGCCCCTTGCACACACACATATATATACATCTCCCATCCTTTCTTTTCCACTCACTCCTACTGAACCATATCTATAGCGGCAACCCGGTTAGTAGCTGGTTCCCATTTTGCCACTCTGTGCTTATCCCGATCAATACCACCACGACCACCACGCAAAGTGTTGTTATACCCTTTGCCTTTACAACCGCACACCCCCGAACTAGAGCGCACGCTTCGTAAGGATACTAAAAATTAGTCCAAGTATTTTACACTACACTGCTCAAATTATCATCCCTTCAACCCCTTTTACTCACTCAATCTACTATTCGAATTTTCCCGCCGAGTTGGTTATACATTTTGCTCTTGCTCTTTTTATTATTTTAATCTTGTTCCACAATGAGTTATCAAACAGCTTGGTCTACTATATCTGCCAACGTGGTCGCCTGTACAAGACTGATTATAGCCCGTTATCATGTGTGGGGTTTGACCCCTTAAAGAAAAAGAGGAAAAAAAATTAATATTACTTCAGTTGGTTAGACGATAAGCAGCACGCAAACATACCACTGAAATAACAAATATGCCCGAGTTTTTTTTATTTATTCGTAACGGATTTGGTAATCGTTGGATTTTTCGTCAATTTTCTACCTCTCGTTTTTCCATTATTTTAGAAATTAATTCGTTTAAATTCGGCGGGCATTGACTTTGAATCCACAATTTTTCCATTTTCCCCTTTTCATCTTTCAAATTCATGCTTCAGCATTATCGATGATGGATTTTCAAGGGAGTGAGTGAGATAACTCACGTTGTAGTCGAGTCATGAGTTTCTGCCCTTTTCCTCGTTTCATTTTTTCTTCTCTCGGATGGTAGAGTTACAAGAGAGGGACTAAGGCCGAGGGAAATCAGTGGAAAAAGTAATTGTGGGATGAAACGAAGGCATGAGCAGACGTGTGTTAGTCGAGTCGGTGGTTAAAACGAAATATGCACGTATACAGTGAGTCGAGACTGCTATTCTCGTTTCTGTCCACTAATGCATCTCCATATGTGCCAATGGAGAGAAAAAGAAAATGAAAAGGTATAATATAATAAAAATCCATGGTAGATAAACACATAGGGGTGTTGGTGTGGCATCAATTTCTTTCGAAAATCCGTCGAGCACGAGCAATCGTTGGCACGTAGTGGCTTTATTTATTCATTTTTTTACGATAAAAGAAGAAAAAGGAATGTCTGCTGACCGATGCTTCAATGCCTCCCATGCACTGTTATGTGCCTATCTCTATTTTTAGCTAGCCTCCGTCATCGCTGCCGACGGTTAGAAACTTTTGGGCGACATAGCACTAGTCTGTCTATACATATGACTGATTTTCCAATTTCCCCTGCAGTTGGAAGAAATAGTTCGGGGACAGATCAAGTTAATTGCTTACAGGTATTTCTCTTCACTCTTGCACTCTTGATGCAACCAACAGCATTCCAAATCGTTTGCACTACACAGACAGAAATATGCAATAAAAAATACGGAATCCTCTGAAAAAATGGGGTAATAGGTCTTTTTAATTTTACTCAACGACCATTTACTCCGGACTTACAGAAAAAATAGGTAATTGTTATTGAATATTTCTCTCTGTATAATAATCTCTAAAAAATCGAAGTACAATTCCCTTGAGGAGTAATGTAGAGAATAATTTTTTTCCCACCGAGTCCATCCATTAATACTGTAATGAACAGTGCATGTTAGCGCAGGTTAATCATCTAGGTTTCCTGGTATATGCCCACATGATACCTTACATAATGAATCATCAAGGAAACACTCGGATTTCGTAACTCTGACGTCATAAATCCACCTTTGTAAACTTGTCGTTTGTTACTTTCACTCTGAAATTAAAAATTTCAACTGCATCCCGTGATTGTTGGTCCCCGAAATTACTTGTTGTTTGTACGATGTACATGCACTGAGAAATAAAAAATATCTTTTTCCAAATATATTTTCTTTGGGTTAGTAAATATACTTGAGAGAATTTTTTTTTTCTCCGTGGTGTGGAGAGGAAAAGAAGAACAGGTATAAAGATGAAATAAATAACAGGAATCATTGTCAGAAATGGTGTACTTACGGGAATAGTTCACCGTGACCATTGAGCCGATCGATCTAACCGACAAATTATTAAAGCGTGATTCCCCTGTACCGTAGACATGAGGTACTTGCTGCTTATGTCCGTTGTATATACACCACAAGGTCGAATTCACCCCATCCCCTTTCTGTACTCATCGGTTCATCAACGGCCATACACTTTCCTGAAGAGTTTGAACTTCCGATGTGCACTTAAAAGCCCTTCGTTACTCATCCTCCCTCCTCTTTATTTTTTAGCTATCTTTTCCCCACTGCTCTACCCTTTGTTCTCCTCCCAACACCCTTGTACACTTCACATAGTTGTAATATGTCAGTTCAAGTGGAAATAAACTCATCATCAAGGTCACGAGATAGATGAGATGAAGTAATTACGAGGGGTCAATGAGAATTGGTGGATGAGTCAGAGAAATTGTCTGTATTTTCAATGAATTGAGAGGAAAAATTCTTTGGTATTTGTGGTTTGGTGAGCACCTCGTCTGTGATATCGAGGTTTCGAGTGCTACCGGGTATCATTGACGTACCGAGTGCTCTCGTAATGCCACGTGTTTTTTCTTCCTCACCACCTCCAGGAGTCCATTTTTATTTGTCATTTTCTTCGTTTTACTGTTCATTTCTCACATTTTTTGTTACACCTCGAGCTAATGCACCGTAATTGCTCGATCCAGTATTTTTTCACATTCATCCCCTCACACTTTCAGATTAGATTTCATATGGAATACCTTTGGGAGCTCAAGAGAGCGGAGGGCATAGGTGGTGTGCAAATAAGAGATAGAATAAAATAGATGAGGGGTACCGACATTGCTGCCATTTACAGATATTGGATTAACTAAACGTTATGCGTTAGAGGGCGCTCTCCTCGGCATATTGGATTTCTATCGTGGCGTTCTAATTAGCCGTTGCCCCTTCGCGCCCCATTTCCGAGGCCAGCGGAGGTTGGAAATAGAATAAAAATTCTCACGGTCGGCGTTGACGAAAGACATGTGATTTATTTAACAATGTTAATGTATTATCTTTTACTCTCAGTCGTGCTGCGTTTATTTCGTGAATCTTGGCAGAAGGTATCTTGGAAAGAATGGACCAACGGGGCCTGACGCTGCTACATCCTCAATACAAGTATTTTTTTCACATGATTTCGATGCATGGAAGATTTTTTATTGTCCACTTTTTTCTTTCTATTTCGTATTGGAATTGTCGGGTAGTGGGATGGCGAGATGAGGATAATTGACAGGATAGAAAAATTTATTGATAAACCTGGGGGCATATTTACCTCGGTAAATAGCATAATGGAGAATGTAGAGTGGGGAGAGATCAGAAAAAATGGGTAAATTGGGAGAATAATCCCCAGGGTACGGAATTCATTCTTAATTCAAGTTCTGGTTCACCAATCAGTCAAGTTTTCGTCGTTAAAGCTCTCCGCTTTGACTTTTGTTAGCCAATTCGACTTGCAAATTTTTCACCTTGTCTACTTGAATATTACACTCTCTCATGAGATCTCAGTTTAAATGGCACCGTGAAAGTGTGAGCAAACAGACGAGTTTGAGGAATTCATTGTCGCGGATCCGAATGCGTGAGACCATTCGGAATTTAAAATTAATTGGAATTCATTGGAATACGAAAGAAATCCCAATGTCGAGGAAACGTGGATCGATGTATGCTTTTGTTAGAGTTAAAATAGATTTAGGTCACAGGTTTGCGAGGAAGTGGTAAACCAATAGTTCAGAAAAAGTGTAAACCATAAAAAAAATTTTTCATAGTTACCAAAATGGCTGGCTGAGGGCTTAATACCATCCGGGTTATCTCCCAGTTGTTTTTTTTTTCTCCTAATTTAATTTGGCTACTATGTGAAATGCATATTGACTGGATACATAAAAAAACAAATTATTACTTCATCCAGTAACTCCCTATTGTATAAACTGACACTTTGATACATGAACAATGATGCCCTGAATCGTTGAAATGTTTCAATATCTGAAAACCCCTATAGTTATCCATCCACACAATAATCCATCCTTCGCTCTATCGGTCCAATTTGGGAGAGCAATTCGCATTATCCTGACATTTTACCAGTCGCGGACCTTCACTGACGTTAAAATCGATCATGAAAATAAAATAGGCCATTGGACCATTTATGCGTCTCAACCAGGGAACAAGTCATTTGTCTGCGCCATCAATTCAGCATTACACAGAGTGAAATTTTCAGAAGAAAGCCACAATGAATGAAAAGCAAACACCATATTAAAAATATCAAAAGCAAATGCATTTTTTTACCTATCGAAGAGTAAGGCGTGCGATGAGAGTTGAAAACTGCGCCCCTGACCCATATACATCCGTGCACATGCACTTGGTGACCCATTGAAATATGATGGATAGATGGGCTAGGAGAGTTGTGCTAAAGAGGTGTAAAAATGGGAATAAGAGGTGTGGTATGGGCGAGGCTTTCCCTCTGCGAATTGACTAGTTGTTTGGTGTCGGTTGGTATTTTTTTGAGTATCTTCACTACTTGGGAGTGCGATCGGATGGCAGTGCCGATCGATAAACGTGATTTAAGAGTTATATGGACGTTCGGGTCGTGCGCTTCGACTGAGGGCCGAGACACGTGTGCTAGAGTGAGACAGAGGGGTTGTGCGACAGAGTGAAAGGGAGAGGGGGCAAGACAGAAAAAGAGTGGGGGAGGGAGGGGGTAAGACAGAAAAAGAGTGGGAGGGAGAGAGGGTGGGACAGAAAAAGAGTGAGTGAGTTGCCACGTGCCCGTCTTCGGGACCGTACATGCGCGTGACAGCACCCGAAGCTGGCTATCGAGCGAGAGCTAATTATGGAAACATCAACATTGTGGATTCACAAGTTGAAATCCTCTGGACGAATTTTCCCGCCGTCCAATCGGTAACCTCGCGGTATTGACAACCAGGGGCTACAGGTATTCACATTGTTTCAAGCTTCTCCAATTAACTTCTGCCAATTTTCATTTATTTCCACTATTTTTCATTAGGGAAATTGGGAGAGGAATTGGGGTTCGCCCATCGATTATCGAATTTCGGTGATGGATTTATCTTCTGAGGTGTCAATAAATTGGGGTTTAACTCGTAAACGTTTTTAGCGTAAAATTCAATTTGCCATCGGGGATCATTAAGACTGTTAGGTATAACGCAGCGAGAATGGGTGGTACATGTTAGTCACAAGATTTATTTCTGTATAACGCGAGGAGTATGATGACATCGTGTGTCTGAAAATTTCCCATGAAAATATTCAGTTTCAATGACTTCTCCAGTGCTGTCATAATATTTTTATAATTCACATCAATTATCAACCAGACACTTCTCAATTGTTGGTTTTCAATTCTATCGAATTTTTTGGTACAACCTGCTTTTTTCCATACGATTTATGTGCGCTTTTAAATCAACCCATTCGATGAAAAACATCTAAGTTTTATCGCGACTATCGAAACCCAAACTTCTTTCATTAAGATCCCCTGTTTATTGTCCGGTCATGAAACGTGTAGTTCAATCAAACTTCAGCCGATGGCTGTGGGGTTTATTAAATATTTTAGGATCAATGAAACAAATTATTTGACCCAAAAAGTCTTGATTAATTTCAATGCTGTTATGCAACGCTTGTCACCTGTTATTGGCGTCTATTTAAATTTTCAATTTGATTATGGAATTTGATTTTGTATCAAGCCCCCGGCCCAATATCCTCCAATCCCGTTATATCATCGGCCTCTCCTGGATTACGGTGACGACTCAATGACGTCAGACCTAGTGGCTGCAAACGGAGTTTGCGCAATAAAAGCTCAATTCTCCTCGGATTTCACCCTTTCCCCTATGTCCGTAGGAGACTATTACGTCATAATTTTACCAGACGGCGCGCGCACATTATCCAGAAGAGGAGAAAATTCCCGGCTGTACTGGCGTATGAGTGCAAATATATTCACCTGAAGATGGAAATTAAACCGTTCCCATTTTCTGTTTTGTTTTTCATCCCCTCTTTATTTTTGCACCTCACCCTCGCCAACCCCTCAATAAAGCTCACTGCACAATGTGTAGTTGTGTTATATATTACCTTCCAGTCTCTGTACTTGTTGGATAAGAAAAATTGAAGAGCAAGTTCATGATTCAATGGATTTTCCACCCCCGAATGATGCAAGAGCCTGGGGACCCATAATTTCGTTATCGAATGAGGAATAATTAAATGTTGCCGTGGAGAAGATATCCGGAAAATAAATGCGTGTTTCCCCCTCTGGGGCGGTCCTCCAAGAGGGTAGCATGAATAAGGGAGTCGTATTTTTTATGCCATTTCAGCCGAATCGATAAGGCTTAGTCATACTCGTTTCTTGGAATACGTATGAGCAATGATGATGTCTCAAGCTAATCGATTTTGCTAGCCAATGTTAATACAACAACCAAATTCTCATCAAGCGCATGAATTATCATAAAAATTGTTGCACCTGACGTTAAAAAAAAAAATGGAGAAAAGATGGAATTTTTTCAGTATGAAATTGTTTATCCAATTTCATAAGGAGTATTTGAAAAAAATACTGCTGAAAGTGAATAGTGCCTGGGCCATAAAAATTCGGGCATTTTCGGAAAAGCCATTTTCCCACTGCCTCACTTTGACATTACGTCCCCTTCTGCTTTGTTTTTATCACAACTAAATGCTTATCTCGTTGAGATATTTATAGGAGGCATATGTATATGTGACGAATGAAACAGGGATGGAGAGGAAACAACGGAAACCGCACATGCGTTGAAGCGAATCGTATGTCATTGGCGATTATTCGCAATGGGTAATGCACAGGACACGCGCCCGCGGCGCGAGAAAGTAGTCGTTCTCAAGGTCCATTACATCATTGATTAAAGCGATGAGCATGAGGTCAATTCATAAGCTGCTCGGTATTTTTTAATGCCCCACCCTCTTTTGACATTTAAGAATAAAATAGTGATGAATTATTTATGTGAGTCATTGAGTCCTCCAAGAACAATAAGATTCCCAGAACTTTTACGTTGCATACCAAGTCCTAAAGTTCGTAATTCTTGACGACGAAATGAGACTTATACTCGTACTTGAATTAAAATAAAATCTTAATGACATATTATGAAAAGTCTATGATTTTTCTCGGATGCAATATGACAATTTTAATTAACTTTCACTCGAGGAAATGAGTGGAGGACTAGAGGACTAGAGTTTCCTGGAATAAAAATATCATCCCTCCATTATTCATGAGAGTCACGTGCATAATGCGAACGAAATGAATTGTTGAGTAAGGCTCTATGAATATTAAATGACGGATTGATCGGATCGATGACGTTATCATTCTCTCGGGTAGAATTTGTACCAGCGTCAAGAGTCTTCGCCACAGGTTTGTGACGCACATTGAGCCTCGAGTTCCCTTGCTGTACTGATGAAGTTATCTGCATGAGAGCATAAGCTTGTAGTGTCTTATAGTATGACTCGCCCCAATGTCTAGCTTGGGCTTCTTCATGATACGATTCCATTTCATGACACGCACTAACCCACTCTCTGATGTCAGTGCTGTTGAATTAATGTCGAGCTAGGAATTTTTCTTGTGCCCTTCCAGTCCTCGCTATTTTATAAATAAATAGCGACATAATTAATTACGACGATCTAAAACGTTTCTTTATACGCGAGACCACAATTTGCGTCAACCAACAGCTAGAAAAAAAAAAAATCAGCCAAGCGTCATCAAAGTGGCCAATGGTAGATTGCAATTTAACCTGAAATTATTGTTGCGTATAAATGGTTCTCGCAATTGCAAACTATTCCAATGAATTGAACAATATGCCGGAGGGGGTGAATTTAAATGTGTAAAGTGAGTAGATTAGTCGACAGGGGTAACAAGGGCCTCAGCATTAAAAACCGAACTCTCCTGTGAGGGTACCTACGCCCATAATTTTGTCGTTAATCCATTGCACTCAAACTGAGATTGCCTCAACTAATTCAGAGTGGGTGGTATGCACCCAATAGCTGTGCTCGCGTGTCTGAGTAACATAAATGCGGATGAACCCGTGATCTAACTTCACTTGCTATTGGTCAGTGACTATTCGGATAATACTCACGAACGCATTCACCTAGTTGAAATTCTATGACCCCAAAACCACCTGCACACATCCGAAGACGAAAATTATTTTACGGTATAATCTGGGTCTCTGCCATCGGAAATAGACTTGTCCCGTTTTGTTAACTAGTTTTCGCCCAGCCAATGAAACTCAGACCGGTCGGCAAAAACAAGAGAAAATAAGTGTCAAGAGAATCGAGATGGGGGACGAGGACAGAAAAAGCATTTAACCTTTGACAATCAATACACTATCGTTTTAATTTGAGATCATGAGGGGGAAAATGACCGGTTGATTGAGATAGAGCACACGCGCTCTTTTCACCTCGGAGATTTGACAATCCATACTTTCATCTTGTCCTCTTTTGCTAACACTTGGGAATCATCCGTGTATCAAGAATTGAGATTTTGAATCCTTCAGAATTCCGAGAATGTGCAAGTATGTCGTCACACAATTGCATACGAACGAGGTCATACTCTGCCCTATTTTTTTCTCAACAAGAATATTAGAATTCATAAAGATAATTCTTTACATTTTAATTGTCAAGAATTTGATGATTCAATCATTCAATTCTTTAAATAGGAAATATGCTTGAAAATATGACGGTCATGGTTATTGATACCATTCTCTTCTAAGTGAGCGTCGTATTTATTTTTAGCATTGCATCTACCTTTTACAAACGTTCGAATCAGAATTAGTTCGGAATCGGAGACAATTCTGTTGTTGAGGGATAATTTTACAACGGTATGTCCCTCCGCTGAAAGTAACGAGAGAGAAAATGGAAGTGGGATTAGCCAATTACATTTTTTTTCAATTATATAGGTACTGCTTGAATAATCTTCACAATTGATTCCCTTTTATTATCAAGCTTGCATTTCACTCCACAATACTCCAGTGAACTGAAAACAAAAAGTATAACTTCACCTCGCTGTTCGTTCAAGTTTTAACTGATATATCCGAAACTAAGGAAGATAGTGAGCTTTTCATAAGAACCTTTGTTTCAGGTCTCAATAAGCTCTATAAAAAAGATCTTAACAGAAATTTGATTATCTCCTTTAGTTAGGGAGTATTTCCAACAAGTTCACCGAAGAGCTGGTACTCTTTTACTTTAAACGAAAGTGATAGATACCAACTTGTGTACACAGATTTTAAAGGACGGTGTGGTTATTAGGCAGGTGCGAGAGGCATTTCGAAAGATAGTGGGAGGGCAAAAATGGGGCTAAATGATGATGACGGGATGGATAAAGTGCCTCGAACGACATAACTGGAATAATGCGCAATCTGTTGGAAAAGAAAAAAAAAATCATAGAGTTGCATTCGGTTAAGGGAGAAAAGTAATGAAATCTCGCATTCGTGAACAGAACGACGAGTGCTCCAACCTGATTGAGTTCAATTGAATTTTCAAATAATTTCACTCCATAAATATAATTATCCCAATTTTTCTGGTGTAGCCACATCTTCATGCAATTATTCAACTGAAAGTGACAGTTTTCACAGAAGATGCTCGTGAAAAATGTCCAACAGTGTAATAAGACTGGCGTTTGTACCAACTAATTTGATTATGCACCGTCAACATCTCTGAAATATTTGGGATTCCTTCGCAAGCCAAAATTAGCCTCGAATTCCCTAGAAATATCTCCGAAGAGACTCCCAAATTTTTGGCACTCTCATTGAGCGAGAAAAAAAATTCCCTCACTGAGGGGAAAATTTCCGTAGTTCGATACATGCTTCAGCTACTGTTTATATTTTCTCCTCTATTTATTTTGCCCTAGTGGAGAAACTTTCTTTGCCCAACCAAGTTACACGCGGCACAAGTCATTTGCACACTGTACAGACACGTATAAACATTGCATCCAGATCGGCAAAACGTTGAACCGCCCACACATACCAGCACTTGTCTCATGGTTCAAGCCTTCGAGGTGTACTCAAAACATATATATACATGTATACATACCAGCCACATATTCTCTTTTCTCGTGCGTTCTATAGGAACATTCTTCGGGAGATCGGTTCTGCTATTTTCACTGGAAACGTGGAGTTATTGGAATAGTTGGTACTGAATCCACTGTATCGCAATCAGACCAACAATGTCGGTTATGAAAAACGAGAAAAGGGGCAATGAGAATACATTACATTTCATTGAAACTTTCGGAATAACATGTTTTATTAAGAAATGGGCGTTTGCGTGGGAATAACAAAGGGAAATTTTCGAATCCATCACTGTCGGGTTGTCTGGGAGAACAGGGGGGTAAAAAAATTCATATTTCAAAATCAAAGGAAAGCTCGATAAATCCAGTGGATATATATTCCCAGTAATTCGATCGGCAGTTATTAAGATTTTAATAGGAATATCCGTAGTTTAAAATGTTCACCAACCGTTAAAAAAACCGATCAATGACGATTTAATTTTCTGAAATTTACAGAAAAAAAACAGAGTGCCACGACATCGCATGGTTCGCGTAGCAGACACGAAGCAGTCGGAAATAACCGATACAAGGAGGACCTGTCACGTGATAATATGCGGTAGAATCCGTAGCTCACAACTGGCAGGTAAATTTATCAGATACCACATACATATATGTATGGATTCCATCAAACACTTCCTCGACCTTTTATCTTCTCCAAAACCAAAATCCTAATGCAATAATCAATAATGCACTGCCGTCTATTAAGTAGTCGATTGATCTTTGATCTTCTCTCGTGTAATATATCCTCGGAATAGACGACACTCTCCCTCCATATGCATACCCAATTGATGTCTCAGATCAGTGACAGTAGTTCTATTGACTGTACCACAACACCGCAGACCGATAGAAACAGAAGATCCGTATTGAGGTAATTGAATAATCGATGCAAGCCCATCGGAATAATGGCAATAACTGCTTATCCATTCTCAAAATAAAAACTCCAGGGACAAAAAATCGAGGCGAGTTTATTTCGAATGCCATACATATAGATACATGCCATGAATCCGGGGAATGATAAAAATTTCCGATAAATGAACTCATAATTTCCGCAGAAAATATTTGACAGAGAACACTGGAATGTCTCTCCAGTACCTTCTCATCCCCGGTTATCATATCCCAACTGGATAAAGCTGAAACCGTAGAATCAAAAGTAGAAAAAAAAAACTGGTTTGGTCACGAGGGGATTACAGTCACCCTTTCTTTTTTATACCCACTGATTCCTTTGATGTAGCTGGAAAATGTGCCGATGGGCTTCTGTTACATGTTTGCTATCCAATTTGACCCAAGACCCGCAGTTTGATAATGTGCCCCTCCTGAAAACTTGCTGTGGAACTTTGACTCCATCAAGAAGTAGATAACTTTTAACCAGACTTTGCTACATACTCCAATTATTGCAAGGTCAGACGTCACACTTGTTTCACTCCTTCGCTGCTATAACCTTTGAAAATCTTCCAATGCAAGTTTCAACTTCTGAAATTGACGTTCTGGTCGGGGTTGAGGATTTTTCGATATTGAAAGATACGGAGGGAGCGGTCGAACTGGAGATGAAGAAATAAAATATGGGATTTCGACAGTATCGATAGAATGTCAGTGATATCCTTGCATCTGCCGAGACCACGGAGGATGATAAAAAAAGGAGTAAATATGAGACGAAGGATAAGAGAAGGTAAAAAAAGAGATGGAGCCAGTGGGTTGGTAAAACTGGTCGTGAGGCGCACTGTCCGATCAATACGGAACGCATCAACGTTTCTCCATCCACCTTCCAAACCGTTTCCTTAAGTATTTCAATCCTTTTTGTTATCCTCATCAGTTATATTTGCAACTCTTTCATTTCACTCTCTCCTAATAAAATGGCTCTTCCCACGGGATAGCAGTCAAGTGCGAAAGGTTGGATTTACTGGACTGGAGTACCTACCGTTTAAAAATTTACGGGAGCTTGTCCCGCAGCGCTTTTTATCCGGAAACCCATCACTCAACTGTCGTATCCGGGCTTTTTTTTTTTCCTTTCCATTCGATTCCATTGGGATCCTTTTTTTCGGATTCGTCGTGATTTGTCCCGTAAAATGTCATCGGATTTTGACTGGCGGGGTGGAGCATTACGAAGGGAAATAAATACTCTTAGCGCGATGAAGGCTAGTTCACACGTGCTCAATACTCTGGGTTACTAAACACTTCGCTGTGCTTACATATTCGTAATGAGATATCTTCATTTATTTTCTTGCGTTGATTCTCTGAAAATTTTGCTCAAGGTTCAGCGAAAATAGTATCCGTGTAGAAATTGGTTGAATGAATTTTTGAATAGATGCATAGCCGTGCTGCTTATAACCGATCAATCAAATATTTCAATTGCGCGATTTGATTCAACTTCCGCACCGATACCAAGCCAGTGTATTAACTCCCTTTGCTGCTCGTTATTCTCTTTAAACGAAAAATCAATGGCGTGATGCTTTAAACCGTTGAATGCCAAAAATAATTTTCAACCGAGCGAGCGGCGGTTGGTGTTGGGGATTTTTCATTTGTGTACACAATAGCGAGATAGAGTTCCACAGCGTCAGTGGCGCCATTGGGTAAAATAAAAAATTGGATGATGGGTGTACAGATTTGCATGATCTTGAATTTTTTCATTAAACCGAGGTCATCCCAGTCTTGTAGTTTTACTACCTTCCTCATGAGAAACAGATTACGGTATCCATACTGCGTAAACAATTGCGTGCCAAGTAATTCAAGTGGCTCCATAATTCATCCCCTTTATCGTCCAATTTCTGGTGTTACTTTATTATGACCCATCTATTATGAGTAGAATAACATTTTTCGGTGAATTGTTCGGGTAGTCTGGTACTTCTGCTATTTCTAGAGTACCAAGGACCAAATCATCCAATCACTTGCCTCGCGATTTCAAAAGGTCAAAATAATTAATAACCAAATGAGTTGAAGAGACTAACGGAAAGTCAGTCCGAAGGATGTTGATGATAAAAATCATAATAAAGGAAAATTTTCTACATTGGATGGATGTACGATCGTGAGGGAGAAATTTACGATATAGGTCTTGGTATCGCCTACGTGGCGCCTACGATTCGCCGATCGATACAGCCGACGAACCCAGCCAGACACACTCTCTTTTCCTCTTTCGGTACCACAGGATTTTCCTCCTTTTTCCCCTTCTTACACAGTTATACCACTTTTTTGTATTTCCCACTTGGATTATTGCCGGTGGAGAATTTATTTTTCTATCTTTATCAATAACCTCGTTCGCTGACCGCATCGTTAAATGAAATCGTACGAGACATTGTCACCGTCGTGTGATTACCTGTCAACGACCTCAGCCTGTTAACCCATAAATCCATTCTTTTGTACATTGCCATGGAAGCCTTGGTTGATAAAAAAAAATGTGCTGTCACGAGGAGATTCTGTCTTTTTTCCACAGAGTATTGTAGGATACCGAAATTTTTCGAATATTGTTTCACTTCTCAATTTTGTGGGTTCATAACGTTTGCAGATTTCAATGGCCAATTGGGTCACGTGAGAGTTGTTCTTTTTTTTTATTAGATTTTCTAGAGTAGTGTTTGGTTTTTGTACTCTAGAAATGTTCCAAGTCCCAGCGGATTTTATGGCGCCAGCAGTCATTTCAACTGACCGGAAATGAGAGAGAAAGAGAAATTGCGTATTCACCAGTGAATTAGTCTGGACATCCACTTATTCCCCAAGCTTGTTTGAAACTAAATAATAAATTCATAAGTACCGAGAAAATTGCCAAACTGAGAAATGCCCACGTGCAAAGTATTATCTATTTACTCGAAATTTTAATGTTGCGGAAAAGTTTCTTCATGGATAAATTTTCACGCACTTATCATCACTATCGCCTTTTTCTGCAATTAAAAATACTTCAATTTGATTGAATCTCCTCCTAAAGTAATTATCCCTAATCCCTAATGGGATTGGAAAATTTGGTGGCCCTAGGTCTTCTCTGATCTTTCCTTTTAAAAATAAAATTCGAAATTAATGTGACGTAATTCTGAAACGGGGAGAAAAAATATTGGGGGACGCGAATCACGCATTGGACCTCATCCAAATGAATTAATTACTGAGATGTAATTGGTAATTGGAAAATTTTCCCGGGTGTAGTGAAATTAACAGCGACCTGGGGACACTTCTTATTTTTGCTTCATCCAAAACCACAAAAATATTATTCAGAATAATTTTAGATGGGAAAATATAATTCGATGTAAACGTTTTATTTCATTATAACATTTTTATGTTATTCTAGATAAGGTATTCATATTCCACAATGGAATTGGTGCTGGAAGTAAAGTTGCCCTTCTCGTTTATTTTAATTAAGCAGAGGAAAGTCCCAGGTTTTCATTGCAATTTTTCGGTGGATCAATGAGAAATAGAAAAAAAATAGGGAATGCGTCGGTTTATCATTGGTCTTCATTTTCAAAGAAAATAGGAGAGGGCTATTTGGGGTGCTATCGCAAAATTCCTCATTCAACAGCAAAATAGTATGAGAAAAATTGTTTTACATAATTTACCCCCTTACATAATTCATAACCAAGTATTATTCGTGGAGATCCCACGATTGTTTATCACGCACTTTGGGCATTGGGTTAAAAAAATTGAGAAACCTCGTGTGATCCCAGATATTTGATACGATCAAACTGGCACCAGCCAGTGTATTCCAGAAATTGCTCGTTGAGATTAAAACGCGTATACTCATTCGACTCGTACACACAGCTTCAACCATTCATCAGTCAATGCCAGACCACTATAAATTATCGAGAATAACCTCATCAACGTCCCAAATGAGAGAAAAATTATAGGGTAACCCAGAGAATATAGGATAACGCTTATTCAATACCACGTTTACCTCATTGAAAATATCAAATATCAATTATTGCACCCATTCGCATTCGATTATTTTCCTGAGTGACACGTAGTTGTACTCAGACTATTCTGAAATTTTGATTGATCTTAAAATTGATAAAAAAAATTCCTCATCCTCCCCTCCAAAACGCAGAAATCCATATTCGCGTTTCATATATATTTTTTATAAATTCAAACAATTGGTGCCATCAAATTGTTACATAATTCCAGATTCAAGTAATTATGTTTGATAATCTTATCTATCAGATTTGTCTGATAAATAAATTATCAAGAATCGACAAACGAATATTCGGTTGGTAGTGAAAGATCCGAGATAGCCTCAGCAATTCAATCGGTTCAATCCAATAAACTGTTAAGTATCGTTGGACTAACATACTTACGAAACAATGATAAACAATCCCCCTTCTGATACCGATCGTTCGTGATCTCAATTCGTCGCCAAGAAATGCTAAATAAAGTATTTCATTCACATAAATAATTTCCTCAGAAAAAACTGAAAAAAAAAATTGGAAAAATCGACATGTACATGATTTTATCACCACCAAATTGAATGATAAATAGAGCGACATAATTCTCGGTATCATGACAAATAAAGAAAGGTCATCGGGCCATACTCGCACCGGTTGACTCAGGCAATAAAATTAACCAATGATTTATAAATAACATAAAAACATGAATCGAGAATTAAACCCTTGGGTTATTCCACAAAGAGTATCCCGGACGGACTATCAATTGCGTTCCGTGAACTGAAATAATTTTGCAGCTGACATTAAGTAGTCGCTGAAAATTCAGTAATTTGATTGAGCATCCCCTAGACACTCGAATCGTCATTCATGTCGACTTTTGCCACTGAGTTCACTGGTAGACAACTTCGAGAGGTCGACACTCGAATCGCGCACCCGGATTCTCTCTGCTCCTCTCTAATTTTGCCTCTCTCCTTCTCTCGATCGAAACGAAGTCCAAGCGCTTGCGCGCAATTCCCTATTCCATTCTGTACACACATTCACTCGAATTAATACGTGAAAATGTACGACCGATTGGTAAAGGAAAAGGGGGGGGGGGGATGATGATTTGATGTGTAGGAAGCGAATTGGAATGATCCCTTGTGTCTTTATGGGTTAGGCAGTTTCCACTTGGCTTGATCCACTCCCCATATCTGGCAGCACATGTCTGACCATCGGTGGCCACCACTACTTGAAGGACAAGGTGAACAACTCTTCAGGGAAGAGTAGAAGAGGCCTTTGGGCTAATGCTTTGCAGTAGTTTCTCATCGAGTTAATGAATACATCGACGATTTTGTGTTGCCAATTAGTCGAGCATTGACTGAGCGCTCTGACACGATTGTATCTCAACGGTTATCAGCGGCAGATTAAAATTATTGATCAATTATATAATTCAGTGAGAATTATGGTTATCGGGATGGCATCTGCAGCGAGATAATACTACAGAATTTGGACATTCCTATTGACCTTTTCTCTCCAATTAATAATTACATGTGGCGATGAATTTTTCGAAGCATGAGGGCAATTCAATGATTTTAGAGGTCGGCCGATATTCGCCGGATTATTCTCCCGGCTGATATTTGCGTGAGTGGAGCACAGGATTTGAGGGTGTAATCACTATCGAAATGGGTAAGGGGATAGAGATAAATGAAGAGCTATTGTACGATGCAATCCCGAAAGAGCGTGAGCAGATTTTTAAAGAATTTTGAACGTATTGGCGCCGTGGCCTCGAATATTGGATAATTGAACTGAAATGGAATTGACTGCCCCGGACAATGCAAGGAATTTCAATATTTAATTAATTACACGTTGTTTAATGCAGCCGTTTGCATTTGCTGGGGATGTTTATTGTCTGGCAATTCCATCCAAAGATTGGAAATAAAAATATGCAAATAAGATATTTGTAAATCGAAAGGTCCGGAAGTTGAATCAATCTGGAGAATCGGAACAATTTCCTTTCAGTTACCTCTTGTGCATACAATAAAAGAAAGTATTGGGTTACTCAATTTCATAACCTCGATGGCAACGTTGTGAAACGAGATAAGTCAATTTTGCTGAGCGTTCACTTATTAAATCGCCATATCTTATCGTCTTTCTCTCTGGCTCAACTTTTATTTCCAAAGAACATCTCCTAACGACCAGAATCGAATGCACAGAATGGGATGGATAATGTGATGTTACTGATTTCCCAAGTATTTCAAAAGTTAAAGAATGGAATATTTTTTTATTCAAAAAATTTTAACTTAATTATATACCCCCGAGTCTATTACTCTTTTTATCATTCGTCGTTATCTCGATTGCCTGGCTAATTATTTCCATCAAACCCTCAAAACCTGACGAAAATTCAGGCATTACGTGTTTTCCCGCGATTATGTACTCAGAGCAACAGACAATGACGCAAAGAACGGCCTACATCATACAGCTCTAATTCCTTGTAAAATAGGAAATGACCTCCGCAATTAGCGCGTTTAATTTATGGTATTTAACATTTTTTTATTAAAACAATAATAACCAAGGCTAAATCTGCCATGTGCGTCATGAAATGACGAGTTTCACACGATAATTTGCGTATTTATTAAGTGTCACTGAGCAATTCCGAGAGGGTCCTGGTATTTTCATCAAGAAATTGTGGAGTGAGGGCTTGCTCATTGTGGCAAGTACACACAGTACAATACAAACTCTCACAAGTGTTCCTCACGCCTTTCCGAATCCATCCCCCACATTACGCAATTGATTTCCTCCACTTTGTATCATAGTTACATCCATCCACACATGTTTGATGGATATTTTAACTGCAAATTTATTCGAATATACATTTTTACAAGGATAAATGGCCCTTACACTGCTACCTACCAATTACAGTCACCGCCTCAGCTGACACAACCCGACGATTCATCTTTTTTTCCCTCTTTTATCCCCACGACATTCTATTTTCTCTTAATATTCCTCCATTATCCAAACCCATTCGTTGCATTTTGACTCGCCAAGTGCCTCTTGTGTTCCTGAAATGTCTACTTTCGTGTTTCGCAATTAAGACTGCATGAATTTCCGGGTGAATTAAACATGAATTTATCACGGAACTACCGCTAAAGAAAAAAATTAATTGTTTCTTACCAGAGGTGAGAAGATAGAAGTGACAAATTAAAAATGCTAATGCCACGAGATTCTGGGCCCAAATCATTATAATGTCAATGACATAACAGATAATATTTTTCTCCTTTTAGAATAAAAAATTGTTCAGTTGTCCGCAGTCATAAAAAAAGATCCTCCCGATTGCGAAAAATCCATGAAGAGAAAAGCATCGAACGGCGGATGGAGGAAAAAAAAATACGAGTGATGAGATAAACAACAAATATGAAGCCATTCAATTTTTCCAAGACGATATGTGCTCGAGGAAATCTGATGCCAAGAAAAATGAGCCATCAAGCTCTTCCTGTATTAAATACACAGTCCGAGATTGACTCACTCGAATCGATTCAGACGTGCTATTCTCCATATCTATAAAATGGACTATCGTCTTACTTTTCTCTTCCTCTTGGATACTAGAGCACGAGGATAGGAGGAATGAAAGGAATAGAAGGAATAACGATAAATCTCGTGATTATACCACCCGCAGTTCAGTTTTCCCAGTGTCGTCATTCCATCCCTCCATCCCTCCGCCCTTCTTCGTCGTCCAACCGCTTTAGCCTCCCCCTACGCCCTACACCATTGTAATAGAGTACATGCCAATATCGTTAAATGCAAATAGAGAGGATAAATGAGTTGAACCAGTGACGCGTCAGTCGAGTTCAATCAGGCGCAAAGTACCATAAAAAAAACTTTACGCATTTTGTGCGTCAATAGAAAAGCTTTATCGTTCAATCCTCCTCGGGAAATTCTGAAAAAAAAAAATATTTTTCAGTTTAACGTTAAAAATCCATTCTCTCCGAATTTTCATAATGAATCGAATCGAATCGTCATTTTTTCTGCATTTATTCCCTTAATTATCAACAAATGTGGCCATGAGAGGAAGAGATGCATAATTCGCCCTCCCCCAGAAGTAATGACGGGAGAATAGGAGGAAATTTGCCGGAACTCAGGCGTCACAGAAAAAATGTTAATTTACCCAGTCTCCGGCTCATCATTAAATAGACATAAAATAGCGCAATAAATTTGCCATTCTAATGTTGCGTCTGGCCGACATTGTCTGTCCTTCCATGGTCTACCACCACTGTGGTATTTAATCCTGCAAGAATATTGTCAATAAGGCGTAATGAAAATGTGCACTGGAAGAGGACGAACTAAATTCCGGCTGAATGAAAAAAAAAAGAGAGAGAAAAAAGAAGTGATATTTTGGAAAATCACATGAAGCTCCCGATTATGAATCTATCAGCCAAAGGAAATAGTTATCCCTACGGTGTTTTGTTGAATGAGGTTTTCACTTTAGAGTGGAGGAGATGGTTAAATAATATGAGAGAGGAGAAGGGAGAGGCTAGAGGTTCTGGAATAGTTGGTCGCGAAGATGTGGAAGATGTGTACGGATTTTCAGTGGATTGGTCAAATGGTCGAATGGTCGAATAGGTGAAATATTGGTATGCGAGTAGTAGTATCATAAAGAGTGAAGTGGAGAGAGGGATTGTCAGGAGGATGAAGCAGATGAAAAGCAGGAGGGGATGCGAGAGGAGTCGAGGAAGTGGTGGAGGAGGTGGTGGGTTTCGGTCAGACAAGGGTGGTGCAAGGGCGCGTATTGGGCGCAAGCGCGTGAGCCCCAGCCTTCTTCCTGGTAGCCGTTACACTGCCAGTCCGACGGAGGCACCAGTGTCGTCAACACCGTCCACCGTGAATCAATCCACCACAAAACCACTAACCTCAGTGAAAGAGGCCACCACCATAATTCCTTCCTCACGCTGGTCATTCTAGAAATCATGACGTAACGAGATGATTGTACGTAAATATTCATAATAAATATTGACAATAGATGAAAATCGGCATCGAGGTGGTAATTACTGACTGGATCCTCGTGATAGCGGAGGTCGATGGTTTGACGCGCCCCACGAGGAGGAAGTGGAAAAGGAATTGGCGATCTAAGAGCAATGTATGGTGTAGAATTACAAAAAATGGAGGTGAAATAGGCAGGTGTGGCAAAAAAATAGACGAGGTGACTGGTGGATTTGTGCAAGTGGTAGATTACCACTGGTGGAGGGCTCAGGATTGTTATCCATTGGTAAATTACTGTAAAACGTGTAGACGAGTGGATGTCCACGGTGAGGGTTGGAGTTTTCGTAATTGTGAGAAAGTACATGGGGGGTGGGCGACGTGACATTGGAGGTGGAATAGAAGGCGCTGTATTCGGGGATACTTGATTTTCAAAGACTCTGAATTAATACATATTCACCCCCTCTTCATCTCGGATGTGAACAGCCATCGTAGATGTTGAGAGGAATATAATAGCAAGGGGATAAAATAATAATAAAAATAATAATAAAAAGAAGAGAGAGGTATGAGGATGAGTGGCTGTGCAGCCAGGGAACAGCGAGGAGTGCCAAAGTTCGGGAATACCCCCGATGTTGCAGATATATTCGGCCATTGAAAGAGAGATACTATTTGCAATTATTGACAATATTGTAATTAAAATTGTTTCGTGATAAGTGGGGTGTACTAGTGTTAATAAATGTGTCGTTCACGGTACAAAACGTGAGAACGATAAGGTGGAGAAGTGGACCGTGGCGAGAAAAGTGGAAGTGGCGAAGGAAGAGGAGATAACGATAGGACGAAAGTGGTGGTGGATCGCAAGGAGTTAGCGACGGGTGCGTTAACCCAATTCCCGAGGGAACTCAATAATCACTAGTTAATCTCCAAACAAATAATTCCCAGGAGAATAACGATGATTGCCAATCCCCCGCTCCACCGTCAATCCCAATAAAAGCCACATTAATAATTTTCACTTGCACATTCCAAGTCTGTGCGTGTACCTCGTGCATGCCTGCATCCCTGAGTGAGTGTGAGAGCGAGTGAAGAGGGTAATGGAAAATAAATATTGGCGTGAGAGAGAAACAGTGAGTTAACGAGAGGGGAATCGCATGTAACGTGGCTCGCAGGGGGGCTGTATGGGCGTTTGAGACTCGCTAGAGAGTCAATTTTATTTTTAGTGTGCATCGAAAACGTAAGAGAGTGGCAGGCCGCGGCGCGTTACTAAAATCCACCGGGTGCCTAGCCGTTTTAAATGAACAGAGAAAAAATTTATGTGACACTGTGCGAAAAAAACAATAAGAAAAATCTCATAAAAATAAATTCCTCATCTCCTCAAAGCTCTGTCAATATTTTACACCCCCTGAGGTATCACCACACCGTGGACACACCTGCTGATACACTCACTAAATCAGTAAGTATTATTCCGTGAATTCAGGCACACACACTCACAGTGAGACATAGCACATTCATTGAGCTGTGTGTGGGTGCGCCAATGACGATTGATTAGAATGCTTTCGCCCCTTTCTTCATTACTGTCATGCTCATTCCGTGTCACGCACATCAGAGTTTTCTTCTCCTTCTTTTACGCCTTGACAACCACCCACACACACACATACACACCTGTATCTTAACAAATGAGACACACGCGACTGCGATAAGCCGCTCCTCGGCAAATCAGCCGAGAGAATATTATGTAATATTCCACCCAGAGAACTTGCCCGGCTCTCGCACTCTCGTCGGTCCTATTCCGATATAACTTGGTCCACTACTTGTCTGGGGTACTCTTGTCACTTTTCCTACTCTCTCATATATACGCACACATTTACAAATGCTTTAAACATTATTTTGGGAGTGCTAGCCAGCCATCAGACCTCGAGACAGTCGCAAGCGAGAGGAGCTTTTTCAAACTACGTCAAGGGAATGAGAGAGAGAGAGCTTCAAAAGCTATATAACACTCGGAGTCTGAGCTCTCCGTAACACTGGCCTGTTCAGGCTTTTTACCGGCTCCAACCATTCCTACATTTTCCAACGTCAATTTCATACCCGTGAAACATGACTCGGGATATCCAAATTCGTACGGCTAGTGATGCTGAAAAAATGTCAACATTTTCACAGCGGCAAGCGCATCGCGAGTAATTTGTTGAAGAATCAAGAATCAATCAATCAAATATTTAAGAATCTTCCAAAGCACCAGTTTCCATTCCATTTTTTTTTTCTTCTTTGGGTGTTTATAATGAATTTTATATCTTCCTATCTGGGACTATTAGACGTTAAGTATTTTTAAATTACGCATATGCTACTGGGAATTGACGTCAAAGCTGACTGATAAGTCAGCATTTCCCTTCAGATTATATACATTTATGGAGTTATTATATTAATTATTATATTAATTATATACGAATAACTGCATTGACGATTATCATGAACATCTCCTACTCCTTTTCGTCATCAATCATCCGTTGTTTCACGGGGACCCTTCAGTGCTCCATTGTCTGAATATTTTTTCGGATGACTGCACTCTGTACATTCGAGTTATAAAGTACGAAAGAAAAAGGAAATCAAACTTTTCTCAAGGATTAATAAAAATTCTCCGGAATGGGCGTTGCAACGTGAAGAGTGACGTACGCAGTGACCTCTCCTAAAAAAAAATTGCAATTAGAATTGTTCAGAGAATGCTGCAATTCCCAAAATACAACCAAACAATTAAATCCAAAATTACAATGAAGCCAATAAATAATCTCGTCACTCTAATTCAATTATTAATCACTTTTATTGCCGTGTAAAAAATTGATTAAAAATCAATGAAGAGATATTTCCATATTTTTCATTTGCTGGATCAAGGATAATTGTTCATCAATGCAATCTGTGGTGCGCATAATTTCAATTTACTCTGTAACTCATGAAACATCAATTGGAATGAAAACGTGTACCACATAATCTAGTTGGTTAGAACGGTTTATCCATCATTCTTATGTACAATAGTTGCGTACGTCGTCTGCCCACGTTTAGACTACCAATAGAATTGTTCTCTGGTGTTTTGCGTACTTAGTCTATTTGACTGCCGGAAACCTATGTACTCTCAACTCATCGCCTCTAGTCATAGGTACTGCACACTTTATAATGATTCAACGACAGCCTCTGAAAAATCTTCCCTTCACTGAATACTGTGAATACTTCATTGAATAATATATGTTCATGCACTCCTCTTTCACTTTTACTCATCGACAAATTATTTCATTTTCTCGCATGTCGAATAAATGAGACATTTTTGCCGCGGGCGTTAAACTTCTCTCAGCATTTTTTCTCACAATCAGTGCGGTCTCGGTTTTTCATGGAGTAATTCAATTATTGCAAATGCTTGAAAATGAGGAATACTGCACAATTGTTATGAATGAGTTTGCCGATTCGTCTAAGAAGATTTCCAGAGATTTGCGCTATTTAAAATTGACTCGGAATATTTTTCCCAACGGAAGACGGGCTCTATATTTAAATCTGATAAGGCCATTCAAATTCAAAGAGGCTTACTAGTATACCCATGACATATATGGAAAAATCAATGATTCACGCTGATGGAGGGAATGAAAAAATTATGAGGCAGTTGTAATTGTTGCTCGGTCTAATCTCCATCGTGTCACAGACTTATCTCTTATCGATTTCTTCAAAATTAGGATCGGCGATAATGTATCGTTATTTGCACTTATAAGGCCAAATACCTACACAGATTAATACCCAAAATGACGTCAAGAGCATTAACACAAGTCCGTGTAGAAGTCTTTCCATCAGTGTTATCAGTAGCTCGTGTATTTTCACTTGATATGACTCCAGTTGGTGATTCAAGTTGAAGAATGCCCTTTTCTCTTCGAAATATATGACAATATTAAATTTAGAAAACGAAAAATCAAAATATTTGAAAATTCCCGGACAAGCTAAAAGTTTGGAAATTCGATGAATAAATGAGTGCTGTAAAACAGCAATAAAGGCAATTGTCACAATCACGTCTCAGCTCTTCCCCAGGAGAACTGTTCACTCGCCTATCGATACTCAATTGACAAGATCGACTGAATAGGATTTCTCAAGAGTGACAATTCCAGTTGTTACGTGATTCCTGGATTCATCTGATTTTTATCATCATGAAGTTTATCGTGAAATCTTGTAAACGAGCGGTTGAACCGCCAAGGAGAAGAGAAAACGAAGTTTGAGCAGATTGAGGCGTGGGAGATGTGTCGCCCCGAGATGTATGTCGTTTCAGAGAGATAGAGTAATGTATAGTTTTGAAGGGAAATGGGGGAGAAGGAAATGGTTGTACTGGGATATACGTTGAACATGGACTTGGGATGTCGGTCGAGTGGATGGGAATAAACGTAGATATACATTGAGTTGAGTCTCTGCCGATGATTTCAGACACGTTTGGCGAGACAGAATTCTCCCACCGTGGCTTTAATTCACGTCACTCCTCGCTCTTTCGTTTAGTCATCCGACGAGACTCGTCGCTATTTACCTCATTCTCTTCCAGCTTTCATTCATCATTCTCTAGTCATTTTTTAGTGGTGGTGTTCTGTGCCCACCAGGTGATCGGCTTCAGGTCGACATCTAAATGTCCATCTTCTGGTTATTATGGAAAAAATATTTATAGTCGTGGAATTAGTGAGTGCGTGTAGGCATTGTGACGGGAGATTCTCGTGAGATATTCGACATTTGGAATTTCGTCGCGTGCAATTCTTCAGGGTTTCGTGGTAAGGAGAAATTAGCAGTTAATCCCCCTCGAAAATTTCGTGAGCTGTCCTGTATTCTTTTTTTATTATTCATCTGAAAGAAGGTAAAACCAAGTAATAGTCATTTACAATATCACACCAGAATCAGAGACCAGGGTCACATGTCGTCTCATACCACCCACACAGCCAATGATTTTCTATACTGTCGAGTTTTTCAGAGTTTTCATGAATCACTCAATAATACATATGCTTGACAAAGTTGAGAATTAAAAAATTGTATTATCCTGACTGTCTTCACTTTTTGAATGAACTTCCACAAATAGCAATATGAATAAAAAATCATGACGGAAATGAACATGTACGACAGTTAGAAGGCATTTAAAAAAAATAAAAGTTGGGATGGAAATACATTGACACGTTCTGTCTAGTTCTCACTCATCACTTCGCTGAACTATAATCTGCATTCACTATTCATATAACTAAAACTGATTGTCCTTTGATCAATAAAAGAAAGCGTGGAAAATACAGGTATGCGTCATTGTGAGTCAGATTAACCGATGCGCTTTACCAACAAAACTTGTCATTCTGACGTCAAATGTGAGTCACGTGGTGTTTCACATTGAGGGGTAATTAAATGTAAAGACAATTGTGGTGAATGAGGACTGAAGGGCAGTTGAAAAAAATTTATCTTAACAAGTAATTGTGTGGATTCCCAGTGATAGTTTAAACTTGGTTCCTCTTGACCCAGAGAACGCTTTTTTTTAGTTCATGCCCGCTCAACCAGAGGGCAATGGAGATAGCTCATGCGTGCTGAAAGTATTGTCCGTGGCCCTGATACTTCTTTTTTTTTTCATTTCCCTTTTTCTTTCTTAGAGTCTCCCAAACAATATACCATTTGGTGTCACGATATTAAAGTGGTGTGTATTGTCAATTAGTTTCTATTCTCCACCACTGTTACAGCTTGTCATATGATCAAACAACTACACTCGTACAACCGTTCGACTATTGTTGTGCGTGCCTGAAGGGGTTACGAACTCTCGTCCCCCTCGTTTTCATTGAATTTTTTTCGACCAATCTGGCGGAAAAAATACAAAAAAAAAATACCACAGCAATGAAAAAGTTCAATTGAGCAGTTTCAGTGTCGGCAAAACGAAATTTGTGGATTTTGGTAGCATCGACAGTTGTTTTAATTCTTTCAATCATTACAAGGTATCATGAAGATAATACATTTCTATTGACACAAACGGAAACGATTCCCGCAATATCATTCATCGTACATTGAACCTGCTATCATATGTCCTCTTTCAGAACTCTTTTGATTTGGCTCAATTCGCTACAGTGGAATGAGTTCAATCGAGGGGAGATTTTTTTTGCCAATTACTCCTAATCCGATTCGCAGTTATTTATTACCTTGGCGATTAGGCTCTAGTTCATACCGAACATAACCTCTGATGGTTGAACATATGTGGTGAATAACGGTCATGCCAGCTGTTAGGGGCCAGGTGAATTCAATGGCGGCACTACATAAGCGTTCTACTCCATTGAGTTAATTAATAAAATTCGTCTTTATTTGCTCCACGAGTACTAAATATTATCGTTCTTATTTATTAACCACTGGAGGACTTTCATGAGGTATGAGCACTCTTATACCTGTTTTGCAGGTTCATTAATGTGTTAGGGATAAATAAACAGTAGTATACGAGTTTTATGTAAAAGGAGTGGAAAATTGGACTGCAGGCTTGAGAAATCTCAGGATTCTCCACTATAATTCCCCTCAAAGAGAATATTTCATGGAAAATTGAGGGCAGGCGGAAGGAGATTTTTAATAATCCATGCATGGGGGATTTACTGTGATAGTAATTTTTATGGCGATACTTGGAGATTGAATTATTTTTTATTATTATCATTACCTTTGAATTATCAATGTAACATGAAAATTTAATGGATGAGTTGAAGCTCGTACTTTCTCAACAGAGTGGGAAGGGTCCATAATTTATGATGATTTCTGAAAATTTAAGAATCCCTTGCGCCGAATACTTGAAGTTAACTCAACATTATCCAATATTGCGTGGTATTATCACGAGTAATTTTGGAGTAATATTTAAGAGAAGAGGGAGAGTACAAAGAGAAATTAATGTATTGTTTCAGCTGGTGGACCTCCGATCTCTCGGAGCTCAAGGGAGTACGAGGAGAGTAGCCTGGAGGGGTAACTTTAGAGCCAGTTACGTTTGAGTTGGCGTAGGCCAACGGCAAAGGACGAGTGAGGATGGCGACGATAGACGGCCGGCCGGCCCAATATGGTATCACTCTCAAACAGCTGAGAGAGCTTATGGAACATCGAGGGCGAGAGGGAGTAGCGAAAATCAGTGGATATGGTGGTGTACAGGAAATATGCAAGAAATTGTATACCTCTCCCAGCGATGGTGAGCTTAATGATTCTGCTTAATGATTTTTTAAGATTTTCATTGCTTATGGTACTTTTTTTTACGTTGAAGGCCTCAGTGGCTCAGCAGCAGATATGCAGCACAGGCGAGACACCTTTGGCTCCAACATGATACCTCCAAAACCACCAAAAACATTTTTACAATTAGTATGGGAAGCTCTACAAGACGTTACTTTGATTATTCTTGAAATAGCCGCATTGGTTTCGTTAGGACTTAGTTTCTATCATCCCGTAGACGATCCATCTGACGGTATGTGAAACATTTGTGGAAATAATTGTAATATTTCATTGGAATCAATTATTTCTTATGTTGGATCACGATATTTGTCAAAAAATTCGGATTTGCAATTATAAATATTTTTGTAGTTGCCGACGTGAAAATCCATGAGGACGAAGCAAAATATGGTTGGATCGAGGGTCTTGCCATCCTCATTTCTGTTATAGTCGTTGTATTAGTAACAGCTTTTAACGATTACTCGAAAGAAAGACAATTTCGGGGTCTCCAAAATAGGATAGAGGGTGAACATAAGTTTGCTGTCATACGGCAAGGAGAAGTTAAGCAGATTTCTGTGTCTGACATTGTTGTGGGTGATATTTGTCAGGTATGCGGTGAATGTTCATCAATTTATTTTCACAGACAGCTCTGATAATTCAATATTTCACGATAATGGAATATCTCTGTGTAGATAAAATACGGTGATTTGTTGCCTGCTGATGGAGTCCTGATACAGAGCAACGATCTCAAGGTCGATGAGTCTAGTTTAACTGGCGAATCTGATCACGTGAAAAAAGGGGAGGCTTTTGATCCTATGGTGCTGTCTGGTATGTTCATGTCATATTTTTTTGAATAAATAGTTACATATTCTCCCTAAATTCAAATCGATGGTTTTCTCAATTTTTCCAATTTCATTCGAAGATAAAATTCCAAAGATTTTCAGCTGGCTATAATTGATTTTTATTCAGGTACACATGTGATGGAAGGCTCCGGCAAGATGTTAGTGACTGCTGTAGGTGTGAATTCCCAAGCAGGTATCATCTTCACATTGTTAGGAGCTGCTGTCGATCAACAAGAAGCGGAAATCAAGAAAATGAAAAAAGGTATGCGATTTCTCCCTGAAACATCATCAATGTTAATCAGGTTTGGCAATATTTGCCCGCTACTTCTCACGAATGCACAAATACCACTTGGTTCTCTATTCGTCTGCAGTTCAAACTTTTGGATGAATAACTTTCTCTCTTTGCTGTAGTCAAAGAACAATGTAATTTTAGTTTTCGGGTATGAGAAGTGGTGGGTATTGCAGTCCGTTGGAATGCTATTTTACAGAATATATACATCAACCGAGTGTGGACTCCCTTACCTTGACGGAAGCATGGATTTTTCAACATTTTATGTGACTTTTTGATGTAACTCACAAATTATCCCTCGCCCCTCTCTCCATTTCAAATATTCCAATTACTGTAGCATGCACTTGCATCACTCGATAGTGATTTTCTGTGACTGCTGTTTATTTTTAAAATCCACTGGAGTCTACTTTAAGACTATCCTGAAAATTATTTCACAGTTTTAGAGTCGTTAGCAGCTCTAGCATTAGATGTTTCGTTATTTTTCACTGATAACCGATGATATTGTTCATCACTTACTAGTCTCTTTGTCTGGTCTTTGTCGATATCATCCATGCAAAAATATATATATACCAGCACACTGATAATTCTCACAATCACAGTCAAAACGTCCGGGGGAATTATTTTTAACCGGAAATCAATAATTAGCTCTTGATTATTCCCGTAATTCAATCAAATATTCGGTGTTGCAAATAGAGAAATACAAATCAGGTATTTCTGTATCAATGATATAGCCCCTCCCCCCTCCCCTACCCTTATAACCCAAGAAGTGTACAGTTTGGAAGTATCAGGTATTTCGAGTCGATAAATATTTTCTACCCCTTCAGTGAAATAAAAAATATATACGATACCTTCAGGCTGTCCATCCACTGCAGTTGTTCAGCAATTAATTCAGGCTATTTCAAAAGCTGTGGAGTCAAATAATGGCGTGTAGCAAGAATAATAATTATCGAAAAACCTACAAATGTTTGAAGACAACCAAACGTTGATTATCAACATTGTTTTAGGAACGTTGCTAATAAATTTTCTTGTTTTTGCATGCGTTTTTTTATCTAGAGGCTAAAAAGCAGCGGAAGAAGAAGTCTCTCTCAGGTGATTAAAATTTTCATCCTATTTTTTTACTATATGGAAAAGAAAAGAAAAAAATCAGAATTTCGAAAGAAAATTTGACAAGAGTCTCTTCTTACATCACCTTTCTTCTTTTACAAACTTTTTATTATTCACCTGTACATATTTATTATTCTTCAAATTTTAATTCCCTAACAATGCCCTGGCTAAATAAAAAGCTTTTCAATTAGCTCCAACGTTATCAATACTCTCCATCTCGGTCCATTGAAAAGGGTAAAAATTTCTTAACTAAAACATGCACTGAACCATTCATGCAAATATCTCAACAATGATAACATATTCATTCATCTCATCCTTCACGAAGAAAAAAATACTTGAAAAAGTATTTGAGAAGTTTCGTAAAAATTGCTCTTTGAAACGTAAACGTGGGGCAAACGGCGAAATCGGAAAAAGTACTACACGAATACGAAAACTTACGAATCAGTTCCGTCAAATTTACTGTACCGTTTTGTTTCTATTCAAACGAGATTTTAACTCACGATTTTTTTCAAGTCAAGCAATGATCTTACTCATAATAATATTATATATATACTGATCATCTCGTATGTCTTACCATGATTTCTGAAAATGACTGAAATTATTCGTCAGCTCACGATTCCGTGACTAGTCGTGTACTTCTTCCATCATTTTTTTCTCCGTGTAGACACATCACACATTTAAATGTTTCAATCATATATATCTGTTAAAACCCCACCATATACTCCACCATTTTAATGTTTCACGAATTATCGAATTTTTGCATAAAAAATCAAACATGAAAGATTTACTTTTTCTTGTCTAATATCGTTATTACCTTTCCAATGCATTTAATGGTTGACTTCCTTGTTTGCAAAATAGATTGACAACTTATATTCATAGTTTATCATTTTCAGACACTAACTTTAACGCTATTTTTAGTTTTACCTAATTTTTTAATCCTTCCGAAGCTAGTTGACCAAAAAAAAAAGAGTATCTCACGGTTTACGCGTCCAACAAGGAATAACTTATTCACAGCTCAATACTAAAACCAAGTTGCTTGATTATATATAAAAGTCGTCAAGGTTTCCAGAATTAAAATTCACCTGCACCAAGACCGTTGATTTGATTTCCACCTAAATATATTCTCAAGGAGTATTGATCTTACTTCTGGAAACATTGAATTACACATCAATCATGAATAAGGTCAAGAGATTAATGAAAAAAAATTCTATTCCGATGTGATAAAATAAGGTGAGGAAGCTGGTGAAATAACGGGAAATAGCCACGGAGGTAGTGGGACACGTCCACACGATGCCGGTGAAAATCATCATGCACCAAGTGGTAGTGGTGGTGGTGCTGGTGGTGAAGTAGCCGCTGAAGCTGGTAAAAAAGAGAAGAGTGTACTCCAGGCTAAATTAACGAAACTCGCTATTCAAATTGGATACGCTGGCTCAACGATAGCTGTACTCACAGTCATTATTCTAGTCATACAATTCTGCGTGAAGACGTTCGCCATCGGTAAAAAACCATGGAAAAATACGTACGCCGGTAATCTCGTTCGACACTTGATCATTGGTGTTACCGTACTTGTGGTAGCTGTACCGGAAGGTCTTCCCCTAGCTGTTACGCTGTCTCTCGCCTACTCGGTCAAGGTTATTATCTTCATTTCCAACTTCCTTCCAATCATTAGATTCACCATGTTAATTTGTGTCAATTCTGCTGATTAAATTCCTACAGAAAATGATGAAGGACAACAATTTGGTGCGTCATCTTGACGCCTGTGAGACAATGGGTAATGCAACGGCTATTTGCTCAGACAAGACTGGTACACTAACGACCAATCGAATGACAGTCGTCCAGTCCTACATTTGTGAAAAAATGAGCAAAACGATACCATCGTTCAATGAAATACCCAATCACGTTGGCAACTTACTCACCCATGCGATCTCCATAAATTCGGCGTACACGTCCAGAATAATGCCATCGCAGGATCCCACTGAGCTTGCAATGCAGGTCGGTAACAAAACCGAATGTGCCTTACTTGGATTTGTATTGGCCCTGGGCCAGAATTATCAAACGATACGAGACGACCAACCCGAGGAGACATTCACGCGGGTCTATACGTTTAACAGTGTTAGAAAAAGTATGTCCACTGTTGTACCCAGACCGGGCGGTGGTTACAGACTCTTCACCAAGGGTGCTTCCGAGATCATCATGAAGAAGTACGTTGTTTTTTTTTTTAACTTTTTTTATTTCAATATCACCCCTGTATCAACGAGATTGTTCAAATTTCACATTCACCAATAATATGATATTTGTTTCGGCCGTTTTCAGATGTGCCTTTATTTATGGTCGCGATGGACATCTGGAGAAGTTTACAAGAGATATGCAAGATCGGCTGGTGAAAAATGTTATAGAACCCATGGCATGCGATGGACTTCGTACTATTTCCATAGCATATCGTGATTTTGTTCCTGGTAAAGCAGAAATCAATCAAGTGCATTGCGAGGGTGAACCAAACTGGGAGGACGAGGAGAACATTGTATGCAATTTAACTTGTCTCGGTATCGTGGGTATCGAGGATCCAGTGAGACCCGAAGTACCAGAGGCAATAAAAAAATGCCAGAAGGCAGGTATAACTGTGAGGATGGTCACTGGTGATAACATCAATACAGCAAGATCAATAGCCTTCAAGTGTGGTATCCTCAAACCAACCGATGATTTTCTCATTCTGGAGGGCAAAGAATTCAATAGGAGAATTAGAGATGCCAACGGTGAGGTCCAGCAACATTTGTTGGATAAAGTTTGGCCAAAATTGAGGGTACTCGCGAGATCATCACCAACTGACAAATACACACTCGTCAAGGGTATTATTGACAGTAAAGCAACAGTGAGCCGTGAGGTTGTTGCTGTCACTGGCGATGGTACAAACGATGGTCCAGCGTTGAAAAAGGCTGATGTTGGTTTTGCCATGGGTATTGCTGGCACTGACGTTGCTAAAGAAGCTTCCGATATTATTCTTACTGATGATAACTTCTCATCAATTGTAAAGGCTGTTATGTGGGGGAGAAATGTCTACGATAGCATAGCCAAATTTTTACAGTTTCAATTGACTGTAAATATTGTTGCTGTTATTGTGGCATTCATTGGTGCATGCGCTGTACAAGACTCACCACTCAAAGCGGTACAAATGTTGTGGGTCAATTTAATTATGGATACATTAGCCTCACTTGCACTGGCTACGGAATTACCAACCCCCGATCTACTACTACGTAAGCCGTATGGACGTACGAAACCACTCATATCCAGAACTATGATGAAAAATATCCTGGGTCAGGGGATTTATCAATTGGTTGTTATTTTTACGCTCCTCTTCGCTGGTGAGTCGTTATTGTAATTAGATTTTTATAAAAAAAAAAAAAGTAAAATTAATTTCTTCTTTATGGCTCGACTAGTAATTGTTTGTAATAATAATTCTTCGATATTTATGCCATAGGGCACAGGATTTTTGACATCGACAATGGTCGGGCTACTGATTCCCATGCTAGTATGCCAACACAACACTTTACCATGATATTCAACACATTTGTCATGATGACCCTGTTCAACGAATTCAATGCCAGAAAAATTCATGGTCAGAGAAATGTCTTCCAGGGAATATTCACCAACCCCATATTCTATTCAATTTGGATTGGAACCGCCTTGTCTCAAGTAAGTGGCAATTTTCAACATTATCTGATGAATATCATGGGAACATGACAGATTTGGCGCGCTTGTAGATGAATAATATATTACGCACGCGTTTCATACAAAATTTTATGTCATCGCGCCCGGAATCCGCGATTTAACCGAGCGAAGCGAGGTTAGAATCGCGCGATTACGGGTACCGATGGCATAAACTCTCTTTTGTATTATTTATAAATGAAACACTTTCTTTTTCTGTTTACATTAGATTGTTATCATTCAATACGGTAAGATGGCATTTAGCACAAAGGCTCTCGATATAGATCAGTGGATGTGGTGTCTGTTCTTCGGTTTTGGTACGCTACTGTGGGGCCAACTAGTCACGACCGTTCCTACACGCAAACTTCCCAAGATATTCTCGTAAGTGATTTTTTTTTTTCATTACACGTTTGATACATTAGCTGTTGACTCCCAATTACAGATTGTCATGCAACAACGAAATTTGTGTGACAATAAATACTTCCAATATTTCATTACATTTATCGTTCGATGTATATTTTATTATATGATGAACGTTGATATTTTATTTTTCTGTTAAAATTTTTATGTTAAAAATTTCATTTTATGATTGTTCGAGAGAAACTTGTAGGAGTGTTTATTATTGTTCAGTGGATCGCACTTGAAACATCAACGCTCATACAAGAGATCTAATGAATATTCATAATATGTACCTCCCTATGTACATAAACTTTACATGACTATGAAATGAAAAAAAAATGATGATATAAATTTGTTCGTTGATAAAGTAGTTGCCATTGGCAGTCAGCACAGTGTTAGAGTCGGTATATACATTATTTTATATATTTTCATTGATTGTTCGTTAATGTCAAGCCAAGATTGAATAGACACTCATAGCTTTCGTATTCCCCCTCTTTAGTACGTGGTAGAACGGCCTCTGCATGCTAGAATTAATCTGTTGAACAGTTATAAAAAACGAGGAGACATCCACACTAACCGATTATAACATTAATGCAGGAGGAGTAGTGGCAATTTAGGGCTGCCTTCTCATGATCTGTTCTCACGAATCCCTTCCACATCACGTTCAGTGCAAATACCTATTTCAGCACGGCTATTTTATCCCTGAAGATAATTCATTGATTTCTTTCTCTCCAAAGTCGTCACTTGATGGGTTTTATCTCATTCAGCTCACATTTAGTCAATTTCCAGGGCAAAATAGTCGAGCCATTAATCGAAACAATTCCATTCATTCCCTATACCTATCTCTGGTGCCTGAACGTTTTGGTTAACACTGGATGTTGCATGTATACGACCGTTTTAATCAAAAGAAAATATGGAAAAAGTAATAAAAGTCAGATATAAAAAACGACAGGACTGAACAAATAAATCTATATCTACGTACTTGTTTGTATTTTCGTATGAGATACCGATGCAATATCAGTGTTGCGATTCTGAGACGAATGCTTATTCGAAATAAAATATAAATAACACATAAATCCAGATAAAAAAATTATGAAAAAACAATAGTATGAGACAACAAAATTATGTAAACGTAAATAGAATGCCATTCGTATTGTTGTAATGTGGAAACGGTAGTTTGTGCTTTCTCTAGTGAAAACCTAATGTTTTGAGGTACTAACGGTGTATCGCATTCGTTGAATATATAACAACGACCAGCTGAATCTTTAGTCATCGATTCAAAGATGAAGAATCAGCCTCAATCTCTTTGTGCCTTTTTGCCCACGTTTATCTTTTTTTTTTATCCTATAACCATTATTCTTCCCGACACTTTTTTTTCCCCCACCTCTCTTGTGTAAAAACAACCCTAATACCTTCCAACGAAAGATTGATCTCTCATGAAATGATTAATTCGTTACACGAATCGTATTCCTCCGAGTTGTGTCTGTATCCTTTCAATTTCAAAGAATTCATTTTCAACGAGTATTGTTCCAGTGTTTATCCCTTATAAATCCCACTCTCCACTAAGCCAGCTACGACCGATGAAAACCGTCTGTCTTACCTTGAGAATTACAAATCCTTCGATGCAAAATCTCATTTCCTCACGCTTCCATATCTCAACAATACGTGCGCCTATTTCTCCTCATATGATCCACTTCTCACTAACATATACCGCAATTTATCCCTCCACTTGTCAATATGGCAAGAGACAGCCCGGGAAAGCTTTTCGTAAAACGTTTAAGAAAATAATTTGAATGGTGGAAATAGCGATTTGCGGCTTGACTTCCAGTACTAACGCGGAAACCTAATCAAGAGACCAATATCCGAGATTTTCCAAAGGTCATCAGAATAATACGGAACCCCGGTCACTAATGCTGCTTCCATTTCCGCAGGAATAAAACGCCATCCCTCTAGCTCGTGGGCCGTTCTCAGAATTCCGGTTGTGCGAATTACTAACCCCTCCCCCTGTCCCTTTTTTATCTCCTCAATAATCAAGACAAATTAGTATGCGAGGTGCGAGACGAACTAGTTAACGCTGAAACAATTATTAGATTTTAAATTAGCCGTGAAACTCATCGAGTTCATGGTCCGCCCACGTATTTACTACCTCGTCATCTTTTAACACATTCAATGCAGAGTTTATAGATGAAAATTTATGATTAAACGCATGTTATATAAATATTGGCATTTAATGATTAATTCTTATTAATTTATCAATATAATTGCATCGCATTATTAAAATTAACATAATAATACACACGATTGACACATCAACATACAATGCCATCATTCAGCAACGTAAACCATCACAATAGTTACGTCTTTCATAATCATTCACATCGTGTATCATTTATTCGAATTAGCTTTTATATGAATTGATGTGTAATAATCTTCATGATATTCATTTGTACTAATGTCATAATCATTTATCAAGCATCGTAATTTTCATAGCATATATTCATATTTTTCAGCGCAATACATATTTGTCCAGTATGGTCTTTTCTTTCTAAAATGAAATTTTCTTCTCTACTTTACTCGCTTTGTATTCGAACTTATAAATTTCTCATATTCTCTCAATTCAGTGAAACCTCTTTCTCTCCGAATATACTAACCTATTTTATTCTTATCTGTACCTAAATCTTTTATTTCCCCCGCCCCCTTGGCCGGCATTACCTATCGGTTTTTCTATCTTTCTCCAACTTTCGCTTGGTAAATTCGATCAAATAATAACTCTCCAGTCACTCCCACATAAGAGTGTAATCTAATAATGGCATTCGCCTGACAGTGAGGGGGACTGAAGGGGGAAACGGAAAAATGAGTGCAGTGCATCGAGGAGAGCCGACGAAAATGCAAAAAAATAAAACGAACAAATATTGAGAAAAGAAAGAATTGAAACAAAAAAAAAAAGAAAAGTTTTGCCTTTAAAACAGGGACCGAGTTATGAAGAACTGGTTTAATGTTTTTCAAAAACAGATGGGGTCGTGGCCAGCCAGATGATATCCATGCTATTCATCTAGGAGACGAGAAATACGACCCAGACTCGGATAAAAAGCCCCGCGCAGGACAAATTCTATGGATCCGTGGTCTAACACGACTGCAGACTCAGGTAACTATCCTCATGTCACTCTCATAATCATCACTCAAAGTCAACATTCTCAGATCCTCTCACAAAGGTATTTACACTATGAGTTCAATATGGAGCTTAGAGGAAAAATTAAATAGGAATAACAAGAGAGACCAGTAGCAGGATTAATTTTATATCGCAGAAGGATAAATAACATGAGAATCATTCAAGGCCAGGTCAAATAGTCCGCCATCCCATTCATTTTTTTTCTAGATGAATCGGGATTGCGCGTTCCCTATGAAAAAAAAAAAAAAAAACAATAGCGTTTATCTGTGCCACTAGTTGACCACAATTTGCTCTTCCTTTTTATTTTATTTTTTTATTTTCGTCTTTCGTTTTTGCCAAGTGGAGGAGGAATTGAATTTAGGCCTGTTTAATGTATCAATTAATCATCAGTTCATCATTCTGATGGGTTACATCGAAGAATCCTCTGGTGATTGACATCACACCCGTTTTTACGGCCCAAACTCGATTACACCTCCACTTTAAATCCCACACCATTTCATTGAGTTAACAACTTCGGAAAATCCTGTAATTACCAACTGCCGTGATTGCGTTCGTAAACTACGTTGTCTAGGTCAGTGGCACGTACCCACGTAATTTTGAGATAGCCATTATGTGATTAGTGTCGTTACGCACTATTGCAAACAATCGAGAGCCTTTCAGCATTCATTACCCCAAAAACCAAAAAGGAAAAAAAAAACACAAAAATCCTATCCATTATAATTTTTTCGTTCTTTCATTTACTCAAGTTGCCAAGAAAAGTAAAGACTCCGTAATAGAAGGGAGATGATCCTTGCGGCGAGCTCAGGTTTGTCACGAATCCGGGTGATTAGTTTGTTTCCGATAACCGATAATTGCGTTGTCGATACATAGGTTCACCTACTCCCCAAGCCCTTTCACTGAGAAACAACACGAGACTATTCAACTCTCCCTAGCCCTCCCTGCCACCTGATTGCCATCATGGCCCACCGATCACTCACGAATCCTTTTGCGAACCGATGACGCAAACCCACATACCCAAACAATCTCTATTCTACCCAACACCCCTGAATTTCCATTATTATCCAAGACCCTTTCACCGAAGTTGTTTAATTCCTCGTTTTATTTAATTTTTAAAAACTCCAATCTGTTAATTTTAACTTGACAAATTTTGCTACCGGAAATTCGAGTATTAGAATGCTCGATGACAAAACGAGGAGGAGCAGTGGTCGTACTGCTGGGGATTACTAATGTTTCATCGTGTAAATATTACGTAGCGCAATAGAGTTCGGTTGATAGTGCTTGAGCCTGGTTGAATCGCCCTGTAGAGAGAACATTGAAGATGCAATATAAAAATGATGTTCAGAGGATTATGAATATCGAATCGCCGTCGTATTCTGAGGATCAACGGTAGTAAAAAAAAAAAAATGAGGGAATTGGATGATTATTCCCGTGTTGTATGCAATCAGGTCTCAATTACAATGGTCCACGCAGTCCTCGGTTCAACAATTGTACCCAGAGAATCAATGGAGTACTCATTTAATGCTTATCGTAGCAATCAACAGGAGTGTCTACGGTGCAACGAAAATTGCATCCCTCTGTCCCCATCGTATTTCATTTCCACTTTTTTTTTTGTCTTAGGGAAAAACTATTTGCATAAAATCCATTGATTATCCTTATTGTGTACCTTCCTGTTTTCCTATTTTCTCCGCTGTCTTTTATATTCCCTGTACGTCTTGGCATTTCTATGTTTCTTACTCTATCTTTATCACTTTCACACCAATACCGTTGTTCCATTCTATGTTCAATACACACAAACACGTGCCCTAGTAGGAAAAAGAAAGCAACACACTGCTTTATCTTTGTTTCCAATTCCCAATAATGGAACCAATTTTACGTTTTTCCGTTTACTGGGCGTTCGAATCACGACAATTGTATGTCGTAGAGATTGGGAAGGAAAAATATGAAATTGCTGTAGAACTTGTTCCTCGGAAGCGAGCCATGAAAACATTGAGTAAGAATTATAACCGAGGGTTGAAATAATGAATATTTTGTATAATATTGTAACAAAGTCAAGGATATGTACTAAAGAAACGTCAGGAGATTGCAATCTCGAGATGATTGCAGACTCAAGCAGCATGTAATGAAATAATCAACAACGCGCAATGAAAGCCGTCGATCCGGTTGGCGCTTCAATGGCAGCAAAAACTAACAGATAAATATTATTTTTGGCGTGACTTCAAGTTTACTTATTCTTGCCTCTAAGATATCGCTAAGTATCTGTTCGTAATAATATTTTACGTGATTTCTGCTTTTGCCAATGGTGTTGAAGTTGAGGAGTGATGTTTGTATTTATTTGACTGTTGATAAAAGAAAATTGCTTATTTTTCTTTGAGCTCTTTTGATGAGTTATTGGACGGGATTTTATCGACTGATCTGTCAACTTATGCATCAGAGGCATAACACTTCATAACCAATATCATGGCAAAAGTTTATCCAATTCACGTTGATGAGTACTATTTTCACTCATTCTATCAAACTCTACACCGCCACTATCTTCTTCAGTTTCTATTTCCTGTTCTATTGAATCGACCAAATGTCGTGTACAATGTTGGAGATATTTACCACTGAAAAAATAAGGCTACGACTAATACATACTTTATTCTTACAAAATACGCAAAATATGAAAATCAATGATTTTTTTTTTTAATTTAAAATGATCATTTTAAGGGAAAACACTTCTATTAACGAATAAACTTAAGGTAATCTTATAAAACTGAATGTGTAACCTACTTTCAGACGAGCAATAGAACTCTGGTGCAGAATGTATCAGTGACAAGCAGATCCCCCTCTCAGGATTACTATATGGTTAGTCCCTCAAAACCTCTCTCCGCATTGTTTGACCGTTTTACATAATATCGTTTTCCTTCGTTTGATTTTATATTTATTCTGTACATTTAATCGACATTCTGCCTCAATTAATTTATTCAATATAATTTATTATTGAATTTGATTGGCCCGGATTTATACAACTCAATTTATTGCCGGTAATTCAAATTTTTCGTTTCATTAATTTCGATTGAATTTAATCAACGTCCGCTGTCGGATTACACGTTCGGGGTTTTCATTATTCAATTGAACAGGCATTTAAAGAATTAAATATATCATTATTTATTCAGAATTATTGAATTGCCAAATTCTTTTCAAATCTCGACGGAGAACGTTGATGATTGGATTATATTTCGTTTAATTATTGTTCCTTTGCCAACCAGAAATATTTCACTTGGCTGCTAAATTCTGTGCTTTACCGGCAAATTATTGCATTTTTTATTTTTTTAATTTCCGTGTTTATCATTATCCAATCGAAGATGATTTATAAATTATATATTTTTCATTCAGCGATGCCGCATGGACGTAAAAGCGCATGCGGGGACTTATTTCAATATAAAGTCCCTCGCACAAAGTACGCCTTATTACGTATATTCCTGTGTTTCGCTGGTATCAGCAATAATACCAATTAATAATACGTTTTTCATTTCCGAACTATATGTTTGCTTTCTGATGTAAAAACACTATTAAGTTTATGGATTTTTACGCCTTTAGCATTACTTATCCCATGTATATCGTTAACGCAATTTGGTGTTGCTGTGATATTAATAACTTATTATAAGAAAATCAATGAGCTGTACGATATTTATTTATCGACATTCGATGTACGTATGTATGAGCACGGCTAACAAAAATTGTAAATTTCGACAAAAAAGCCAATTATTTTTATATGATCGTGATGTTTGTTTCACGTGCACTCATACGTACATGTGTGTGTAAGTGTGCGTGTGCTATAACACTGTGTGCTATTTACAAGGAAATGAGTCATACTAAAAAATTGCGTGATATAATTCAAGACTGAGATTGCAATGGTGATCAGCCATTGTTTTAAAATAATTTTTCATTCACAGTTGCTCATTTTTACCTATTTTTTAAATATTTTTTTCATTTTTTCATTGTATCAAATGGGCACATGATTTTGATCGGAATTGTTGATTTTATTTTGTACTAAATTGCAAATCTCCAGAGAGAGAACAGTTTTCAATAATAATTAAAAGAAAGATGACATGTTATCTACGAGTAAGATAATTGGGTAGCCTCTCCAAAAGTCCTGTGTTCACGTTAATTCTCTCTCAGTCTGCTCGATCATATTTTTTTTCACAATTTAAAATGCCGACAGCGACGAAGAAGGAGAGAGTATCCAATAATCTCACAAGCAGCATGGAGAAAAATTGGAGTTGTCTCAGTCGATCAGAAAACCTATCGTTTCCGAATATCTAAAGGTGCACGGCCCAAGCAACTCAACTCATTGACAAGATCCAAATATCCGGAGGATATGTTGATAATGAAATAAGTTGATTAATCAGCAATTCAGCGTGGAATTTTCAAAGCGAAAAGCGTATTGGTGGATTCTACGGATGAATCAATAAAGAGATCCGGGTGAAAGGGTGGAAAATGGACTGATTATTATAATTTATGATTTGTTAGCCAGCGGAACTCATTCGGGAGACCGAGGTATAACAGGGTGGCAGTTTTATCCACCGCCGCCACACTATTCCTGTCGGAGTACAAACAAGTACGTAGCCCACGTAGAACGCATATCCTAATGACTTGTATGAGACTTGCGCGTTCAAATGGCCATCGGCATACGTACCCGGTGAAAAAATTGTCTAGAACACGTCGTACAGATGGATAGAATAATCATAGCGAGCAAAGATTAGGAAATGGTGTAGGTGAGATGAGGAATAATTTATTTGCTAAATAATTGGGATAATTGTAACACCTTGTACGTATGTCGATCGAGCTCGATTGGCATTTGAAATTTTTATGGCATTTTGCTCGATATGGTGATCATGCGTCGTTTAACCGACGACTGTAATACTGGTGACATGATTTTTATCCTGATACAAACCGAAAATCATATATGAATTTTAAATGATATGATGATTCGTTGCACTGATTTGTTATATTTTATTTGTGTGTAGCGGAAGTGGGACTAGATATGCAAGAAAAAAAAAATGGTATTGATGTTCTAACAAATGTTACAAAATGGCGAGCCAACGATAGTCTATTGCCCACAGCCGCGCTTTGAGTAGTTTACAGCTGTCTGATGAGTGTGCTGCGTGTTCATATTCCATTATACCGTATACACACACGTGTTTCCACTCTGTGAATGTGAAAACATTTATAAGGAAGATGCGCAAGCATAATTACCGTCATCTACACTGAATTTTTACCAAATAGACACACACGCGAATTTGCCAATCCAAATTTACATACCAACACCCTCACATCTTTGGTAAATATTAATCACAGCAAATGATCAATCCAATATGTACACGAACTCAATCTAAACTTTCTTATATAACTATTCTACTCTCCTTCTCCCATCTCTTTTCCAATTTCTCTTTAACTCTCGTCCCTCTCAAAATTTCTGAATTTAATCTCAACTCATGATCAATTAAAAACATCAAAATATGGCTTTCATTCCTTAACCTCATGTTTTATATTCTGCCTGGATTTTCTGAATTTTTTTCTCGTACTGTGTCTAACCGTGTTAACGTTTTGATTTTATTTGTTTAATACTCGCATTGCCCGGAGTATAATTCATAATTCTGCGAATTTATTCCAGTTAATGTCGCACGAGTTTCAGGAAATGGTGATTTTTATTTTATATTTCCTAACTGATTGACAAATAAAAATGGTAAAAATCGTATTTAACGTAACAGGGTAGATAGAGATCGATTGTCAAGTGCAGTTACCGAGAAAAATTACCCCTTTAATTACATATACCTGTGTCCAATACACTACATAGCCTGCAATTGGTACGGATTGAAACCTCATAGTGTGCCAATCTGCGTCTCCATGCAAATTCACTAAAAATTCAATATAAACAAATAGTAAATCAATGACTAGCAGCTTGCGCGGTTGCATAGCGGAACGTGACTGCATACTGGCGTATGTTTCAAAGCTTACGTATTAAATTTTATTTGAATTGTTAATAGTTATACATTAGGGAGGTGTTTGCGCTTAATGCGTCTTTCGAATTCGATTTAGCAACTCCTCCTTCTCCATCGTCCTAGAAAGCCTTAAAGAAATCATTGAAAAAAAAAAAAAACTAAGCACAAAGTTGAGTGATTGTCTCACACGAACTCCCAAATTTCCTTGGCTGAGGCTTTCGCGTAGACATTGTCTGTTTTATTATTTGTTCAGCACGTGACGTGAAAATGATCTTGAATATATTACCCCTGTCTATATTCTTTGTTTTCAACTGTACGCCTGTGTATATTGCCATAATTATCTTATCACGTGAAGCAACGTGTGGATTATGCAGTTATTCACTGATTAATTGTGAAATTCATATGTTTGTCGCTGGATGGTTCTGCTCCTGGCTGCAGTGTTTCATTTTTCATAAAAAAAATAAGAGGGCAAATATTTTCATCTTAGCACACTCTGCCGCTCTCACATATATTGTCTCAACTCCAAATACTTTTTTTTTTCTATTACAATTAATGATTGTTCACGGTATCGTCTTCCTCTCTGTCTCTGTCTGACTCTACATATCTGTCGATCCTATGTCCTATTACCCGTGGAATTTATTTATTAAAGAACGCTCCGCAATGCAGAAGGACTGACGCGGACCATCCCCTCCCCGGCGAAATAACATTGCGTATCCCATATATATATTATACATCGATGAGATATCAAGTCAGTTTGCGATCAGAGAGGAAGGAATTTTATTTTTCTCCAAATTCTTTTCGATAGGAAATGGATGACACGTCCAGTTGTTGCATTCATTACAGGCGAGTGCATTTAAAGGGTAGATGATAATAGCTTTTGTCGCAATAGGCGCCAATTCGATACATCCAATTACCCAATGACTAAGAAAAAACAGGCACAATAAAAGATTCAAAGTGATTGAAATTGCAAAATTCCCATTGACTCCCTGACAATAACTTAGAAAAGCCTTCCACACGTAAACATGAATGAAAAGGAAAAGGTTAGCCCCGCGAGACAAAGCAAATCCTTCAAGGAAAAAAGCGCAAACACATTTTCTCAAATCATTTTTTAATCACTCACTTTTGACCAGGCAACAAAAAACAAAAACGTAAGATTGAAAAAATATATAAAGAGAAGAGCAGCGCTTGTGTGTTATTCGCTGGCATCTGCCTCCTCGCCTCCTTATAGAAAGCCCTTCCCTATTTTTGCAGCTTCGAGTAATCAGAGCATTCAAGTCGACTCTGGAAGATTTGGAGGAGCGTCGTTCTGTTCATAGTTTACACAGCTTATACAGTATGCGAAGTTCACGCAGCCACACTGGGCCCCGGCCACTATCAGATTTCACATACATTGACGAAGACTCATCAAATCTCATGAACAAATTGAGACAGCAGAACACCGAACAGGATTACGACTCGAGCTCTAGAGGCTCACGTATACCATCTATCAACAGTCCAGCATCGCCGCTTCTACTGAATGTACCTGGCTCAGGATCCTCGTACAGCAATAATCATCGTTCCACCAACAACAATCTCACGACCAATAATACTAATGAACATCAACCCCTGAGTCCTAATCACACGACCAACAGGGGCATTGACAATGTCATGCAAAGTTCCTCACCCCTGGGCTCAAATGAACCAATATTACCCCCTGAATTACCGAAACTCGTTCACGAGACAAGCATCTAATGTGGCTACTTCATTATTTGTCTCAGCATGTTCCATCATCCAATCTTCATCAACTCTATTTCATTCCCAGTTGCTTGTCTTTTCAATAACTTAGCTGAATTGCATTGGTATTCATTCCAAAGTTTATCTCTTTTCAATCTGTGTCATTCTCATCTGGCAGTGATTTGTGGGTAGGACAGGCCTTTTCTTCTAACCAGATAATATCGGATCACTCTTTCTTCTTTCATGCCATTTGTAGGCACATTCTCTCTAACCTGTACTTACAATTCCAGGGCGACGAACCACAACCACATTATCATCTTCAATCTATCGTCCAAGTATTGTGGCATTATTGTTATTATTGTTTTTCTCTCAAGATTCTGACTCATCCCAACTGATGCGAACTTGATTTGCAATGTAATATAACTTTCCATTATACAATATTTGGGACCAGCACTATTCTTTCCTTGAAAGTACTTAATTCGATTTTACGTAACATTCTTGTGATAACAATGACTTTCATTCAAATGATTACTTCATTCTCTGCAGCAAGGAGAAAATCACTTGACTCGCTATTCATTATCAGGTGCTCTCCGCTCAGCAACAATGACCAATATTCGATAATAAAATAGAACGAATACAATTGACAGAAATCAATATTTTTCTCGTCTGCATTCTTACATCAACCGTTAATTCATGTGTCTGTCTAATGTCTTGTAGCGTTGTCTGCATGGTCTGTCCGCCTGTGTGCCTGTCAAAATTTCATTATTCGGACCTCTAATTTTATTGGTAATAACATCAAGACAAATCCAAATATTCAAATCGCAGACGTAGACATAATCATTCATTAATTTCTTATGAATTTAGAAAATCGCAATCAAGGCGCATTTGAGTCTGGTAATTTCGTGAGTTCTTCAACGAGACTGTGCCAGGTGTAAAGATCTTTTTAAATAATGGCACAGTAGAGAAATTATTGTGAACACCTTTCTTAACATTAAACTCCCGTACAATGCCATACAATACCGTGGCTACTCTCAATTTTAAAATATGCATATTGAGATTATCAGTGTTAACCTGTATCTGTGCATAACTTATCAAATCCACTTTACATTGCTGTGCCACATAACCATGAGTAGCCGTTACTTCTCTTTCTCTCGAAATTAGCATGAATAATGAACACGTTTCATAAAATGTACTTACCGTCTTCTTCCACGTGAACCTCATGATAAATTTTCCATTTTCAAATGTATTCTGGAAATTCTAGAATTCACTCTAACAAATACTCACCACTTGTTATTTGTCTTTTAAATTGTGTTTTAATTGCCATTATTTAATTATTATTATTTAACATTTGGTTATTGCGAGTGTTTGATACGCGGCCGGTAATTACAGGGCTCAGGGAGACGATGAATAAAAATCCTTGGTGGAAACAACAATTCTCCATCCCCCATTTATCGCTCTGTCATTATCAATTGATTATTTACTACGATTTGATTATTGGTTTTTTTTTTTATACACTTTATTATCGAAGCACATTATCTTACAATCTGAGATTAAGTTATGTAATGATTTAAATAATTATGTAATTCTTATGAGTGTTCACTCAAAATTGTATTTTTAATAATTTTGGATATAAGATGAAACATGAAAATGGTGATGGCTTATATTTCAATATAATTTTATCTGTTCGATGAGTTCCATTCACCGATACAATTTTATTGCTCCTGGAAAAATAATTCAATTATCCGTATCTCTCAGGAAAATCGAGTTATTATTCAATGTTAATTAACACTGACACTTACACGGACACACGTGCGTCTCGATTATCGTAATAAACTTTAAACTATTATCATTATTCTTCTTGATAGGCATAGCCCTTGATGCGCGTTCTCATTTCCAGGCCTAAAAAGTTTAGTACTTTGGTGGGTGGGTTTATTCAACTTTGAATGAAAACACCTGCATTGCCGAGTTGGAATCGTTCCATTTAGAATGCAAGCCAAAAGACAAAAGAATTACATGCATACGAAAGGAAATTCGTAGCACGTTGTCAAGGTCTTTTTCACTAAAAATTCGTAAAAAACTTGCATTGATGGTGAATTCAGAGGAAGTGGAAACGCATCGAAGTGGTCGGCCAAAAAATATTATTAAGAAATAAAAATTAAGAGAATTAACTGAAAAGTTAATGAATAAATACGGGAGAATCTCGTCCTCGATTGAAACTCATTTCCTGGAGCTAAGCATTATTGTTTAAATGCTGAAGAAAGGAATGTACTTATCGCTTTTGTGAAAATTGCTAATTGGTTGTTTTGTCTTTATGGCGGCACACTCGGCGACTTAGGAGTATTTGAGAAATAATTTTTCCTCATTTTTTTTTTCTCATTTTAACTGAATAATTCGAAAATGGTTTAATATTGGGGACGAGATGCTATTTTTTTTTTTTGAGATAAAAGAAAAATAATGGGTGAGTTTTAATATAAGTAGACGACAGTTGTATTGTCGGGGATTTTCATTAAAAATATAAAAACAATTCGCCGATTAACTCTTTTTCATTAGCAATTGATGAAGCGCCTCAATTTGTCGGCGATTTTATTAATCAATTGCTTATAATATGTATAGTGTATGAAAGATAAATCGATCATTTTAACTAAGCGTTATTAATCCAAATATTTACTACTGCCACTGTTACGTTAATGTCCGAGGGCGAAAGGCGCTAAAATCACTCATTATAAGAAAGAAAAAAAAAAGAATGTGAGAGGAAATATATCATATACATATGCATGAGTTGAATGGCCAACACGGGGAAATTTTTTAGGAAATTTTCATGTGTCCGTGCCATAAGAAAGAAAGATGGCATATTTTATGATCTATCACTGATCAATATTGATGATCTTTCGAGTGATTGTTTAGTCAAAATATTTTCAATGAAATCATGAAATTTAATAATTCCGGGGTTTATAATCAAAACAGACGAATACGACGAATTATTTCTATTTATGATTATAAAAATGTATAAAAAGTGGAAAAAAAAATGAATTCTTGCATTGCTTCTTCAAAACACAAAACAATGTAGACATCCATGTATATATTTGATATAAGTTTTATCCTTAATCTTGTTTCATTATTTTTTGTCCTTTATTTTGTTTTTCAACTGCATAATTAAAGTGGGAACTACTTGAATCTGGTTCACAAATTTTTATTAGTAAATTGTTCACATGAGCGGCACAAAGTTGACGAACCGACGAACTGAAAAAAAATTCAATGGAATAGGATATTGTAGAATTTATAATATTACTCAGAACAGAGAGAAAAGTTGAAAAAATAAAATTGCAATAACGGGGAGGGATGGTATATCCGGAATTAACGTCTAACATAGAACATGCTATGATGTACTCTGGCTTTCACAGTGCACTGTGCACAGTTAACGAAGCTTTTGCAAACTCAATTACCGTGTGTCATTCCTCGGTTTTGACCTTTCTACTTTTACACGCAAAAAAATAATAAAAAAAAAACAATAATGTCAAAAGAGAGTACCAACGCCAAGAACAAACGAAGTGAAAATCTCATTGAGGTATACCCGACGCGAATACCATGTGAAAATATTTACTCATACCAGTTAACAAAAAAAAAAACCAAAGAAATAAAAATAAATTTAAAAGTTAGACAGGCGCGTTCGTCATTCTTTTGCCGCCGCCGAACAATTGATCTGTTCCAAACCGTATAGTAAAAAATAAATACAGAAAAAAGGATAACACATCTAGCTGTAATATAACGAAGGAGTCCCTAGATTGTTATTGAACTAGTAAATACCTAGGCCACTATTCATTTGAATTAGGAATTAAACAGTAAGACGTTATTGTGATGTTATAATGGGAAGAACTTGAAGAATAGAACGGAATATGAAAGGAACACTGGAAGACGAATAGACAAAATCAATGATTATGTATATATGCGATTAAAGCAGAAATGTTTCGAAGATGACTGGACTGATTTTGACACTGAGCTGGGCTCATACCTGATCAACTCGAACTTTATCCCTTCACTCTTCCGGGCATGAATAATTACAGAAAAATATAATGTAAGGAGAGGAAGAAAATTGATGACGTGACGTTATGGTAAAGTACGACAAATAATAATATGAATCATCAATTAACCATAATCAATCTTTCTCGTCACCCTCAATCTTCTTACCATAGCACGAAAATTCGTGACCATTTAAAAAAATCGGGGACTGCTTTCACACTAAAAAATGAAGAAAAATAAAATCAGGTGACGCTGTTGAAGACCCTCACTATGAAATGGCCAATAATATTCCGGGAAAGGAAGAAGAGAGAAAGAGTAATTGGCGATTGATCGCCGTAATCTGGTGTTTTATACTATCTCATCGGCTATTGACGAAAAAAAAAACGCGTATGAAAATCCAAATGCCAAAACACCTGTTGGCTCTTTCTCCAATGTGTTAATTTACGATTATTTTATTCTATTCTTTTTCACGAAGATTTTTATTTTCTTCTTCTCACTTGTCTACTCAAATCATTCTCTAACGTCAATTCCCTTCACCAATTCCTGTTGTCGATTCCACAATCCACAAATCCATCAGTGATATTATCCACCTACTCTGACACTATTTCTCGCCTGAAAAATGTTCGAACGCTCTAACGGAATTAATACATCTCATTTTTGTTTCATCATATCTTATTGCTGTTGAGATTAATTGATCGTGATTGAAATAAATGAGTGAAATCGAAATTTTTTACATCAACTATAATCATACAACTATGATATTTGGCTGCTCGCTCGCTCGCTCGCTCGCCTCTTATTCTTACGTGGACACTCCCTTCTCTTTACACTTCACTCGACTCTCTTAAAGTTATATTATTCACCCTGTGTATCTTTCATACTATTACCTGAACGTGTATACATTCTCAAACTGAATCCAGCTTTGTATTACGTTGTACTGTTGTCCTTTACATACAATACAATCCCACGAGGCTATTTCTTGTTGAACATGTACGATACCGTTGGGAACATCTCCATTCCTTTGGGGATGTACAACGACAGTGTCGACTGGCAAGATGATACAGCTTTTTGCCACCCAGACTACTCTAGTTCAGGTCATTTATCCTTGGTAACTACGAGAAGTTCTTGGGTCGTCTGATCGATGGACACTGGATATTCTACCACCAAAAAAAAAACTGGCTCTACTAATCGTTCAAATTTTCTTATCATCTAATCATTCACTTTCCTGCATCGTATTTATCACGAAATCAATAACAACCAACTGTCTGTGTTGCAATTTTCATTCTTCACTCAACTCAAAATAACGACAAATGTCAAGTTCACGTCCATCTATCTGACGAGACGATTGATAGTACCTTTTTGCTAATAAGGAAAAATATATACTTGACCAATACCAAATACTGAAGTAGAACTTGAGAAGACAAATATAATAGCATAACGTAGATAATATACAGTGACCCTATATATAGTAAATACGTACAATATACTACACCGAAGATATAAGCTCTCGTCTTCTCCTTTGAACAATAAATATAGGATGTGCTCTTGCTCTTTCTCTTATTATTTTTTTTTTTAAACAATTCTATCACATTTTTTGCTCATGCCACCCTGTTGTAACCATTATATTACCCTTTACTCTTGAAGGTGATAGGTGGCGAGTTGCAGGAACGTTTGATACCGGTACCCTACAGCAAGAGCTCGACAGACCAAGCTGTAAGCGCTCCTCTCTTGCTCACTTCTCTTCTTTCTTGTATAAGACTTTTATTCTCAACATGTTTATGCTCTTGACTGTGACTCCTTGCTTCAATTTTTTTTTTCTTTCTAAAACCTTTTTCTATTTTCCATCAGAATAGCAACTGAAGCCCGGTTTTATATTGAAAGCAGCTGTTCAAGATGTTTTTATGATTTTATTAATTATTTTATTTCATCATTTCAGAGGTGACCAACTGATTATTATTTTGGCTTTCTATCTCCCAACTTTGTCATATCAATTCTATCCCATCTTCATTTATAACATCAATCTTTCTATTCTTCTTTGTGCTCTGTGTTTGTCATTGGTATTACGCTATTTTCTCACTTTTTTTTTTGGCTTTCTGCTTCTGTGTGTAGAAAAGATATCACGTTCAGACGTATCCCGCTTTCCATTACGCCTTTCGCTATCGAATTCTCTTTAATTTCGCTACAATTATCCAGTGCTCAATGAGATAAAATCATTGAAAAGTAGATTCACCTGATTTTGACAGGGATATAACATGTCAATGATTTGATCACTGGTAATCATTCCGTTGATATTTTAATTCACCATTCATCAGCTGCAATTTTTCACAATAGCAGAATCTGCGCTGTAGTTTAATATTTTCATAAAATTTTGATGCTCATGCAGGTGATACTCATAGAAATCTGAAAAACGATCAGTTTAATATTTCCGGGAAGCTTAAAATCCATCGCATTCGCCATATCCCATGCTTTCAGATAATTAACCGCAAATCCGCTGATTGATAATCACCCAATTTGGTGGATTTTAGTGCCTGTCACTTTATATTATTGTCCATAGTCAGTGTTTACTAAAGCAATGCAGCTTCCCTAATGATCACGATTGCATTCTCGTGGTCATATCACTGGGAATTAAAAAACATGATAATAGAAGTCGAAAGGGTTTAACTTTGTTTGATGATGAATAATCCCAAATGAAAAGCAGTCCTCGCAACGTTCGACATTTCTCATGATACCTATAAAAATATTTTGTTCTATTGAAAGCAACGAAAAAATAGTAGGATTATCGAAATGTTGGCCATCAGGAAGACAAGCATTAAATGAGCCAGACGGCTAAATGGTTTTTGGCAACAATTTTACGCGCCACCTTTGTCGAGTGTTATCGAATCTCTTGCCAGCTGATTATTCGCAAAAAAAAAAATTATAAAAAGTGATTCCAATACTCTTCGTGCATGGTACACAATTCTCTCGCTGTATATCCTGCCAGCTACGCCAAAAATACACCTATCCATCCGCCTTAAAAAAAAAACCAGCGAAAAGTTAATATCCTGTCCCCTTTCTCGGGATACGTTGGCAACGACACACATGACAAGACGCGTAAGTATATGCAGTATCAAAAAAAACAGGCATTTTGTCTTATTATTTCATTGGTGGCTGGGCGATCGCGGTGGTAGCCTCTTCATGTTTGATTCCATATTTTGTTAATTACCCAACATCCCACATGTCCTGTACGATATCTGTGATGCGAGCATTTGAATTTATCGTTCATTGTTTCTCTTTTTTTTCTACGTGTCCTCTATATTATTCTCATATGTACAGCCGACGATCATGATAAGGTGGTGATGGATATGACGGATGGTAAAAGGATCGCGAACGTTGATGTTAAAATCATTGCCCTGGGATCAACTCCGGTGATGCATGTACATGTAGAAATAGTTATGATGCTGATGGGAGAGTAAATGATATCGTGAAACGTTTGTGAAATAGCTGAAAAATGGCATTGAATATTATGATGATTGCTTTCTTTTTTTTTAAGAATAAATTACTCGCCTGTTGTATATAAAAATTTTATACTCTCCTTTAGGATATTTTATGTCTGTTGGAATGTGCAACATGCCTGGGAAAAATGAGCTTGCATTTATTTACAGCTGGTGACTCTGTCCGAGAGTGATGCTGTGGTTGCTTGCACTTGCTTTGAATTGCTTTAACAACAGATTTAATGCTTTTCAACCGTTAAACTCTGTAATGACGCTTTTTGGCACGAACGAGCAATTTACCGAGAGCCAAATCAGCTGTCGCACAGTCGTTTTGTTCATAATTAACGCAGCTGAGTCAACGCGGAAACTTCAATTGTGAAGTGGTAAAATAGAAGGAGTTGATATTCCTTGGAATATTAAATATCCCCCGCAGGAAAGAATCTGTCCTATCGTTCCTCACATTGACGATTTTTATATTTTCATTTCAATAAATCATGGTTCTCCTCTTTTTACCACATTGCTATCGAAATAACCAGCAATATTTCAAGAATATTTAGATTGCAAAAAAAAATAAAAACACTAGTGATTGGTATTGGTGAGAAAAATACAGATTCTTCATCGACTTTTGGCTTTATCCCTGGATTCCGAGATTTTCAGCCTTTTACTCATGAAATACTTCAAACATTTTCTCTATCTAAAAGGAAGATAAAGCAAGTATTTTCCAATGCTCCACTGAAAGGAGAAACTCCATCGCAAGCCTCGACCGCTTTTAGTTTTGGAATTTCCTTTCTGGTGGATCTCCTAGTAAACCTTGTTTTCTAGAGCTAATGTCAAAGGGCTTTGTGTTTATTTCCACCGCAACGATAGTCGAGCTTGCACTGGAAAGCCGCTGTAAGGTGCACGAAGATATGCACTCACATGTTTCCACCCAGTTTCAATGACTACTGCTGTAGAGGAGAAAAAAATATAAGACAAAAATTGGAATTTAATTAAGTTCATTCAACCGAAGGCAAGGTTCCTCACTTCATATTCGCGATTGAGATTGGAATAACCGAATACCAGAAAAAATTATCTCTTGCAATGGAAACCTCAAAATGGTCTTCGTTACTTTCTCAATTCAAGAGAGAATATTATTTTATGAATTGCTCAGCTGAATTACCACCAACGTACATATAATTAAAAATTTTTTCATAATGTTAACTGTTAATTCTGAATGCAACAGCTTATTTGGCAGAAAATGGCTCGACTGTATTTTATTTAGACATGACAATTTGGGGGCTTGACTAGTTTATATTAATTGTGAATGATGCATGGGGTATTCTCGCAGTGTTTCGATTTCACTACCTGTGACAGTGTTTCATTCATTGTTTATGTATATTGATTTATACCAATATAAATGTGCCTCGTCAATCGTGTCGTGTGTATCATAAAAAAAAATGGAAAAACTGCATTCGGACAAGAAGAAGCTTCAATTTTTTTTTCTCCACGTCATACACAAATTCCAAAAGACTACCACAAAACATTCCTCTTGCTTGGTCGTATCTCCTCTCTTGCATACATCTCCATCGTCATTTTTTGCAATTTATTTTCCTCGGGTATTGTGATTTCTGCACAGAAGACACTTATGATCTGTGGTGGGAAGAGCCCGAATACATTTTCCACTCGACATTCAACATTCTTTTGAGAACAAAAACACACACATTTATTTTGGCACGAGTTGCATGCGACATACCGGGGTAAAAATACCAACCGAAAAAATATTCACATTTTCATTTACCAACATTTTACCACAATGCATGAAACATAATTTATTTCAAGCGTAAATATATATTTTTTCGCGATACCATCTTCTGCACTACACCGCTCAAATTGTCCATGATGTTTTCCTGCTTTCATCCAATCACGATGCATAAAGTGATGCATAATGCATCATTGTAATGAGAAAAAATGAAGGAAATTTACCAGAGTATATTTTAAAGAGAATCAATGTTGAACAGACTAATCTCATCACGTGCAACACGTTGCGTTCCAGATTCGCGTAGTGAACGCATTTCGGCAGGGCCTAGACACGCGTTATGGTGAACACAGCGGTTTGACCCTAGCAGAGGTATTACGGAAGCAGTCATCGCTGAGCAAGCGACATTCACAAACAAGCAGTATCGACTATGCGGACAACATACCCGATGAACTCAACGTACCTGAAATTGATGTTGAGCGTCTCTCCAGTCACAGTCACACAGAGACCGCAGTCTAATGAGTTTAAAAACTTGAAAAAAAAAAATTAATAAGCCAATTTGTTAATACTAGACTGACATAATCAACAGGAAGCTGCCTGGCAACGTCATGACACCGATGAACTACGAGAAACGCGTGAATAATGAACTAGAAGATTTAAAAACAATATTCAAGTCATCTACGCACTGTTCACGGCGAGCCAGTGATAACAGCTCCGTACAATCTTTTGTTTGTCTGGTTTTTGTTTTTTTAATCAACAATGAGTGAAAATTTTTACAACTCAAGTGCAGGTGGGGGATGAAATAGTTCTCGGATGGCTCAACGGCCTCGCTTACTATGTGCGCGTATGTTTTTAAAAAGCTCATAATTTGAATGCTGTTTATTTATTTGGGGGAGGAAACTCCCTGGAGACGTCTCCTCATCGGGTGTGCGCGAATAATAACGGATGTTGAGACTCAATGTGCGGTGGTCGATTGACAAAACAAGGATAAAATGAAAAACCGAAAAAACAAATATATTCAAGATAAACAATTCAATTTTTTCCATATCTGTCTCTCTTTCTTCATACGATTTGACTAAGGAAAATAATTCAACGGAAAGGAGAGCGATATATATTAATTGCCAGAGGAAAGGGAAAGGGAGGCGGAACATACAAAAATATAAACCGGACTCACTCTACACAAAAATCATTTGATAGAATTCAATTCACGTGTTCAATTCGCTCGTTGTTCATGCGCTTTGCGCTCAAAATGTGCATTTGCCATGGGAGAAGTTTTATGTACGGGAATATTGCATTGTGTGCCCATGTGTGCTTTGTTTTATGTGCACACCGAGAAAATCGTTTGTTAACGAGCGAGTGTCGCACCGAACAAAAAAAAAACTAGAAAATACCGAAATAACGCACCACTGCCTTCTCAATTTCATCGTAACGGTCTATTGTTTGCCATCCTCTTGTTTTTTTTTCTTCTGTTTGTCTCTGTGTGTATCTGTAATCAATGAACTCAAATCTCGCGTGTTTAATCAATTTTAGTTTCTTCGTTTTTTCACTGATTGTTGATGCACCTGTCATCATTGAATTTTTAATTCCAATTAATCGCACTGCAATATTCATTTGTTTTTGCTCATTAGATTTATGTTTTTAAATATTGGCGATTTTTCAATCGTCGCTGTACTTTGGCAAATGTTGTATAGATGTATTATATTGCGGAATTATTCACACGTGCACCGAGGTATATGGGTATTTTCAAGTGAGCCTCGTTTTCTCATGACATTTTTCTCAATTTTCATATTGATGTAAATATGGTGGTTGAAAATTATGGGATGGAATTATTTAGATATATGTACTGTGAAGGATGATTTCTATTCGGAGACGTGATGACGTGCAACTGATGTCAATTGAATCAAGTTTTCCAGATGTGTGACATGTATGAATTCGATTGAATTTTAAAATTTCTTCATCCACACGTTGAAAGCTGCTGCGGTAAACTAGTTATTTTTTTAAAAACAGATTTAGGATGATCTATCTTCTGTCGGTCCAATGAAATCCACAACTTTTCATGTCATCATGTTTTCCAACAGCTCCAGCTGTTTTCAACCTAACTAAAATATTCTTTCTATGTTTAAATTCTCAAGTGAGTTTATTCGTCATCTTTTTGCAATTCATATACTCCGTGATATTGATGCGAGAAGAAAGCTGCCAAGAGGCTCACGTGAAAAAAAAATCCCAGGGTGTTAAAATTTATCAGGAACTGCCACGCGTCGCCACGCGCGTCACCTGCCGCTGCAATGAGATCAATTTAAAAGAAATTCTCTTTCTCTTTCGCTCTCGCTTTAATTATATATTAACCAGGAAGAATAATAGTATAAACGATACGTGATTCTTACAATGGACATTGTCTCCCCTCGGTTCCTCCGTATCCTTAAACTGACAAATAAAATTGAAACATCAACCGAAAAAAAAAAACATGATGAGAATAAAAAATACCAAAATAAATGAACTATCCACCTGCCTATCCGTCGCGCGATCGAAGCTACACCGTTACGTGACTTAAGGATTATCTAGTCATTTAGTTTGTATCAATGTACTTCCGCGAATAACTCTGCACAGGGGGTGCCTTACCGCGAATATTTAAAAAAATGTAATAAAATTGGGTACTTATAAATCGAACGTACCTCTAACTTAGCTGATGAAAAATGGACAAAAAAATAAAACAAATTGAATTTAAAACAAAAAAATAAATAAATGCAAACCATTAATCCGCTGTTGAACGAAGGTGCTCGAAGCTAAAATGATTAACGAACAAAGAATGAACTTAAACATAAACAAATGCATGAAAAAAAAAAGAAATTATTATGAATCCTTACGGCGTGTTTACTATAAATAGTACCTATATTCAATGAAATATTGTAACCACCGCCGGACCGCCGTTAAATTACGCTTAGGATAATAAATCCACACATTGTACAAGTCCAAGCGCCACGGCGACGAATAATAGGTATGATTGGTGATCTTAAGTGTTAATCATTTATGATTAGATTGTATCGAGTATCTCTAGTGTGAAGTAAAAACAAATTGAACATGAAAAAAAACTTAAATAAAATATAAGAATTAAAAAAAATGAACAATATAAGAATATAATAATTTAAAAAAAAGAACACACGAATACATGACAACTACTGTGTATGAGGTAATGCGAACAAAGGTGTAAACAAGTTACAAGTTATGTAACAGCTGCGCATGGATTACAATTATACGTGTAGATAACTACACATTTAATGATGATGGGAAAAAAAAAGAATCAAGGAGCATGCAGAAAAGACGGAGTACCTAGGCATAAAAGAAGTCCAGTGTAGGAATGAGAAAAAAAACACGAGGGTAAATGGTGAGGGATTGAGGGAGGAACGTCATGGCAGATACCTATGGGCAATGAAAACTGAAGGGAAGGCCAAAAAATATATTGGATAAATAATCACCGCGTGCTAAGCGTGCGGCTGCGGCGAGGGTGCGAGGAGGAACTAGATAACAATATTACCCATTCGGGATAAATGATTATTATAATATTGAAATCCCGAAGGAGCAGGAGAGATAACTGTAACGCGCTGCGGGCCAACAAAGGCCCCTTCATTACGGATTGTAATTTGTTTTTTTCTTTTTTTTTTCCATAAAAAATGGATAATAAGAGAACGGATTAATATTAAAATCTAGATCGCTACGCATTGCGTTTCACGTGTCATTACGAATTTTAGTGGAAAAAAAAAAAACGTCGCGTCCTCGTTGCGCCTCGCTATCTTGTTATGCGATTTAGATCGAGTTAGTTTCTCTTCTGAGGATCATGGAAATAAAAGAATAAATTAAACAATAAAAAAAATCCTAAAATAAATAATTAATGAGATAAGATGAAACTTAGGAGTTTTAACTTTTAACGATGGCCATTTTAAGGGGAGTGAGGGGTCTCTGAGAGGGGAGGATAGATGCAGGGATTACTTTAGCGGGCATGAGTCGCATCGAAGAGTTGTTTGTAATAAAAGTGAATTTAAAAAATATTCTATTTAATGGGCGTTTCTATGTCCCCCTCATGCTTCTGAGGGAGTACCTACTCAAACTGCCGGGTATGATATGCATGGGGATTACTATACTACAGTGCGTAATATAGGTAATGAATAAGTATGAAAAAAAAAAAAACTAAAGGGATGCCATTACATCATGGCTCTATCGTTCGAGTCAGACACTGTAAGTCACGTAATAGTTTTGTTTTCGAGGGAGGAACATTAACGATAATAAAAGTATGAATTTTTGGATGTAAATGAGTGGAAGTGAACGATTTAAGTGTACTATTGAATTGGCAATGCTAGATATGCTTCGTTGAGCTACCCACGTTGGACTTTTTCATGGAAGGTTCAAAAAGAAAAATGCTAAATCAACGAATTGGTGCGATCGTTTAACACTGATCGACAGATCGAGCTTCGTCCCTCTTCGCTAATTATAAATGATTATGAATGCGCAACTTGGCCTGTTATGTTTCAAGTTGGAAAGCATGAGAGAAAAATTGATTAAAGAATAATAAAAAAAAAAAAGTTTAAAAAATGGAGAACGTCCCGTTTGCGACCAGGAGTCCTACCACGGTGACATCGTTAGAAAATAACATCATGTATAGTCAAATATTGAAAATGATGAAGAAAAAAAAATGAAAGAGCCGATGCGAGCGTCATCGTTATCGTGTTATTCACTGTTATTGTTATATTTCGTATATTTAAATTATTAATACTATTAATGACATATTCATTCGTCGTTCATCGATACCATCCGCTTCCTCTTTATCTTAATCCACTCACTCCACCCCATCTTAATAATTAACGCACTCTGTATTGCGAGAGAAACAACAGGAGAAAGAAAAAAATGCATTAATGACGCTCGTATTTATTAGCGAGTCTGCTAATTAATGCATTGTCGGTCGAACGAACGAACTGTCAAACACAAAATAAACAAGATTATAAATATACATTTTAAACGATAGAGTAGAGTTTATTTATTTTTATTGTTTATGTAGCAGGAGGCAGTGGAGGGAAGAATTATCGTTTTCATGATGAATAAAATGAATAAAATCCGCCCGAGGCTGAATGTCCACTCGGTTTCTTCGTGTATAATTATTTGAGACTATGTCCATTACTTTATCTTTATATTTAATTTTGTAATTGGCCAATAAGTAATGTTTCGAAAAGGAATCCATTCGAACGATAATATAGCTAGAGTGAGCGATGCATGAAGCTTAACATGATACGGACATGCTCAGATTCAGTGCAGTTGAGATTAATTGAGCTAGGAACGAACAAGCGCACGGAGGTGATTGACAGTAAAAGTTCCAACTAACGGAAGTAAAAAAAATTATAATTCACCACTATGTGTCTTGTGACTCGGTGATCGAACTAGTAAAAAAACTTATTGTAAGTATTTATAAATATAAGTAAAAACTAATGAGATTGAGATAATTGAACAACAATGCAGATATGAATTATGAGTGAATCCAATTATTTGAATAAAAGAAGCTGTTTAACTCGCAGATCCAAGCCAATACTTGAGAACAATTGTCAAGAGAACAATAGCTCCCATTACTACCGTTAGTAATTATGACTACTTCAACCCTTCCCAGTATCTAATATCAGTAGAATCATGAATTATAAAGAAGGAAATTATCCTACCGTTGCCGCCATCAATCTCTATAATTGGAAAGTACATAATTATAATATGAGAAGAGTAGAAAAAATTTCAATTAAACATCCAGGGGAAACCATTACGATATCACTGATTACATTTATCAACGGCAGGATTACTTTTCATTATTAACAAAGAGGAAAAAAAATGACATTGAAATTTATTGCGAAAAAAGCCACTAAAAATAAATTCTTAATGTTACTATAATTATAATAAATTCTCACAATTGATAATCGTTCGATTGTCGACCCGCACTACATTCTGCACTCTCTTAAATATATCGCGCTATAGTCGAATACGCAAAAATGATGATATTAAAAGTTCAACTAGTTTCTCAGTTTTAAAACTATTTTATGTACTTAAGTACATATTGAAAATTCATCATTATACAGACTCTCAAAAGTTTATCCAAGTAATTCAATTTTGAAACTAGTTAAATTACATCCGGGTGTTTGATATTTCAAATTATTTTATGTTTCTCTTTTATCATCAAGTCCATCTCGATCCACATTTTATCCTCAAGTTTTCACACAATTTATACAATCAATTAAGCGTAAAACAGCTCTCCGTAGCCCAAGGTTTTATAGAATTCGTTCGTTCGGTCGGTTAATTAAATTTGCTTTGGCAATGACATTTCAAAAAAATAGAGTATCCTAATTAAATGAGGCGATAGTCATTGTCTGTTTTATCTGTCTCGTCGCGGTTGGGACCAAATGTCTGTTATATTTTAAGCTCCATAATTTCTGCTTTCATCCAACGACTTAATACGTTGTCCACAATCCTACTTCATTTGTCCATCTGTGGAGTGTAATCATTAGATTGCTGACAAAATCATCGACAGCAATTCACATACAATGATATCAAAATTGGAAGAAAAAAATAAAAACAAGCCGAACGCCCGACATCCTGACATCACTGATGCTTCTATCATCGAAATTGTAACACAATATTAAAAACCAAGAGATGATTATATTCAAAAGAAATATTCTATTTTCACTGCATCCCTGGCAATGTATACTTCATCCTTGTATATTTGAAACAAAATAATCTTTATCTATTAAGTAAACGTTCTTATTCGATTTACCAGAGATGACCTGTGCTAGGTATAATGCGCTCATTAACAAAACTCCAATGATACTTTTGTCACGCATTGAACAGAGTATATGTGTACATAAAATCAAACGCGTTATGATAAAGTTGATTGTTAGATAATTGGCAACCTTTGAAATGACCTTTTAAATGATATGAATGATAATTAAAGATTCAGCAGTGAAAAATTGTACATATGAAACCTTTATTGCTGTTTATACATCCGTTAACTCTTATATTTCTGGATTATAACTTCTGAAGCCGTTGGGCTTGAGACCTCTCTCGTTTTTAAATTTTTTTTACGGGTGCTGGTGTGTAACATGCCAGTCTGCATGTCTACTCGTTTGTCAACCTCTCTCTGTCTTGAGAAATTGAATTAGAGAAATTTTTTCTCAAGGCTCCCTGCAGCAGCATTGGATGTTAAAAGCTCTTGGGATAGTCTTGGTTCAAATGCATCTATGAAAGTCTACGGCACTTCACTGAATGAACCAAACACTCGATAACATATTGAATATTTAAATTTTCGCCTAAGTATTAGGTTCAAGTTTGAGATGGGAGATGTTTTTGGATAATTGATAGCAGAGAAGACGGAAACTCTGTAAAAAATTCTATTATTCAATCACTGATGCGCTTCGAATGATTTCCATTGACTGGTATCAAAGTACGAGAGCGAGACAGAAGACAGAGTTTAGAACAAAAAAATACTTGTGCATATAAACGCATTAACTTCGTTATTCAGAGTGAAATCATATTTTTTTGTCGTTACTGTTATTAATTAATATATCATAGGAATTTGACGTTTGAATGAAAATATTCAGTTATTGCAGTTAACGCTAATGTAGGAAAAAACATTAATGAAAGGATAAAATTTTTGAAAAATATAATAAACAAGCTGACACCTAAATTCTGCATAAATGTAGGTGATTTTTTTACTTTATGACTATTCTCTATTCAATTTAATTTCAAATTCAATTATTAATCTGTAATAAAGATGACTGACAGAGTGCAGCAATAAAACCATTGAAATTGGTTTTTTATATTGTCCGATCATAGGTATAGAATTTTAATATGCATCGTGGATCATATTTTTATCAATCTTTATCTGTCAATGTTATGAATAGTTTCTGTATAAAACAGCACAATATTCAACGCACGACATCATATAACATGAGCTCGATCGTTTTCATTTGAAAAGAGCTATTTGAGGAATAATATGAGAATGAAAACCGAAAAATAAAAAAATCGTGTTCAAAGGAAAAGCCGCCGCTCCTCGCATTCATTCGATAGTTCGTCGTCAAACTCTCGCGATCTTCCCAGCCATGACATTTAAAAGAAGAAAAATGCAAACACGAGACAAATGCATTTATGCATGAAACAATCCCTTCAATATTCAGATTATCCAATAACTAAAAAATCGCATAAACTTCAAAATGAAAAATGTCATTATGGAAATAAAGGGAGAATGAAAATCTGGAGAAAGTGAACTCAAATTCATTTATGCATGGAAAAAAAAATGATTGTTCCGGAATTCGCCATGGATAAACCACTTTGGGTGTTCTCTGAGATTTTTCACGTTTGCAAATAAGGTTTACATTTCCATTCTTCATTGCGTGTCGAATTCATAGAATGGAAGCGATTTATAAAATGTCGGATGGGAAAGTTTGAATAAAATAATAATTCGATGGAGTTGCGTTCATGGCTTCGTAAGTTTATCTCTCGTACGATATGTACATAAAGCACTACACCACTTATAGTTGAGAAGGATATAGATAAAAAATATGATTATGAATGGATTTCAAAAGAGAAAGCTATCTGGCTACTTTGAGAAATTCACCGGTGGGGTCGAGTGAAATGAAGTACTACAAAGTCAATTTAGCACTTTTATTCTCTTCGTGGAATCCGAAAAATTTTATTGTACTCGACTGCACGGGTTCATCGCATTTGTGTAAAAAAAAATTATGAAAATCTATGGGACTCTCCTTGAACAAAAAATGTATCGCAAACAATTTCGTAATGCCATAGATAAATTTTGACACAAACTCAACTGAGACGAATCGATGAGTGACTGTAGTGTATTTATTATAATGAGTCGAAAAAAAATCTAAAAATGCCATGCACTTGCTGAAAATAATGCACCCGAAGAGGAGAATAGTTGAGGATATTGCAGAATCCCCATAATTACTCATGTAATGAGAGTTATGATTAGAGATCTGTTGTTTTATCGTTATTTTCCGGTATCAGATAAGTTCTGACAAACTCTCCTAACAAATGTCTCTTTCGAAATTGCATAGGCATCGAGAGACACTCCCCGGAAAGAGAATAAAATGTACTTATGTATATTGGTACAGAGATACATCGCATTAGAAAAATGCTAGAAATAATGGGAAACGAATCAAGAGACAAGTTGAATGATGAGATCAACAAATGAATAGTCATCATAAACTTAAGGAATTTCACCACGTTTTAATTACACTCTGAAATACCAAGATGCCGCGTAAATTATTAATCCCAAGGATATTGAATTTTCATTAATAAAAACAAGTAAACGAAAAATTGCGTGAACGTTATGTCTACGGTGTTGCTTGTTGTTTGATAATGTACTTCGAATTCACTCGGGATTTTCTCATTAAAACAAAATACTCCAATTTTAATGTCAAAATAATGTCAAACTAATCGCCCGAATCCTGAGTGAATTGCGACTCTGAGAATTTGAGAAAGAAAAATATTAGAAGATATCACAAGTGGTTGTTACAGAACAAAAACAACCATTAATATTATACAATAATAATGAATAAAGTGATCCAACATTTTGTAGTGTCTGACATTTCTGTTATTTAATATTGTACATTGTTTATTGTACATACCACGATTGTCAAATTGTCGTTCAATGAAAGCAAATGGAGAAGAAGTAAAGAAAATGAGAAAAACTAATTAATTCGATTCACTCAAATGATCTTAATAATGATTATGTAAGTTTCGCAGAATCTGCAGCTGTAGTTATATTGAAATAACGAGATGTTCACATCTCAGTTCCATATATTTATACCTAACTTAAAAAAAAATGTTTATCCCCTGAGCTATATCTATTTCTTATCGCCATTCACTCCACTCCAGTATCTCTGTCTTGTCCATACATCCAGCGTAATGACATAAAATTAAAAAATATAAGTGAAACAAAATAATTCTCAATAAAAAAATCTTAAGTCACAGGGCTTTTCCGATCTTCCCCAAACAACTCTTACCTCTCAACGTCCTAGCTTTATCCTACACGGTTAAAAACATTAGATATGTAATACGCTGTATGATTATGTATATAAATATATAAAAACAAGCCACAACTTCAATTTATCGATAAAACTTAAATATAATATTGATATTATTACATTGACTATAAGAAAAGTTGAAAGAAATAAACAAACCTTTACGGAATATTTTGCATTCGCAGTATAATTAAAAACCAGATAATTTTCATAAAACTTTGATAGATAATAGTACTGCACCCCAAGAGAGGGATGGCGCTACACGCAATGCATGATAATCAAAGAGGTATTCACTGCAATTCGAAAATTCAAATTTTTGAAAAAATATCAGGGGAGCATGACAATCGAGGAGGTATTCACTGCAATTCGAAAATTCAAAATTTTTGAAAAAATATCAGGG
>NW_011887755.1:1503242-1585771 GCF_000806365.1 Fopius arisanus
TCGAGGAGGTACTCACTGCAATTAGAAAATTCAAAATTTTTGAAAAAATATCAGGGGAGCATGACAATCGAGGATATAATATTCACTCCGTCGCCTGGTCCCTCTGACAGCAGGATTGCTACTGAGGGCCTGAGGCAGTTACCGAGTCGGCTGACGAGCAGTCTCCCCACCTCTGCGTGTGGCGCCCTCCCTCTCCTGGGGTGCACTACGATGCCGCTGGGGTCACTCAAACCCCCAGACCTGAGCCTCTACTTTAGTCAATCCTCATTGGTGTGTACGGTGCGCAGCTGTTCCTGATCGCCGAGAGGGGAGAGCGGTGGGGGGTCAGGGCTGTACATCTGCCCATTTCTTCTAGGAAATTCCCCGGCTTTGGTCACCTACCTGCAAATTCTGCAAAACCACCATGACCCTATTCTAGGCTCTGGCAATCCGTCCAAAACCTTCTACTCCACCCCGAAAACACGTCACCAATGTTAAACCCACAGTTATGCCTCACCGAGTTCAAGGAAATTAACGGTATGCCCCGATAAAAATATTCGTTCACCAAATGTGTGAATTTCAACCAACAGTTCAAATTTCATTATTTCACTCAATCAACATTTTTTGTGAAATTGAATTCAATTTAGGAGAGTTCAATTTTTAATTTCTTATTTTTTTTCTGAATGGAAATGTAAGAAACTATAATGACTTATGAAATTTTAACATATATCGTCCTAGCGTCTTATGACTTTAAGTTAATGAAATTAAAATTAAATTTTATCGTAGAGCCTTCTTTGTCAAAAATTTTCGCAATTCTAAATAAAAAATCCAAAAATCATTTTATTTTATGTTGTTGAACGAAAAATGTTCGATAGATTGAAATTGAAAGGAAAAATCTAGGAATTTGGTGAAAAAGGGTGGAGAATATTCTTGAAATAGGAGAATATTCTTTCCAGGAATACTGGGGCCCTGGATGTTTGCAAGTACACAACTGTATCCCCGGTAAAGTATCCTGGCAGTGGGGATTTGGGAGAAAGAGGGGAAATGGGGTACGAGTGATCTGTACCGGCGCCGCTGCAGTGACCGGCTGGTGTCCGTGAGCGCCTGGGTGTTGAAAACGTGGGGCAAAACGTGGCCCAACATCATAAACTCCTCGAGCGTCCTGGCAAATTTTTCGTCGTCTCATGGGCCGCCCCCTCCCCCCTTCCCTCAACAACTCACTAACTCTCCCTCTCTCACCCATTATTACCCGAAAATCTCTCACTCGCTCCATCGCTCCCAAGGGGTCTTTAAAATCCACCAAAGGTGTAATCCAACAGTCTGACTGCAGAAGTTCAGGTGAAGTTGGCAAGAGGAGTACCCAATAAATTTGTACTCAACTTTAAAAAGGGATAGAAAAAAACACGCAATCAATTATTTGGAGGGCTCACGCGCTTTTCCATGTCAACGACACGCGTGATCCTTCCAAGGCCAGCGTGCTACGCCCCGGTTAAATACACAAGTCCCACTGGATTTTTTTTCACGTATCAAAAACGTGAAACTGACTGGGGCATTTTAAATAATCTTGACAAGTGGAATTGTGGAGGTTACGTGGATAAAAAACGTCAGCATACTGGCGACACACTGAGATTGAGAAAACGAGAAAGAGTCTCGTGCATCTCCGCCGTTATTGTTGGAGTGAGATGAGCGACCATGGCTGTATACACTTGAATAATTTTAAAGCTGCCAAGGGAATACAACCTTACAAAGTAATACATTCTTACTTTGTCACTAGTACTTCGGCAGAGGCACGCATCAGGAAGGTGGGATATTTTTTTATTTTCAACTATTGAGATTTCTGGAGCAAGTTTTTACGAGGATATGAGCCGGTTTAATTTTGGTCTTTCGAAGCTTTTTTTGGGCGACAATTTACTGATAAGTTGATGATGAATCAGTCCAGATTTGATAAATGGTCAGATTAAATTGCGAAGGACCGAGAGGGGTCAGAGCATTTTGGTGATAGGCTGGGATTGCCCAGATTTCATCTTTGATGTTTAGGTTATAATCATAACGCTCGGTTGTAGGGTTGACAAGACTCGTGGTTTGTATACTGGGGTACTGGCGAAAATGCAAACACCCTGTATTTACATGCACACTAGTCCCTGTGATTCTATACGTGACACGGCCCACACGGACGATTCATTCAGTCTTCCAGGGTCGAACATTAGACTTGGGTCACCCTGTGCGTTTCGCCTTCCACTCGTCAAATCAATTTCTTCGTTTTCACAATGCTCCTCTTCCAATTACACGCGCTCTTTGATTTTTTATGGCTTTTGTATACAGTTGCCAATGAAAAAAATTAAAGAGGCATTCACGAGAAAGAGCAATAATATTTTATGGGGACTGTCGTATTTTCCGGCGAATTTAGTGGGGAGTAGTATAATGAGTAAGGGATTGGGGGTTGGAGATGAATTTTTCTTCATATCATTGATGAGAATATTTTTTTGCAGGCCGTCAGCTGCTTATGTCATACTTGCAAGACCCACAAGGATCGCCTGCATTCTTGCTTGCACTGTATATTTTTTGGTTGCTACGTCGGTGGTCACATTCAGGAACATGCCAAAACGAAGAAACATTTTTTAGGTATTTCATTGGTTGACCATAGTTTCTGATTAGTTTTCAATAGCTATGGATTTTTATGACTGTCAATTTATATAATGCTGTACAGAGAGATGGATTTGAACTATTTGCCGGTGAATTATGTAATGGATTTGCACGTTCCGTTTCAGCTGTGGATCTTTGTTACGGTAATATTCTGTGCTTCCAATGTGGAGATTATGTATACGACAGGGAGTTACTGACAGTAGCCAAGGCACAATGGAGCGAATCAGCGAAATCCTTGAGCTTAGGAGAGTTCTATCGCGCCTGGGAGCCGACCCAGGTCGAGGCGGAATTGCTGAGAAAACATCCACGTCGGCGGCGCGTTGTCGAGAATTCAACAATTGGTATAACAGCATTTCCATATTTATCATGACTTATCTAGTTATGGCGTATATCTGATGATGGAAAAATAACACAGGTCTGAGGGGTCTCATAAACTTAGGCAGCACGTGCTTCATGAACTGCATCGTCCAGGCCCTCACCCATACTCCACTCCTGCGAGATTATTTTCTCGCTGATCGTCACCACTGCCCTCAGCCAAGTCGCTGTCTGGTTTGTGAAGTGTCCCATCTTTTTCAAGAATTCTATTCAGGGAGCAAAGCACCGCTCACACTCCATAAACTTCTCCATTTGATATGGACACACGCCAGACACTTGGCTGGTTATGAACAGCAGGATGCTCATGAATTTTTCATTGCTACTCTGGATGTACTCCACCGACACTGCGAAGCTGCGCCGATTTTCGTTAAAGATAATCCACATCATTGCAACTGTATTATCGATCAGATATTTACTGGAGGGTTGCAGAGTGATGTTGTGTGTCAATCTTGCAAGTAAGTAATGAATTTTTGGTGGATTATTGAGAATGTTAAACGAAAAAAATTCCATTGCATTCCCATATACATTTATTAGCATATGCTCAATAAATTGAATTGTCTCCAGTGGAGTCTCCACAACAATCGATCCATTCTGGGACATATCTCTGGATCTTGGTCCAACAGCCGGTGCATCTGGCTCAGATAGCAATGGACCCCCAACATCACTCCTCGATTGTCTAGAGCGTTTCACTCGAGCTGAGCATCTGGGCTCGAGTGCTAAAATCAAATGCAGCAAATGTCAAACTTATCAGGAGAGTACGAAACAGCTAACAATGAAGCAACTCCCAATTGTCGCTAGTTTCCATTTGAAGCGCTTCGAGCACTCGAGTATCCAGGATAAGAAAATATCGACGTTTATCTCATTCCCAGAGCAGCTCGACATGTCGCCATTTATGTCACACAAGCGCAATGGCAACAATAACAGTGATTCTATCGAGGGCCTCCCTAAAAATGGAGAAGACGCGGCATTCAGTGATAATCGATACTCGCTTTTTGCCGTTATTAACCATGAGGGCTCACTTGAGACTGGCCACTATACTGCATTCATAAGGCAACAAAGGGATCAGTGGTTCAAGTGTGATGATCATCTGATTACCAAGGCGAGACTCAAGGACGTTCTGACCAGTGAAGGGTGTGTATTTTTAATCGTATCAACGACAACTCGAATGGATTGTCTTAATAACGGCGAATAAATTCCTGCATTTTTTTATATGTTCCAGATATCTCCTCTTCTACCACAAGCAAATCCTTGAGTATGGTCGTAGTAGCAAAGCATGAGAGCCAAATTTTCCGTAATTAATTTATTTATTTTGTTATACTGACGAGCATATTTCACTGTGAGAGTCCAATCAATTTGACACTCACTGACTAATGTATGTAATTTTACCTCTCATCTCATGCTCAATGCGATTTGCACATTCGTTTCGTTTAAATACTGCCGATTACGAAGAAGTTAATTTTTTTTTCGAATGCTTAAATGACGTAATGATTGACGAAGTTTTTGTAATCATGTCCTTAACTAGGAGATACTGACGAATCAGATCCTGAAGTTGGTTATTATTTGTCGTGTGATTGTGAGTGTTATGGAGTCATTTTTTTTCTCAATTTTGCAATGCTCTTCTCAATTTTTTGTGTTTCGAGAACAAAATTGATGTCTACGAGTATAACCAATGAATTCACTTGTCCACGTCTATTTTGATTGAATCGTAGATTTTTAAGATTAGCTCAATTTTTTAATGATGACAAGAAAATATGAAAATGAACGATCCTATCTTTTGTAAATCACCGACTGGTTATTATTGAATATTCAGTCCCCGTTTTCCCTCTGTTCCCCGACTGTAGCGATGTAAGCTCGATGATGGAAGCACTCTATTCTTCGCATTGATTTAAAAATATTTAACGATCTATTTCTATAATGTTAAGACTGCAGCGATTAAACATACAACGGAGTATAATTTTAGAAGAACCAATTGAGCCAAAGCAGATGAGGTTTTTATCTGTTGGATAGGTAGTTTGCCATCCTGGGTCAGATAATTTTTGTACAAATGGAACAACATTACTGGTGAGATAATAATTAATTTATTATCTTGGTGAAAAATAAAATGCGATTTCGTTCGCCCGACTGTGTATAATAAATCAATGTTGAAAAACGAACAATTCATGTCTATAAATTAATTTCTCAAAACCTGCCAATCTTTCGGAAGAAACCTAACAATAAATACCCATAATAAAATTCACATCTATCTCTAACTGTACCGGGAAAAATCGTAATTTTTGAAGAGATATCCCAAAAAATACAGTTCAATCGAGATTTTTCGGAATTAATCACTGACTCCACGGTAAATTTAAAAAGCCCGCCAGGCCGTTTAAAATTACCATAATCAATATCTAGACGTCAGCTTGGCAAGAAGTGGAATAATATTGGTTGTGTCGCGTTTTTAGAACCATATATAGTAAAATAAAATCAATGATTGCACCATTTTTATTTTTTAATATATTTCAGGACGAGTGCAATAGGATTTTTTGATTGCGTGGCATTATCGTCCGAGCCGGAGGCAAGGACCGACATTTCACGCGAGTAAAGATTCCTATTGCACTAGTCATAAACGATATTCCTCCGTAGTGATTTTCCCATTTTGGAGTTCGAGGAAGAGCGAGTGCCAATCCCGGGACGAGGAAGAGTGAAGAGCAGACGAGAAAAATAATATAATTGCTTCATTGAACTGTGCAGTAAAATGAAGGAAAAATGGATGATTTCACGTTCGGATCGCACAGGTGAATACAAAATGCGCAAAAAAAAAAAAAATTTCAAACAACGTGCAAATAGTGACGTATGTTCTGAAAATATTCTATGTAAATTTTAGACTAGTTCATCTGGACCTCAAAGGTGCTCCACCCCGAGTTGCCTATTTTGAAAAGGTTCGTGAGATGAATGAACAACTTAATGTTTATCTTGATATGTCAACAATGGGTCTAGGACATCACATGAAAATGTGTATTTCAGTTATTCCCTTATTTAAGAACGTGGGGTGCCACAGGTTTGTTGTTGGAGTGGGAAGACACATTTCCATACAATCGAGAGCTTTCTTGCATTGGAAGTAATGGACCGAGAAGTCTAGGATGTGGCTACACAGCCCAGGAAGCTTTGCAAATATTGCAAATTGCTGGAGACTGTGGACTCGCTGTTGTTCCCCTAGTTCAAACATTCGGGCATTTGGAAGTAAATATCATTATAATAAGTAATTTAATGAATTACTTTTTTTTTTATTGAATGAGGATTGGGGATTTTCATTCATTGACTTTGACTATCGAATGTCGTTTTTAGTTTGTCCTGAAACACGACGAATGGAGATCTCTCAGGGAAGTGGAGAATTTCCCCAGTTCAATCTGCCCATCGAATCCTGCGACTCTTCCCCTGGTAAAATCACTGGTGACTCAGATTATATCGTTCCACCCTGATATCCAATACATTCATATTGGAGGAGACGAGATCTGGCACCTTGGGCTGTGCTCTCTATGCTCCAAACGGGCTAGTTTGAGCAAACATGGCAAATCCACCCTTTACCTGGAGCATGTGCTCGCCACTGCGCAGTACATCAAGGAGATGCGTCCCTGCTTGAAGATCATCATTTGGGATGACATGCTGAGGAGTACCGATTTGCAGGTTTTGAACGGTATTTAATGATTGACTCGTTTTGTCGCAGTAGTGAACTGGTAAAATAGGATGGAATCATCCAATGATTTTGTGTTCGATTATTTTTCAGAGTATTATTTTGGAAAATATGTTGAACCAATGATATGGCATTATAATTCAAGAGAAACATTTTCACTCCCCCAAGGTAAGTAATAATTTGCCTCCTTCTTCTCCTGAAATTGATTGTTTCTTCGATCCTTTGCAATTCGATTCAATCCTATGAATTTTGTCTGTACTTGAAGATTTATGGACGAAATACAATGCAGTATTCCCAAACATATGGGCAGCAACGGCTTTTAAAGGGGCTACAGGGTCAGCTCGACAAATTCCACTGATGAGTCATCACGTTAGTAATCACGAGAGGTGGCTGGAGGAACTTGGCACACATGGCAATAAAATCAATGAATTTCGGGGAACTGCATTAACTGGTTGGTCGAGATATGATCATTATGCAACAATGTGTGAGCTTCTACCCACAGCGATACCTTCACTGGCCCTGTGTTTGAGGGTATGGCTCCATGGCTACACCGAGCAAACTCACATGCAAGTTGCTAAGAGTCTTGGGTACATTGACCACCCAATGTGCATTAGTCCAGAACGTCCTGCACCAATACCCACTAATCTCTCCTATCCTGGGTGGCAATTAAGCGGAGGGATCGAGTGGTTTTTGAACTTCAAGATAAAGTTCGACGGCATGATCAATAGTGATCAGTAAGTATATCCGTCCAATATATTCAGGAGATTGTCTGGGTCAAGAGGTTGTCAAAATATATTCTTCCGTTATTTATAGAATTTTAACGTGGATGAATCCTTGGCAAGTTGCTAATAATTACACAAATCCAATGCAATTAGAAAGTCTCATTCCAGCGCTGACAGAGTGAGTACATGTCGAAATTTCGTGGGTTATGAGTAACATTAATTTAATATGCGAAAACTTATTTGCATTATTCCTTTTTTCAGTTTACTTCTCGAACTGACTTCCCTAGAGTCCTACCTGAAAGTTCAAATGGAAGCTATCTTTTTTCCTCCCACAATAGACGAGTGGGCAGGCACACATCTTGAACCAATGAAGAACAAGCTTTTTGAACTCAAACAGATAGCCGATAATCAAATTAAAATCAATAGTCGTGGTCAAATGATTCTACCTTAAATATTTTATAATGTAAAATTGGAGACTGAGTCTGCATTGACTAGTGAAATTTTACAATATAAATTTTTTAACTGATCTTGTCAAAGCAACTCCTAGGAAAAAAAAATGTAAATAACAGATGAACTTTCAAGTTTAATCTAGAAAATTTATTCTGAGATTATTTTATTCTGGAATTTTATGTTCATAGCTATAGAGAAGCAAATATAATATAGTTTTTTAATGAAATAATTAAATTTCATTTTTTAATTGTTCGGCCGGATATACATAATAATAAAAAAACGTTCCAGTCAAACTCGCCACAGTTATTCAATTCTTTCGTGAATTTGTTGACATATTCAGTTTTCACGTGAGTCCACCGAAATTGTCAATTAAGAAATACCGAAATTCCCATGAAATAATAAAAATGAAGATCTCTAAGAAGAAGTGTAAGAAACAATTCTAGTTTTGTTTAATGGAACATGTCAAAGTCCAAAGATCAGAATGAGGAATCCGATGTGGAACTAGATGAGTATTATCAAGAGACTATAGGTGAAACAAAACGTTATATTTCGCGTCTAAAGGATCCACAAGTAGCTCAAGTTTGCAAGAAATGGATTGAAAGACTGAATTACGCGAAGAACCAACGACCATTGAGGAACCAGTACCTCGCAGAGTTATATTGGAGATTAAAAGATGGACAAATCGAGGGGGTGTTCAGAAGAGCGCCATCGAAAGGTCCATTGGTACCTTATCAAAAGCCATTAGTAAGTTCTTTTTTAATTGCAGGCTTTCGCATCAATTAATCGTCAATTTCATCCATATTTCCATCGAAAAATGGAAAATGAAAGAACATTGAATGGCGATGATCAATTTTGATTCGATGTCTGCATTGATATTCTCGTCAGGTCACAGAGACAGATTCCTGCAGTGAGAGTTCTGCCTCCACACAAATAGCTCGTTCCTGTAAACACCACTGGGTGAGAAGTAAAGAGCCATCTCGGCCCGAATCACCACCCAAATCACAAGAGGTAGTGGATGAAACGGACGAAGCACTCAGTCAAGATGGAAGATCCGAACTTTCACCAAAAGCTCAATTCTGTCTGGAGAATACATCCAAAGTTCAATTGCATATTCACCAGCAGAAAATCGACCATTTGACAGACACTGTTAGAGGCTTACAGGCGAAGAATGAGTACCTAAATCAACAACTAATACGGAGACAAGGACGCGAGGATGGTAACGAAGTGCATCAACTTCGAGTGACTGTCAAACAGAAAAATGGGGAGATAAGCGATTTGAAATCTAGGTGAGAGAGTTTTGTAATGTCTAGGAGGCTGAGTTCACAGGTAAACTGAAACGTAGGGTCTTGCAAGTGCAGCAGATGAACAAGAATATTAAGGATTGCCACGAGGAGATTATCCATCGGTGCAGGGATGCCATGGATGAGCAGGTCCAGAGGTTCAAGTTTAAATTGAGGCAGGAGGAAATGAAGAGTGAACAATTAAGCCAAGAAGTTGATAAGTTGACGTTAAAAGTAGAGAAACTTTCTCAGGAAAAGGTGATAGAGGAGTTCACAAGAAAATTGAGGAGTTGATTTAATTCGCCTGAATTGATTCGCCTTTTTTGTTCCTCATTTTCCCATATTTACAGGAAGAAGAATTAAGGCTGAAGCAGGAAAATCAGGAAGAGTTACAAGCCGATCGAGAGCGAGCATTTGAATCGAAATACAAACATTTGGAGTCAATTAATGGAGATTTAATAAGGGAAAACGAAATGAAGGAAAAAAATATTCTTCTATTGAATACTAGACTTCAAGAATTAGAAAATAAATTACAATCAAAGTCCGAAGAGGTATAATCCAATTATTGCCAATGTTCTCGAAATATATATGTTCTCCCCCCATAGGAAGCTAAATTGCAGTCTTTGTTGAATGATCAATGTTCCACCATGAAAGATGAGTTCATGAAAATACGAAACGAGATGGAAGAAGCGAATAAACAACAGAATCAAGTACTCATCCAAAAGATATCAAGTCTTAAGAAGTGTCTCCTGAAGCTGGAGAAGTCGAAACAGAAGATTATTTTAGACTACAAGCAGAAGATCTTCGAAATGGAGAAAGTAGCGCATTTAATTTTTTCATTTCCTGTCGTTTATTCCTGTGAATCACTTCAATTCTGAATACACATAGAATAAGGAGATCGAGATGAAAACATTAGAACTGCACCTACAGGAACAACACAACGAGCTATCGACTTCTCTGAGCTCTGAAAAACAATGCGAACTAGATAGTCTAGTGAATATGTTGGAAGAGAGGTACAAGGGGTTTGTAATAAAAACAGAGGCAATGGCCGATAGTCAACGACAAAAATATCTTCAAGTACGATCATTCTAAATTCCTACACCATTGCCATCCCTCATATAACAATAACCCCAACAATTTTCTATTGTTCATCTTCATCTTCTTCACAGAAGCTGACAGACTTGGAAAATCAATTATGCTACTTGAAGAGTACTATAAAAACCGATGGGACTTACGTTTAGTAGACCATTCAGCCAAACAACACAGCTCGATGATTTCCCACACACACTTAAAGCACACAAATCACTCAACCGTCCGTTTAATAATTAAAAGAGCAATATTCACCAAGGCTCGACCGTTTTTTCCGTTACCATTGTTCACACTTCTGAGAAAATTCAAAAAACTGAGAAACAACCCCCAGCGCCAGTCGTTGCAATGAAAACACTTCTGCACTCGATCATATGGGAGAAATAACCTGAAATCTTTGTTTACTCCACTCCAGAGTGTGGACCGTGTGGACGTCCAAACTGACAGTGAATTATTGATTTTGAATAATATATCTTCTGGTTTATGGGGCGTTAGACAAGCAATTGTTACAATTTTAAATTTCAACAGATACTTTCAATCGCGCAATGCCTACGACAACAAGAACAGCACCAAATATCCTTATAACAGGTAAGTGACTATTTTTTTTTTTTCATTTAAAAAATTTGAACGAATAAATAATAACGCATTTGAAAATGTCAATTTGAATCATCACGATTAAATTCAATCATTCATATATATTTTAAAAAATTCCATCCTTTCTTTGCAATATATCCGTTGTTGGACATAATCGTGAAAATCATTAATTTTCGTTGATTATCTGTCAATTGCTGGTTGTAGGAACTCCTGGAGTAGGTAAAAGCACAATGGCTCAGAAATTAGCAGAAAGAACTGGTTTGACCTGGCGGGATGTGAGTAAATTAGCCATTGAAAATGGATGTCTCGAAGAGTACGATGAAGTATACAAATGTCCTGTGCTGGATGAAGACAAAGTTAGTCGAATCAAATGAGTTTTGAAAAATAAATCACCGACGAATTCATAATTATGATTTTATTTTATTATGATTAAGTGATTTGCTTTTAATACTGATATGATAATTTAATTTCCCAGCTGATGGACAGCATGGAGACGTACATGGGAAAGGGTGGCAACATCGTTGACTACCATGGGGCTGATTTTTTTCCAGAAAGATGGTTTGATATTGTTTTTGTTCTTCGGACCAGCAATACAATTCTCTATGATCGACTCACAGCCAGAGGCTACCTGGGGAAGAAACTGGAGGACAATATTGATTGTGAAATATTCCAGACAATTTTAGACGAGGCAAAGTCATCGTACAAAGAGGAAATTGTTCATGAATTGCAGAGCAACACGCAACAGGAAATTGAAGATAATGTTAATAGGGTCTGTCAGTGGCTGGAGCAGTGGAAGAAAGATAATCAATTCGTATGAATAAAGTTCTCTAAAGTATTTATTTATTTACAGTGCTAATTCATTCCCAAAAGAGATTCCTTGTTTGATCTAGTCTACAATCCCCAAATCCTGTTTGATTTTCTTCAGTCTCTCGTCTAAACTCGCGTAATATTTCATCTTCACTAGAATTTTTTTTGCTTCTTCGAGTTCATTATTGTGGAAGGCCTCTGACGCTTTTCTGGAATTATGCAATTGAATTGATATTGACAAAGGGTAGAAAAAAATTTTATTGCTGGAGCATCGAGAATACCTGGATAATTCTTCTAATATCGTGTGATTTTTCACGACTAATTTTTTTATTTTATCTTTATTATTCGCGGCGTCTTGAACTTCTTCGTTTCTCTCCATAATCTCCATGAGAAACATTGGGTCTAAACTAGTTGTTCCTTCAGGAATCGTAAGATTCTTCAATTTCAATAAATAGATTCCTCTATCAAGTGGATTTGTCAACGTTGCGTAAGCCTTGTTCAGTAAGGACGACAAGTTTTCAGAATATTGTTTTTCTCTCTGAAATGAATATTCATTAATTACTCAATTGGTTTATATCTCACAACTTCACGATTCTTTTGATACTTCATACGAAATGAAATATACTGAATGAATAAATTAGTCACCTCAGTTTTATTCCCAAACCTATCAGGATGCAGCAAATTCTGCAATGCCCTGTACTTTTTCCGCATCTCTTTATCCTGTACATCGTAATTCTTCTTGACCCCAAGAATATCGAAATAGTCGAGAGACTCTGGTGGCTCTTGGAGTGTTTTACACTTCTGGCAGAATAAGTCAGACTTGTAAGGAAAATCACACTGCCAGCATTTTTTCGGGCTCTCGCTGGAGTACAATGACACTCTCGATAATTTCAATCCTAAATCACTATCCCTTCTAGCACATACCGCATGAATTCCATTACGAGAACAATCCCTTGTAAACTTCGTCAAACCGTTTAATGTTAAGTTCAACATTGAGTTTGTCAACCTCAAACCCATGGTCCCGCTATTCTGAACGAATCCGTAATTCAATTATACTTCGCCAACAACTCATTACATCAATAATAACTCGAAGTTCTATTAAAAAAAAATCATTTGAATGCATTCAATGGTTAGAAAACAATCATAACAAAGCGCATGAAAAATCCTCTTCACCAACAGACAAGTCTCATAAACTTGCAAGTGTCAACACAAGATGGCGCATTCTCCATATCTCATTGCAGGCTTGTAGTAAATCTAAGATAACCCAAGATTAATCCTAAAACAAATTCCAAGCATAAATCGAGTGCACTTCAAAGAGATAATCGAGAGTTTGGAGTACACCTGCACCTCAACTTTTTCAATCAACCAAATGAGAGAAATGTCAATAAGTATTTAATTGAAACCGTATTGGTTGACTTACTGAGTCAAGAGATGATATCTATCGCGTTGAGAGGGAGATGGTGTGCACGCAGAAGTCGTCTATAAGCACGCCGGCTATAAAGTATATCAGCACGGAAAATGGGGGGAAATTTAGGGAGAAATGGTGCAGGGGGGGCGGTTTGGTATTAACGTTGCTTCAAGGGTGTATGTGTGTGCTTCGAAAGGGGAAGAGAATCGCGGAAGTTTTCACCCTGTCAGAGGGTGGCAAAAGCCATTTCAGTGTAGTCGTGTGACGCCTACCGGTGAGCGTTGTACTTGTCGTAAATTCCCGCTTCAATACTCGTTAGCACGTGGATCTATTCGTCTTTGATGCGTATGACATTTTCCTCACCGGGTTTATTTCAAAAGTTTACTTTATTCGTCGTATTTGTTAACAAAAGTGTACGCCGTCCGTGTTCCCAATTCAACGGTGTTCTACGAAATTTTTTAATAAATCCCCGGCAAAACTGCTCGAGCATTATTTTTCTGATGAAAGTTATAGCTTCAAAAGACAGTTGGGAGAGCACTGAATGGAGGTATATAAACACAAAAAGCTGTGTCGAATGAGCCTTGCCCAAGGGGTATTTATTTTTTGCATCAATCATCCATTCATGGAAAAGTCGAATCCAATATGAGAGGAAAATTGAGCGAAATTGTTGAGGGTATTACTCGGGATGACCCTGGGGCGCCACGTGAAATTGATTATTGAGGGTTAGATCAAAGAGGTAGAATTTAGCGATGGAGAAGTTTTAAATTTTTTACTGCAAGATATTCCCCGTGAACTACTCGATTTTTTTTTAATCCGTCGTCCTTCATAGCTATGTAGGTTTTCTATGACTCGGAGGCAGTGGCAAGTAACGGCCTAGTTTATAACGAATTATCGATCCTTAAAGCTTTTATGAAGTGGTGTTATAATTAAAACGTGGCGTGTGATGAAGTCAGTGAATCCTCCAGCAAGTGATTGTGATTCTAGGATAATGAGTGTTTCGTTGATTGATAAAACAATTATACGATGAAAGGAGAAAATGTATTGGGAACAAGTCAGTGAACTTTCCAGTGTTTAATTAACTCTTGTAGTAAAAAATATAGCAGCAATAATTAAGATGTAAGGTCTGAGACTATTAATTTCACTGGACGATATTGATTTCGGAATTATGTGAAATCTTCGGTGTGTGGAATTCATCGTCCCGGACATTCCAATTTCTCCTGGGCCTCTGGAATGCATCGTATGGTTATTGGTAAGAAACATTTAAGATTAATCGTAAATCACCTTCTGCATGCGGTTTCTCCTGCAAATTGTACGGAGGATTTTTTTATATTCATGAACTGGTATTACAAACTGTACAAAAACCTCTATACATGGATCCACAGAAAAGATCGCGTGACTGACATACCAGCACTACAGTATCGAGCGTTTAATCAGATCTAGGTCGTATGTTCGTTATAATGTAAGAGAAAAAGTTCAAATATAAAATAGTCAGGGGGGGACATTTGTCTACGATTACCCAACGACATTCCAATCTCCATCGTGACTTCCTTTATTCATCCGTTACGTTATTTATTCAATTGGCCAGAGTTGTTTCTTAGATTTTATGTAGAGACGAATGAAAGGCGCCATAATGTCGTCAAATTATTGATCCACCGCCGTTTTTCATTGTTGGTGAATATTTCTGTACGGCAGCATAATTTCTCATTTTTTATTGTTTATTAGCAATGAGAGGATTTTAAAAAAATATTTCAATTCATGTCATAGACATGGGGTAGAAAGATAATTCTTCAGAAAATTCGATTCGTCGGGGTTTAATTCGTCGGTGGATAACAGTGTGACGGGTCGTCGCCCTCCGTCGTCTTACGTCCGCATAGAACGCGCACTACTGTAGCCTATCGTCTCGTGTAAAATGAAGAGGGGATCCATCCCTTTGGGCTCGCCAAGGGTGGCACGAATATATACGCAATATATTGGCTACGTCAGTACGGCGGATACTTGACAGTGGCAACGGCAATGAAACAAGCGTAAGGAAATCCAAGTACAGCAGCATACCCCAACACCTGCATCAGGCTGCAGGAACAAATTGGGGCTATTTCCAACCGCACAGACTAGAGCAATACACTTACATTACGAACACATTCGTGCGTTTACGGGGGTGTTAGAGAGGGTAGAACACAACACGAGGGGTTTCTCCCGAGGGTGGGTTACAACGTCTCGACGGATCTGTTTTTGATGCTTGGGTAGAGTGCCTCGTATGTCGGATGGTCAGGGGCGCCTACTCGGCTCTTCTGGGGTTTCCTCTCCCATCCCCCAGTGAAAGTTCCAGCTGAAACACCCTCTGCGCAAAGTCATATCGTCATGGTAACGAGTGGTACGTCCACTGGTACGTGGACGCTGGTATTCGGTTCGATTCTCTTTACCCCCCAGGCCAATTCCTCTTCATTTCCGTATTTTGTTAAGATTATTTTTCAATTTTTCATTCTGTTGGAGGTAAATGATTTTATGAGGAAGCAATGAGAGTGGGATGTCGAATGTGGCTGTTGATAGATGAATGATGTATTTTGCAGATAAAAAAAAATATGCTGAATGAAATCAGCCGGTGATGATGTGCAAGTGAAATGCTGTTGGCCCAGAGTGCATTAATATCGACGATAGCGGGTGCCGTCGAGGAGGATTATGCCAACAGCGAAGCTCATAGCGGACAGTATGACGGCTATGTGACCGATCATACAGATATTGCTTCCGATATAGACATAAATGAGTCCGAATATCGTCGTGAACTCCTTAACGACGTAAGTACCACCCAAACTGGTTGGCGTTAGGACCTTCACATATCTCAGGGCTAATTCAAGTTCAGTACGTAATGCAATTATCTTGTCTGTCTTTCTAGAGATGGCGAATGCTGTTCGACAAGGTATTCCATTTACGTTCTCTGCAATTATGGGTGAATCCACTGTGCCCTTTGGTAATGGCTGAATCCATTAGGTTATTCAATATAATCTGATTTCACAGTTCGATCCAGAGGGTTTTGGCGAGATACCGCGCGACGATTTCCTTCGGGCATTAGCAAGCGACGAATGGAAATCCGAAGTACCAGCCAACAAGAGGGACATATTGTTGACTCGGGTCAAAGAGTCGTACGTCGACGCCATTACCTTTCAGGATTTCGTCAATGTGGTGAGTGATTTGACATATACAATGTTTACACAGATTACATATTAGAAATTATCTAAATTGATAAATATTGTAGGGAATTATATATTATATATACAGACACCCACATAATTCGATTGGTTAATTCGACACATCCTAAACTGTACAATGCGCTATCGCGAGGAATTATACATTATATCCTGTTCTACCCGCTAATTAAACTGCCGATAGTATAACGGTTGTCAATATGCAAACAAACTTTTTGACGTGAAGCTTGTACCCCGGATATTATATTGACTGGAATATCCCACAGCACAACAGTTGCATTCAATTCTCCCATGCTCAACTTCTCCAACTAAAACCACGGATTATGAAAGCCCGCCAATATTTTCCCCTATATTTACCCAAAACTCAGTTTTTAAAGAGCTGAATAATACTTTTTCCTCAATTCTGTTCACCATTGAGCCAAGTCCCTCAGTACGGGGTCATTGTTAATCGGTTATTTGTCAAAGCTTAAGACTCTGTAGCGAAAAACCGATGGAATTTCGCCAGTCGACAATGGACCCATGGGTTTGATGGAACCCCCAAAGTAGTCAAATGCACCCGGTGGAAAAACTCGCTCAAGATAAATATCTTTGACAATAATAATCCTCTCTGAGTATAGTGGTTTTTCGGGGTAATATGCCGAGAGAGGAAAAAAACGAGATCCGCTGACAATTTTGAGGTGCTTTTCTTCCTTCTTCTCCTTTTTTTTTACCTTTTTGCCCCTTTTTTTTGGGTACAACAGAGGAATAGGTACGTAAGCGGACTAAGCGGTAGCGTTGCTGAGTGGCGGAAAATTGGCCGGTCAATTTTACTATGGTTGATCGAAGTCCAGGGGATTTTTCACAAAAGAGATGAGGAAAATAAGAAAAAAAAAGTTTTGGCGTTGCATTGATAGTTGTCCAATCAATACCAACCGACGGTCGATTGGGCATATGTTAGAATGCATTCAGAACCCATTGGGATTACCTGAATAGTGGCCTAATCGTTCTCGATGGCTCGTCAACCGATGGTCACCCTTAAACCGACCTTATAATACCATTTATTGACCCCTCACGTTATTTATTCCCTTTATGTGAAAATTCGGGATAATTTGATGCAACTGCTGTCCCATTTGAACGTTACACTGATTGTTATCCATTTCTTTATCTGTCTATCCCTGTTTGGCTCCTGTAATTTCCGTCACCAATGCCGGACTTTTTCGGCGATGGTCAAACGAATGGAAGAGCTTCTCGAACCGTTGAAAGGAAATAATAGGGTATTCTATTAACAGTTGTTGTAAATGTAACGCAGTAGAAATTCGGAGCTAGAAAATTTTCCAAACTGTCCTTCCGTTGAAACGCACGGCATTGTCCAATTGGGGATGGCACACCAAATTACAGCCCCATGTCTCGACGCTTTTTTGTAATGGGGGCGTGCAGTTATGGTGACGAATTGTTGAACAAAGGAAGGCACATTATTGCCTCTAAAAATTTTGTGGCTATTTCCAAACGCTTGTTCGCCTCTTTTCTTGCTCCAAATGCATCCATCATATTCAAATGTTTTCAAGCGCATCCAACTGACATTCTGTCGATACGTTGGGGTTTATAAAGATATTGGCTCGGTAAGAAGAGCATTGTGATTATGCTATTTGCGGTGAATAGGTAAAAAATAAAGGCAAAAGTATATCCCTGCATTTACGCTCGAACTGAAAAACAGCATCGATACAGACGGATCCGTTTATCGTTTGGGTTTCGGGAGGAGTTTTTTTTTCTTCTTTCTCTTTTGTTTCTCAACCATCAGTTTTGTCTGTTAGTGAATCACTGGGGGGAGATTACTCGGTGGATTTGTGGGAGCGCGTAATAAGAGCTGGGGGCTTATTGCCCAGTGGAATCCTTTCACTTCTTCAACCTTTTCTGCACCTGATTTGTCGGGTAGATGTGGTCTCTTCGGCTGTTGGGGATCAAATCGCTCCCAGGGCAAAACACACAATAAGACTGAGATGCTTGAAAAGAGAAGTGGAACGATGGGAGAAAACGTAGAAAGATGATAATCAGTAATTTCCAACTTGTTCCACAGGAGTGAGCCCTTTGCGGCCTTGCCATCTCCACCTTACAAACTGGGCCAGTTTTGTCGATTATTTTGCTGCCACCTCTGAATAATATTTGGACTCGGTATCTTTTGTTACTTGTATCGCACTTATTTGTGCCTCGTTTTCTACCTGGACGATTGCTCAGCGTCTCGCGGTTGAGGAGTCGACCTTCGGCTTTTTCAGCAAAAAAGACCAATGGAATTGAATGATTGGGGGAGGTTTCCAAACCGAATGAAGACGGCTAACAGCGGTGATTAGTAATTAGTCCCGTGTCTTTTTTTTTTCCTGTGATCTGTTTTTTTGTCGGTGGATTTATCCGTTTGCGATTCAACTAAAAAATTCAACTAAAATGTGAATGATCTTCGAACTGTCATCGGTCACAGGGTAATCATTGTGCCGAGTAAATGACGAAGAGAGAAATTGGTGACGCAACGAATCTTACGATCTCGGTGGTCCATTCGTCGAACCTTTTTCTCCCTCTCGTTTTCTATATCTCCACCTTCTCAAATATTTTTTTTTCTTCCTCTTCACTCTATTATCTCCACCTCTCGTATATATATATGTTGAACAGAATTGGTGGAAGAGAGGGAGGTGATGGGTTCACACGAATACCTTTACACCTTTCGGTCCCACGAATTTCCATACTCGATATATACATTCGGCACTTGTGGCTCTCACAGTCTCACTTCACCTCCCACGATTTTTTGTACTCGTATTGCCGTGGTACAGTCTGCGGTGTGTGTTTTCAGCCAGAGGGCTTCTCAATGCATTACTCATGTGTCTCATCGAGTGATGACTCGAAAAACCGCTCTTTTAATGGTCACTTCATGCACGAATTCATTGACAATGGGGATATTTCGTTTCGCTTAATTAATTTTTGGCAAAACCATGAGTTCTTTTGGTAATCCAATATTACATCGTTGAATCACATTGACACCATTGAACTTCACCGGATTCACGGAATTTGATGTAATTTAATTGTTCTCGGTAATGCTATACCATTTACCATGATCACGTTAGCCATTTGAACCGCGAACCGAATAGTTTGGTTATTTTAAAATGATTGAAGTGACTCGTGTGATGTACGAGATAATATTTATTAATGTAATAAATTGTTAATCGGCGAGATTCTATGGGATAATTCTGGCGAATGTGGTCATGAAATAGTGAAATATATTATTCACTTCACATTCATCCCCACGCTGTCCTCAAACAATTGTAGTTTCAATTTGAATAACTGTAACAAATTCCTCTTCAGTTATGAAATTTACACTAATTTACAGAATTTCAATTTACGCTCGACCCAACTTTATCATACAGAAATTCTCATCTCAAACTCTGGTCGACCCTCCCGTCTCATTTATCTTTTCTGCAACTGTTGGAATAGTTTGAATTCCTCCGTGAAGCTATGCTCAGCAATTCAGCAAAATGTGTATTTATTTCTCATTTACACCATTGTATCAGATCCATAAAAATTATTCCAATTAAAATATTTCGGGGCTTGATTTTTATCATTCACCATAACATTCCGTCGATGAAAGGGATGGCGGACACAGTGACACTGATAAATGCCCTTCAAATCGAATGATAGATGATGAATGAGCAATCGCAATAGGGCCATCCACCTAAAACATTATTCATTATTCGAAATTCCTGAGCATCTTTCAGATGACTGTATCCATAACTTAAAAATGTCGTCGGATGATCAGACATAAAGAAAAATGACACGATAGTCCTATTAGCGTTTTAATTCCTCAAGCGAAAAACGCTAAAAGCATTCTGTAATCAGCCACTTATCTATGTAGATCGATAGTATTGGTGATCGCTGAATGATGCTATCTCATTGTTAGCATACCAAAGCACCCCATACTTCTACCCGAAAAAAGTCAAGAGGCTCCATTTCAGGATAAGAGTGGTTTCAAAAGAAGAAAAAAAAAGTAAGGGATAAAATAAATGAACGGTTCCACGGCGATTTTCAAAGTTGTACAAGACTGAAAAAGTCCATCCACTTGAGTTTGACATATTTCACCTCGTCTCCTGCTCTTGTATCCTTTGTTTTTATCTTATCGTGGAATGTAGGGGGATGCCGGTTTCCTCGACGCGACATCGTCGTTGTCTCTCGAATTAAAAGCTCGATAGGCTTACGAGGGTCCTATTGGGGCCTATTGGGGCCTATTGGGGTCTTAAACCAATATAGGTGGAGTGAATTTCGTGGAAGAAACGATCCTGATGGGGACGGTGGGACCCACCAGTGGCCGACGATTATCCTTTAGCGCGGCCCACTGCCAACATTTCGCCTTATCTCATACCTCAAGTTTCACCTTTTCAAACGGCTCTTAATTAGGGGATAATGGAAACAAAACACATCCAATCACGAAACACTTGAGATTGGTGGGACATCGGAGGGGGAATTTGATAAAGAAGGAATGTCGGTGGAATGGGAGTTGGATGAGTGGAATAAAAGTTGTGGGAGTAGGTGGTCGCATACTTTGCGCGCGTCTCAGGACCTCCCGAGACCGTTGTTCCTCGAGTCAGCGGGTAAAAAGACAACGACAAATCGACGGGGGAACAATTTACATACGGCTATATGGGCGAAATGGGGTCTCTGACGTGAGAGATGATAGTCGGTAACGCAAAAACGAATCGATGTGCAATAGTGTGGATATATATATTTTTTTTTTCCTCGGTTGGGCTTATAGAGACGTTTGTACATGGAGAAAAGAGGGACTGATTAACGATTTACTTGGTTATGAGAACAGAGTGGATGCAACGAGTCGAAGGTATTTTGTTGTTGGTTATTCTTATTTTTTTTATTCGATTATGGGGTGGATTTTTCTTTTGGTTTCGTTTTCTTTTTCGTTTTTATTTTTATTTTTTCGTCGTCTCTTTGACGGCAGAAACTGGCGCCGTGGGGACCGAGAAACGTGGAATTCGCCCCAGAGTGGAGTCGTAGTGGAATCTGTTGGAGGCGCATATGGAGGAGCGATCGGCTCGTTATCTCTGGATCGCGATCGTCCCACCGACTGCGAACATAACACGCAACTTCTCGCCGAGGAGAGAAGAGCGGAGTGGATCGTTTTCAAATGTTATTTTTTTAATTTCTTACCCACTCGCAGCATAATGATATTCCTTTTAATTCTATTTATTTTCTCACTTGATATGTGTTGAGATAAAAATAATACAGTTTGAATGAAAGCTAGTCTGCATTTCTCTTCAGCTGTATAAAGAGTGAAATTCGATTGACGTGAAAAACACAGCAGCCACAATGAAGGGAAGCAGGGGTTGTAAAGGAAATAAAAGTACTGGTTGTGTACCGATTGTGGGTTCACCCTTCATCGTGTAATACCAACCCCAGTGTTATCCACCCCCGAGCCCTCTATCGCCATCTGTGTAAGGGTTTGTGTAGCCAGTTGACTTTGGATTTGGGGGTAGTAGATATAAATCTGATAAGTGGCGCTTACTGCTGGCAAACAGGCAAGGCTATTCAAACCCACCACCAGGATTCCTCGTGATTCGCGGAATGCTCCAAATTCTACAGGTGTTTTTGTACACTTCTTTCAGCATACCCATTTGGATGCAAGTGAGGTATCTTCACATTTTTTAAATCCTCCGCCGAGGGCCCGATAGAGTCATCCATCGTGACAAACGAGTCCACTGGCAAAAAGAGAGACGTAAAAGAGCACCCCCACGTCGACTGAGCCAAATGGAAAGCCGAATAGCCGTTGTCCTATGGCTCAGACTAATAACAAGACTGACTCGATAAAAGAAGGAAGGGAAGAAGAAAAAAATAAAGCATTCGATGTGACGTGCACCAACACGTTTTCCTCGTACATAATGGCTCGTGCATAGTTAGACCTTGGCTGGGGCAGGTAAAGGGCGATTCACACAAAAGTGGGAGGAGAAAAGGCAGAAATAATGGTTTTTGCTAGAAACGACAAACGACTCGTTACCAATGCTCTCTTGGGTACAGTAGAAAAGTTGCACACACGTCGTTTTCAGTGCTGAGCTGAGTTGTAGGATGGAAATAACGAGCGCACGACGAACATATTCATCTTCGTGGCCTTTGACGCGAGAAAAAGGGGAAAAGGAGAGGGTGGAATGGGGTTGAAGAGAAAAGGGAAACCGGTGGAAAATTGTGGTCGAGGCACGTATACTCGGCAAGGTCCAATGAAAGGCTCACCCAGTGAATTTTCTTTCATGCTACGAATGGGCACACATATGTGCACATTAATGCGGCAACATCATCGTGTAGGCCATCCACCCAATATGCCCCCTCTCTCGTATCTCAACCATTTTTTTCCTCCACTCTGTCTTCATCGCTGTCAGTATTTTTCGCTCCTTCATCGGTGCTATTTCACTGTGGCATTTGCGAGCCATCTGTCGGCGGGCGGCGGTCGGCGCGCGACAAAACAAACAGCTCGCCAATTATCCCTGGTGATTCTCTCCCCTCTGCTTTGCCATTATTTCGACCACCCTTTGGACAAAGGCCACCTATATATTACCCTATCTCACTTACACCTCACTGTCCTCCTTTGAGGATAGCCCAGAACATTGTGGCGAAAAAAGAGAGGAGTAGATCGGAGAGAGATCTTCAACTATCTGTCTCACTTCGTCTTTAGTTTCTTTGGGCTTTCTATGCCTTTCCTGCGGTCTCTATTTAGAGCCCTCAGACCGCTCCACATACAAATTCCACAGACCCGAATAACCGGGCTCATTTGGCGCCACACACACATACCACACATCCAGGATAACGCGGATTACCTGACGTTTTTATTAGCGCATTCACCAGTCGCTGTGTACATATGTGTAATATTGCCTTTTTCGTCTCTCTCTGGTCTTTTGGGTTATTCTTGGTGACGATGCACGGCATCCATTATGGTCTCTTAAACACCATCGAGGACATTCTCAAGGTCCTCGAGGATTATGTCTTCTTACTTTGCCTTTTTTTAGCTCGTCGGGCTCTGAGTAGTCTTGTCGTTCATGTGTTTTGATAAGCATTGGTAAGCAATAAATGCAAATGGTTGGAGATAAGGGAGTGGATAACTTAATTGAGCAGAATGAGGTTTCAGATAAAGAAATGCATTTTTTCTCACGGGCAAATCTCAACTCGGTGGGACTGGCATGTTATGTATGCTTGCAGAGTTGATTTTTTCAATTTGCTTCTGAGAATTTAATATATCGATTTGAATTTCGCGTTTCACTCCTCTGCAGTATGATGTTCCGGTGAATGATGTGTTAATGGAATCGATTCAATAACATAAATTAAAAAATACTGATAATCCTGATGAAAAAAATGATAAAAATGATTTTAATTCCATTAAATAGCATTGAATGAAATAGCAAAAGGAGCTCTTGAATTTTCCCAGCGAAAAATAGTTTATAATCATCAGAAGTAATACACTTGATGGTCCTTTTGACAGTACCTGCTCCAAGGAATAATGCACATTTTATTTTTCGCCGTAGTAAATACTGCACACCAGGCAAAAATGCAAGGGCGCCTTCGGGCAAAACAACTTGACAGTATGCCACCCTCGGGGGGTAAAACGGACAGTACAGACACCAGCAGCAATTTTCATTGTTCAATGGAGTAGGTGCTTTGACCACGGGTGGTCCAGGAGAGGTACCGTAAACTCCCAAGTGAGGTACAGAATAAAATAAAAGGGATGGGGTGGGACGAGAGGGAGGGCACTCAATTGTTGAGGGGGAAAGTACCAGCTACGGGTACTAAAGGTTGGGGAAAATCAGTTTAACTTATTCCGAATCACGAATTAGCCATTATGGGGATGGACTTTACGATGTTGGGAGCCTTCAAAACTGAGGACAATCGTATTTGCGGGGGTCAGGGGTTTTTCTTTAAATTTATGTTTTTAATGGGGTACTGGGGCTTGAATGGGCACCTCGGATGCTGGGGGAAAAACCCATACGATGAGAGGTGGGTGTATACAACCTCGGGGGGTTGTATACTACCTCCCTGGTGTAGCACCTAAAAACGGGTGCCAAGGAAAATGGTGTTTATAAGCACAGGGGGGAGATTCTTCTTGGGCCAAGAACACCTGACCTACGCTTTGGGGAATCGTGAGAATGACCAGAATGTTCAGAGCGTGCTTCATGCTCGATCCGGAGGATTACCTAAGGAATGGCACTGCGGCTGGCAATACCTTGGTGAAGGTGTCGCAGTCTTGCTACTGCTGTGTTTATATTTTATAGATACCTCATATACCTCATGGTACGATATTCACTATTTCAAGTGTCCTGTACCTGTCCGAACGTTACAGTGTCCTTTGGACCTTTGGACAAATATACGAAAAAAATTAAAGACAAAGAGAGAGAGACTGAGAGACTGTTGAATTCCCTTTTCACTGCAAATTACACTGTTCATTCGTTTTTATCATATTTTTTGTATGTTTCCATTTTTAGTACGTTTCCACAACATCATTTCCAACACTTTTTATTCAATTTTTAGAGTTGTAATTATTTTATTTTGCTGTTTGGACTGTGAAGGCAGAGTTTTGCAATAAAAATTGTAATTATGCACTGAGAAATGAATTTAACGGGTTCCTCTAGGTTTTGTGAGTTGTTCTAGGCTAATGATTCTCGCTTTGAGTTGTCGGCAAAGTTAAAAAGAAAAAACACATTTGGGTTTTCTATTCCACAATCACTGTATAATCACAGATTTTCACGTGGAATTTGTTGAAGCCCAAAATGGATTGAGAATCCTTGAGCGATAAAAGGAAAAATAAGCAGACTTTATTTCGGTGTTTTTCAACTTTTTAACACATGAATCTGACGTTTTCAGTTCTGACATGGCAAACAGTGCCCTTTGTGTGTTACCGAAGAGACGGAAAAAATAAAGAAAGGGAGAAAAACATCGCACAAGGGGCAAGAGTTGTATTCCAACCGTTTTGCAGCTGCAAAATATATTCAAACGATATACATTCCTGCATTCGTAAAATCTCCGGCTGGCTTCTCTTGAAGAATGGAGAAACCCTCTAAACAACTCTTTCACCTCCAACCCCTTTTACACTGGACAATAATCTGCATTTCATTTTTTTTTCTCATTCAATCGCCGGCACACGCCTTCTCCATACTCCACCGAAAACCGGTGGGACAAATAAAATGTATCGAAAGGTGTGTGTGGCCTCGATCCTCCGATATTGATAGACCCCTTTTTGCAGGATGTCTCTGTGTATCTAACAATTCCGGAAAAAAAAAATCCTGGGGGGCACATCTTGAAAAAGGCCCAGGTGGCGAGTATCGAGGAGCTCTAGGGAGGTAACAGGACACCGTAAACTCGTGTGGCACAAGGGGGTTAAAGTGGACGGGTGCTAAACCCCCGAGGGTCACTCTGAGTATCATGAGGATGTATTTGCCAGATGGTTTTTCCCAAAATATTTCTTCAAAACTGCTAAATTATTATTTTAGAGTTTTTGGTGGAACAAGTTGTCCCGTTGAAAGATGGAGATACACCACTCTGCACCAATTTATAGATTAGAACCGAGTTGCCGACGTCCGAAAGAAAGGACTCGAATGGGAGCAAACAATGCGGCCCTCCCCCACCTCTCCCCCCCATATGTTTCCGGTTTCTTATTTCACCGGATTGCCATCCGGACGCGTGCCCCCGCTTCCTGCCCACATTCGCTCTTCATTTCTGTCCTCTCTACGTTGTTCTCCGCCCAGCGCTTCCGCGATTTCTGGCATCGAGACGTGAATTATAACCCTCCCTCAACCAGAGAGATAAAAAGAAAGGAAAAAAATTCTCCCGTTCTTCTTCTTGTTCCTGGCATATGAAAAGACGGATCGTATTGAAAAGGGGGAAAATAAAATGGGAATAGCGATTCGATCATGCACCAAGTGGGGATCGATGGGGCATACGTGGAGTGATGAGGATAACGGGATGGACGGGGGAGGCAGGAAGCAGCTGGATATCGCGTCCAAGCACGAAACGTATAGTCGCGTGCCCAGGAAACGCCGGCTTCTCTATTCCAACCTCCAAACTTCCAGCTTTACTCTCCTTGTATCGTCTCAAGGGCCCTTCTGTGTACGCCCCCGCGTGTAAGCGTATCCTTTGGTAAACGCCCCGGTCTTGTTTAACGGACGTCATCTCCGGCACGCGCCCCGGGCCAAGTCCAGGTGGCTGTCGAGAGTGTACATAACGTCGCCTAGATTATCCACCAAGCGGTTCATGCACCGTTGCTTCAAGATTTCAGGATTAATTATCACTATTGTTGAGCCTTCATTGCTTATGAGATCTACTGCGCACTCGGTCCACCGAAATTACTGTGTACTGTGTACTGTTTTAATAATTCATAATAATTAGATTGCCAACAAATTCCAATAACGTTTGACGGAGAAGTAGGGCTAGCCACCATGACGATATCAATGATGCGTTTGCGACTGGTGATCATCGGAGTGAATTTAATTAGAGGGCGTACGGAGCTAATGCAGAGCATATGGTTGTTGAGTGTCAAAGGGATGCACAATACGAGATGATACTCGAGTCGAGGTAATGACTTTCTGAGCATTATGGGGGATGTCCAGTAGGTGAGGTAGAGCCAGGGTAGATGCTGATTGTGGTGGAGACTTGTGCCCCAGCAGGTGGTCAAGACACGGTGTGTGGATAATGCGCATATACATAGTGTACTGGCCACCTTCAGGCTGATTACATAGCCGTTGTCCCGTAACTATATAATCCCCCCTTGTGTACCGGCCTATATAAGCCTACCATCAGGGCGCTTGTACGTTTACCAGGGTAGGAGAGTCTCTCGTGTAGCCATAGGATATGCGAATACAATACCTGCTAAGCCTATAATTCAAACGTTTATGCAGCCAATGGTGAGCGACAGAGTGAGAGAAGAGAGACTGATGAGCATCGATCGTTGTAATTACACTTGGCAAATATATGTGTTCGATCAATGCTCTCAACTGCACGCGCTTTTTATATTTTTATTTTATTGTCATTTTGGTTTTCATTGTTCGAAATAAAGCCTTTGTGGTTCGGAGTAATCGAATATTGAAATTATTCATTGATGGTGAACTTTCATTATCTGGATTTGCCATTGAAGGATTACTTCAATAGAGAGTCATCGATTATTTTTACGAAAATTTTTTTATTATTTCCACAAAATTCATACCTGATGGATTTTCTATTGTAAAGGGGTTTTTTCTAAAATTCATCAATTCAGCTATCCACAGTCTGCAATCTGGTATAACCCAACAATTTATTCACAATTATTTTCAATGAAATGTTCAAGATCCTCAAGTAACCGAGGGACTACTCAATCCTGCATGTCGAGCTTTTAAAGAAACTTAAAATCAATTCAATGTTTCATCTAAAAAATTCAAATTTCAGTGTGAATCTGTAACGTGGTGAAACACGTTTTTCGCCCGAATGAACACTTTTTTAGCCCGAGGGGAAGATAGAAGTGTTAGACGGCTGCAGACGATGAGCCGTGTTGCACTCTATGGTTACCCGATACTTTCGATATAATCGATACAGGCGTCAAGCGAAGCCACTGAGTGTTTTTCCATTTTTTTTTTCCTTCAACTCATCGTCGCCCTGTCTGTTTTTTTTTTCACCTCAACCTCTGGAGACTGAGGCAGTCACAGCAGGGGCCACGGGAAAACGATTAGTTTTTAATTTAGCGCCGGGTCCAGTCTGGTCGCGTGAAATTGTGGCCACACAGTTGGGCTACCATATACCACCAGTGTGGTGGTGGAAAATAGCGAGTGTTTTCAAGGCAGTACCAAACCCAATGGACTTTCCACCCTCTGGGCAAAATGCTGGAGAAAGAAAATGAAAGAGAATAGAAGAATAAAATGGGAGTGAAGGAGAAGGAGAGCCACTAGAGATTGAGATTCACTACGGGTGTCGCCCAGCAGGATGGTATGTTGGCTTGTGGTGTTGCTTTTGCTTTTAACTTGGGGGAGGTCACCATTTCGTTCCGTTTCGTTTGCCAATTGAGCTACCATACAGGATTTTCTAGTGAGCAATAACTCGAGATACACATCTGCTCGAAATTGAGATCCTACGTTATTCAGTGATTTATGCTCGCCACTATGTTTTACCTCAAAATTGAAAATAACTCCCCTGAGCAATTCATTTCGAGATCTATCAAATGCATTTTGTCTGGAACACTGTGATTTGATAAATGATAGAGATGAAGGAGCTTTGAAGGTAAAGAGGAAGATGTAATTGAAAACTTGAGTAAAACCGAGTCCTATGGAATAACTGGAAAGAGCGTTATTGTCTTGACATTTTCCTTACACGAATAAATGAAAATCCTTGGCTCATTTCAGTTGCAAATGAAAAGATGAGAACAACAGATCTCCAGTGTTCCATGAACAAGACATCAAGCTAGATTGTTGTAACGATAGTAGTCCGTGCCGATGCCACCTGCCCCACCAATCTCAGTCCCTCACCTTGTTTTATTTTCTCTGTCTTTTCCGCGCTGTATCTAGAAAGGAAGAAGTACCGTTTACGGGTATTACACCCGCAGTTCTGTTAGGCTCATGACAGGAGGTTAGAGTAAGCCAAGTGTAGCTTTTCGGGCTGATGGTATGCAAGGGAGAAAAAGATCGGAGAAGGGGGAGAATTCTTTTTTTTTTTTAATTTTTATTTTTTGTTATGGAGGATACGCGAGCACCATGACAATAGGCGATGCGCAACATTCTCCTCTTCATGGATATATGGGCACGTGCCCCGTCCACTTTACCTTTGCTCTGAGAGTCCCTGTAAAAGGATATCTCGTTTCATCTCTTCACGACTTGCCACCTCGCATAATTTCACCGTCAACGACTCACCTCAATTTATTCACCCAAAACGTACATGGGAACGAAATGGAAAGGGAAAGTCAACTGAAAAAGAATGAGAGAATGAAGTCAAGAGCACGTATATTTTCACTGCGATGCATCTCGTCGTCAGACGCAAATTTTCGTGGTTCAACAGGGGAATTTGAAAATTAGTTGGAATGCTGGATGAAATTTTGGGATGCGTATACCTGAACGAGCCGAGGCACGAGCGTGTGGTTAATAATCGAGCGAGGAGAAGCATACCCAGAAAAGGAGGTGAATAAAGGTGGACAACTACAGATAGAGGTATCTGGGGCCATCGATACCAGATGGAGGATGAAACTCGTACTACCACCTGTAATTTGCATGCACATCAGCACAGGTGCCCTTTCAGTAGTCTCAATTTATCTCATCCACTCGGCATCTGAAATTTTCACCAAAAGAGGAGGAGGGATAATAATCCTGAAATTTCGAAAATTCCACAGACGATCACTCGAGCCGTGTTCGTGCTCCTCCAGTTACAGATGGCTGAATCATTGCGGTATGCCCCCTAAATTTTTACTCGAATATTCAGAGTATCTGGCGGCGGAATAATTGTCGACCAAGCGATAATTCACTCGACTTCTGGAGCTCTTTTAAAATCCAAAATTTTCAGCACAGCATAATCCATTCACCTTGTTACTCGACTCTATAGGTGAATTTTGACCCTCCGTACCGGAGGAGAATGATAATGGAAGTGGAATATAGCTGGCAATACGATCGGAGAGAGGACGCGCTGACGCGAATATAATGGTGCCGGTTGGACGCGGCAATTTGGAGTTTGGCGAACGGTAACGGAAGCACAGACACAAATACACCAGGACCACCAGTCCAGGTGATTATCTTCCAGCACTGAGTATACCCCTCTTATCCCTACACATGCAACTTGCATACAGACAAACAGGAGCTGATGTCCTCATATCATCCGATGTCTGTTTTCCCCCCGTTCTCCACCAACATCTCTTGCACCTCTTCCACTTCTACTTCTGCAACGCTTCAGAGAGAAAAAACGCATGAGGAGCACTCATATTGGTGCACTCGTGTGGGTTTCTATATCCAAAAGATTATTTTCGTTTCGAGTCGAAGGAGATTTTCAACTGGTCCGATGTGTTTTGCCCACCGAGGTGGTTGGAATCTTATTGCCGACTTCAGTAGCATAGGTGTGGTCGTTTCTCCTCCCCACATTGCCACCCTCTTCGAGTGTGGCGGCCAAAGATCTTCCTTTCTCTCTTACTCACTCTGATTTTTTTTTTATCCCTCCCGTGGGCCCTCCTGGGACAAGGAGCTCATTTATAACGCTCACCTGGCGAACGCACAAAGAAACTGCCTTCTTTTATCCGTGCTTGCGCACGACCCCATCTTTAATGCGCCCTATACCACCTTCTCCTTTACTCTCATTCTTCTATTTATTTATTTACCTTTCTTTCTTCATCTCTCTGTCTCTGTCTCTGCTTCTGTCGTCATTTTTCTTTTTGTGCATTCTTTGACTTTGAACGGGGAGTGAGAGGCCTTGTTTTCTTTTTCACTCGTTATTCCTTCTCGTGTTCTCGCATGATTCTTCTTCTCCCTGGTTTTTGCTTTTGTTTCGATTTGCTGGGGTTGAACAAGGGGAGGTGGTTTGTTGATTAGTATTCATACATCAGTGTCGGTCATTCACCGGGTTCTCCACATTTTCGACTATTTGGAATAAAAAATTAAACAGGTCAACTACTATTGCGAAATTCCATTTTTTTTTATTTCACAATGTTATTCTAGAAATCAAAATAAATTTTTGAAAAAGAACACCAAAAATCATACCACTCATCCGTGCAACATTACGTAAATCGTTGTTTTCCCTTCGACTTCTTGGGAGCATTGATCGGGCCACCCGATAACTGAAAATGGAAGCCCATCACTCCCCTGAAAATTAAAGTGCGTGCAGTGTATGAGTATCTCAAAAGGTCGGCATCTTCATCCCCCATCAGCCGTTTTTTTTTCAACTGATTATAGATTTACCTTATCTATGAATTTATTTATATTCACCTCGTCTACCCAACACCCATACCCATCCCTATAGTTTCCAGCCGTGAACTTAATACCCCTCCGATTTTTTAACAATGCCAGAAGTGAGATCGAAAATAAACAGGAGAGGTAGGATAAAAAGCAAAGCAACATGTAATCCTGTTTACAAAGAAATCAATTGATTGTCATCGCAATATCACCGATCCCCATTTGAATGAATACACAAAACAGAATTTAAACGATGCTCTTTTTCTTCATTAAAATCAATTCAATCCAATTGAAATATTATTTTCCACGAGATTATCGCTTCGTAGAAACGATTAATTCTCTCTCTCTCTCTCTCTCTCTCTAGTGAGGGCAGAGAGTTAAGAGACAGAATCATGGTTGTATCGAGGGTATGGTGTAGTCACAGTCGATTATCTCATAGAGAATAATTTGCCTCTTGACGAGGCTCGGTATATTGGATAATACGAGTACAGGCGCCATCACCACTCTGTACCAGTCTGTGAATTATGCATCGGTAGATGCAAGTGATGAATCCGCTGGATAACACTCAAGGCTGCATAGCGAAAAATAAATAGTCAAAATTGATACAACAATGAGAGTACTGAAGAGTGTTTGCCCGGAAAGTCAGAGAATTTGGAGTATTCCATTTTTTTTCAGTGCTGATTTTTCGCGTAGACATAAAAACAGTGGAAATAGTTGTAATACATTTGCCACTGCACCCTAGGTATGTGCAGTCGTGCACTCGAATTGACTCATTGCAACTGGACTTTGTATGCACACGTTGTTGTTGAACTCCAGAGGAACTTATGTACACTCATCGAGAGGTGAAAAAAAAAGAGTGAATATGTAGGGGGGGGAGGGGGCTAGGGGGAGGTAGAGAGGGAGCTCCAGGTGGTGGCGCGTGCTGCGTCGACAGGTGGCGGGCGCTTGAAAAACTCGTTCGAGTGTCTGCATCCTTTTGGTTTTTACCTATGCCTCTCGATATACAGACGATCGAATATAATTTGTCTCGGGAGGCTGAGGCGGGAGTTTGATGTATACTAGGCACTGAAAAAGAATTGAGAAATTATGATTTGAGGTTCGATCTGCTGGACCAACTCCAATGGACGAACTGAACATCAGGGGATGAGAAATGGATTTCCATCTAACAGGGAGGAACTCATTTATTCAATTAATTGTCTAGAATAACCTGGGTGTTGCCGGGTTATTGTTCTGTGAATCATAGACGGATCAAAGCCCAAGATAGATTTATTTTATTTGATTTGAAAATTTAGCAGAAGGTAGAATTCATTGAACCGCATATGCACTTGCATTTGTTTATCCAATTTCGCGCTTAAAACACTTTCAACTTGTCAGGTGTTACAGAAATCGCAGTAATGTCTGTTGAAAGTGCTCAAGGGCATGTAGTCGGAGGGGTTGAGCGGCATTAACAGTATTCTGCTGAAAAATTTCCTCTCGTTTGGAACATCTGCAGTGGGGGGACGTAATTGTGCATGTTCAGTACTCGGAAAAATATCCTTGAACTCGTCGATTGCTTCACTGAAGAAGTACCAATTCCGGTGCAGAGATTGCGCAAAAGAATTAAAGGTCACCCAGAATACTTAATATTCCCACACGAATGGTTCACTGGAATTTCAATCCGGGTTTTTCATCCCCCTCATTTTTTAGATAGAATTCTGGCTCGGACGAAGAGAGTCCCCCCAATTCGACTCACAGGGCCAGGACCCAGAATCTCGAAATAATTGGTGAAATCAATCCATTTTATTATTGAAGCCCCCCTAACAGGATAAACTCAAAAATGGTGGAATTAAATATTTCAAAGTACACCCGAGCCAATAGCAAGTACATGAATATGTACTGGAGTATAGAATTGGGTGAAGAAGAAATATTGAATTGACGTTTATTTGAAAATATTTCGCGATTCAGAGACGACGCAATTCCCACGGGCTCTTCAACGACGGCACTTTGAGCCACGGATAATTCTTCTTCTTTTCCTTGCCTTTACTCCAGTACATTTTTTTTCACCCCACCATTCTCTCTCATCTGCTACTCACCTCTTTTTTTGTACCTCTGCGGTTTTCGCTCAATCGATTCTCCTCCTCCACCCCCCACCATCGCCGTAGAACACAGCGGTAATTAAGAGTCCTCTACCCAACAATTTTTATTTCATTCTATTTGTAAAACCCAATCACACCGAGGTTTCACGAGATATAACATGCATCATTAACTGTCAATTTTTTTTCCATCTCTTCACTGTTATTATGATCATTATTTGATTGGTATCTGTCTGTGAAAAAAGGAAATGAGTTAAGGTGAAATGTGAGTGTGAGGGAGAAAAGAGAAGAGACACGTATCCGTTTAATATCCGGCGAATGTCGCTGGGGTTATTTCTACGTCGAAGTCTGGAGCAGAGACGATAACGAAAAACCGAAGGGCTCCCAACTAATTCTCTTTTTCTCCCGATCTCTCACTCACTCTCATCCTTGTTTTTTTCCTCCACATAGAGACCGACCTACTCCTAGTCATCGTTGTGCCCCTGCCATTCTGAATCGTGACTCGAATAATATCCACTCACACATACCGATCTCTGACCGGAGTGGGTTAGCACTGGGATGCTGGCGACGAAAAATCCAGGAGTGGGAGATGAGAGAAAAGTAAGAGTGAAATAAAAATCGAGTAAGAAGTAACCACTGGCGAAATGAAAGAAAAAGGGAGGAATTAGGCAAAAAGCGGAACAATCGAGAGAACATCGAGGGCGTTTTAGTGGCCGATTCGGCTACAAAGGAGAATGGGGTGGCACCAGGGGTTGGGGGCTGGAGAGAAGGGCTCGGAAGACACTGTGAATTATAGCGGTTCGGGGATATAATTTGGATCTGCACGTACCTATATACGCGTAGATGGGGGTGCCCCCTCCCCCCAGTATTTCTGTATATACGCCTATCTAGTGCCAAGGCTCAGCGCCCACCCTCAGAACCACCCGTTGACCATAATAGCCATTGTACGGCAGCTTGTTAACGCGGTATGTGAGCCATGCAAACGGGAGTGAGAGAGAGTGAGAGAAAATGAATGAGAGAGGGTGAAGTTGACCCCGGCGTATTCTCCCTCATTCTCCCTCGCCTCTGTATATGGGTGAAAGATGTGTACATATAGTTTAACTCATGTATGCTGGTATTTGGAGGGGGGTCGAAAGGGCGGAAAGGCCGGAAAGGGTGGAAAGGGTGTTGGGGTAGGTACTATGCCTGCGGTTGATTTATACACGAATTTGAGTGCCGAGAATTAGTGTCCTCTGGAGGCAAGGAGTTGTAAGGGTTGACTGCTGGTGTACTGTTTATCCGCACATCTCCTCTTTCATGTTTACAGGATCAGAACAAGGATTCTTATCAGAAGTTGGGAAAGGGTGAGAATTTTCGGAGGTTCAGGGTGCGACAGGGTGGGCCTAACACACTTTTTCTACACAAATTACGGGGTCGAACTTGGTAATTCACGATATAGGTCCGCGTAATTTATGAGTTCGGAATTATTTATAATTTACAGGATTGAACTCGTAAATTAAATTTGAATTAATATGACAGAGGGATGTGATAAAGCTCGCCAAAGGCTGTATGAAAAATGAAAAAAAAAAAAAAATGAACGGAAACTTAGTGCAGGTATGCTCATGAATGGAGCCGCCTTTCCTGGAGTTTTTCCTATGGTGCTCGACGGTACACCGGATATCCGGTGCGCTGACCGAATAATAATATCCACTGGACACTTGTCACTACCGATGTATACCCCACCTTTTTCACCTTCTGTCGATCTAGACCACTTCATTGAACGTTGTACTTACGTTCACCACGATTGTACCCATCCCCAGGAGGGCCTTTGGTGAAATCGATAGTTCACAGATGTCTCGTGATCACGCAGAATAGGTACATATGCAGAGAACAGAGGTATGCAAGCATGCACCTACTGACGCGTGCAATCGAGCTGATAGAGATGTCAATATGTTGCGATAGGGAGGTGAGGCCAAGGCTGACCACTGGGCTTTGGTAACACGAAATTGCACGACGCGTCAAGGCACTTCCGGCCAACGGTAACCGGATGCTCCGGCATCCATTGTAGAGGAAGAAGGATGAACCAGTAAGAGGAACAATTCGAGTGGTGACTCTGTGTCACGCGAGAGCTTCTCTCCATTTCCACATTCATCCCACCTATGTTACTCAAGAATCTATCATTTTCACATGCCTTCAATTCCTTGGAAAATTGAACTGTGCATTTTTTTCACCCGCTAAAAATCTCGAATTAAAGCGCTGAAAATAATGATTCAGTAATTGAAATTTACGACCTCTTGAAAATTGTTATTGCTATTTTCACGTTTCTCAAATTTCGAGGAAAAAATAGGATGGAAAAAAAAAATTTAATACGCTCGTTTGAAGCCATCGGAAATACCTGACTGAATTTTATGAACAACTTTCGAATGTGTGAATTATAGTACGTCGTGTGGAAGGTTTCCTCAGTAGCCAGCGAGCATTCCGCTAAATCCATCGGTTTTGAGCTGAAACACGCCTCGTGCTAATCCTACGCATACCCACGCAGTAACAGTGAGTACACAATGAATAAACCCTCTAAAACCCCGAGAGATATTTTTCCCCATGTATGCCTTTACTCTTAAATTAATCTAATTAATCAACCAGCTGTCGTAGCCTCAACCCTCGTGTCGCCTACTAGCTGAACTTTGCAATCCAAATAGAAACTTTGAACCAGTATTTTATCCTTTTCGTTCCTCTATTATTTGTTATTGGGTTTTTTATAATGCAAAAGAAAATATTTCCATCATCAAATCGTGAGAGAGAAAATTTTTAAAAATTCACCAAATGATTTAGAATCAATATAGTTTTTGGGAGGCAAGTTAATTGGCAGATTTGATGAATAAAAACTGTCAATGGATATGTTCGATATGAAAAAATATGGAAAAATAGTGAGCTCCATACTGCAGGCAAAAACCCTCATATATATCTATACTGGCATTATATTCCCTCTGCGGATTCTCCTAATACGGTTCGCTCTATCAGTATTTATCAGTATCAATACAAATGGAGGAGGAAAACAGTTGGTTATGGGTGGCTGTTTGCGTGGGGAGGTATGGATTGGCTTTTCTTCCCATGAGATAATCCCGATATTGAGAGAACCACGGCCTAATTTTTCATAGGCTTGCCAACTGTACTAGGTCCACCACCCACCACCTGATAATTCCCGATGAAAAATACCGAGATCAACCTCTACATCCTCCCAGCCCTTCCTCCATATACGACCCTCCAAATACTCCAGTCCTCGATATAATATTGTCCAAGAATTTTTTTTTTTTCATTTTCCTTGTCTCCTCCACTGATCCAACCAGTTGATTGTCCGTTTGATATTTACAACGAGTGAAGTAACACTCAAATGGCTCACAAATTCACCTCAAAAGCATCAAACCACGCGATTTTCCACTATTCGCCTTTATTTTTCCCTCGACAACATCAGCATTATTAAAATAAATAGGTGGAGGTATTGCCATTTTTTAACCGCAGTGAAAGAAAAGACGCTAAAAGCATTCAGTGATTCCGAATATTTTTCACACTCTGGAGAGATTTTCACCGTTATGATTCCGTTAAATAAAACCCCAACTGGCTGATAGCCGTGCAAAGGCTTTTTTCCACTGAGTAAAAAAGATGGAACATTGTGATATGACTGCTTTCATGGACGAGTACCGTGGAATAGCGATAGGAATTGATAACACTCTCCTAACTCCACCAGCAGCGGCAGTATCAAGATTCGTTTTTCTTTATTATATCGAAGAAATAGAAAATGTCACCTCACTTGACTCGTATCTCTTCCCCGCTCTGTCGCATGAAAATTATCCCGCAGCCATCAGATATTCAATAAATATAAACCGCATTGAAGATAAAATAAAAGTTCCACTGTTTACCGCAGCGATTGATTATGAAACCAGAGGCATTAGCATTTCGGTTCTTCCTCAAAACGGCGCTTGAAATTTTTATTTATTCATTTTATTTCACACCCCATATAAACCCACAAAATCCGGCGTACCATTGAATAGGCTAACCAGGAGACCCCTCGCGAGAACGAATACGTCGATGTTGGAAACGGTTGGAGAATAAAATATCGATAAATTTGCATTGCTGCGTCATAAATCTAACTGGGCGCCGGCGGGCGAGTCCATTTTGGATTTGTTCCGTCGGAGAGTCGCGAGGTGGAACCCTTCCTCACCCTTCTCCCTTTCCACAGCCCTTCAACCCTTCGTCCTCCGCCCATTTCACAGGACACGCGAGCGACTATTCCATCTCTCTCTCCAAGCCGATCGATCGCTCGATACTGCCCACGCGATTCCCATGGGACGTTTTAACTCCTCTCTCATCTATTCTGATCGAAAGAGAGAAATAGATGTGGGGGTTTTCAGCTTGACCAGAGTGTGTACACTGTGAGTTGTCACGAATCTCAGTTAAAAAAAAAAAGAAAATGAAAAAAATCTCACCAAAAAAAAAAGACCAAAGAGGGGCTGATGGGGCTGATGGGGCTGATGGGTGGAGAAAAAGGGAGAAGCGTAGAAATGAACCATTCAGTCGGGGAATTTTAATTAATGCAATAAGAGCTCTTTTTTTGATATTCAATCCGATGTTAAAGCGCCCATCGTCCAGCCCATCCGATGTACGCCTTTACCATACGTATAACCAACGTATATAACCCTTTCGCTCAGGTTTTATTGGTCGTACATGGTGAAGCTGTGATGCTCACATGTGCACAACCGGCAATCCACTGAAATTCCGTAGCGCTTTTAATACATAGAGCTGGATACCACTCTAAAATTGTACATAAATTCACCCATTCATTCCTCTTCCACGCTTTTCTTTACACTCCCCTCCGAAAATCTAGTGCATTTTTTTTATGTTAAATCCTGCCGAGGGAAGCGGCCAAATTTGTTTTTTTTTTAAAGATTTTTTTTTCGCGGATTAAGGGCAAGCCTTTGTAGCAGAAAAAACGGTTCGTTTTCCTCGGATTTTTCCAACCGGGTCCTGGAACAGTGCCTCTTAGAAAAGTTTGATATTATCGAGCTGCGCTAGAATTTAATATTTTCTCATTACAACTTTTCAATGTTCTATTAATTGCTGGGGAGTTCCCAGGTAATACACCGGCACATTTCGTCACCTCATTTTTGTCACTTTTCATCGTAATATCGTTATCAACTTTTTCACGTTTCATGATTAACGAGATTTACGTATGTTATCTGATGTAGAAAATACCATCGCTCAAAGCGGAAAATTCCTGGATAATTACATAAAGCATTTAATCAGGTAAACTTTGCTAATTACATTTGTCGTATCGTGAATAAGATAAAAATGGGGGGAGAAGTTGTTGAACGAGCTGACAGAAACTCTCTGATGTTTTCCGCGGCTTTCCTGAATTTCCCGTCCATCGGTGGCTAGGTATATTTTTTTGCCAAGTATCTGCAATCGGTTTCTGAAAAACTGGAAACGGTCGCGTGGGCCGCGTAGAATGCGTTCCAAAACAAGCCGCTGATATATCAACAAATAAAAAAAAATAACGTTAATGGAATTTGATGAAGTTAATAGTTTCGTCCTCATCGCTCTACAACGTCAATTGACATGACACAGATTGCTCTCGCGGTGTATCAGAGCCGCGAAGACACATCGTCATGTTGATTGGTAGAAACGAAATGAAAAGGAGCACATGAGTCGGTTTAACGCGATGTTTGCCCTCATGTGTACATGGGAATATGGGTAACGTCAACTATAATTATTGAGCCAAGTGTGGGAGTTCAGTTGTACACAGACGACCTGAAGGAGAAGAGGGGCTATTGGTGCGCGTGGGTCGGACCGGAACCGGCATGATTCACGTTTCTCCGGTGACTTCGGGGCCTCCTATACTGGCACGTCGAAGCCAGAGAAACGTGTACAAACTTGCCACGATGGTAAAACGGTAAGAGACAGAGACGTGGCACATACCTACGCGTGTATAAATGCGTTGAGAATCAAACGCCCCACCAGACAGACCATCTTCGATTCCGTAAAGGTTGCCCTTGCCAACTTATCCAACAATACAAACCACCATTTATTGAAAAATAATTTCACATCAACCCGTTGGCACAAATCACACTAAATAACGAGTGATATACTCAAGAGTCAAAAGATCCTTCTCTCCGGTCTTTGAGGCAGGCTTCACATTGTATCAGTACGAATTTTTATCTTCCTTCCACTTCTTACCAGTACGCTGATTCTCCGAATGAAATGAGGAGAAATAAGAAATGACGGATTGATGACAAAATAAAAAATGCACGGGGAGATGTGAAAGAATGTTGGCCATATCCGGCGTGACTTTTATTACGAATTTTTGTCGATCTCACGCCCTCGTAGCTTTTGCCACGGCGTTTTGCCGGCCGACTGTTATAGACAATGGAAGCGTGGGTCGAGGCCCCGTTGGCGTGCGCGCCCGCTTTACTACGTTTTATAAGAGTACACCCTCGCATTAAATTAAATATCCCCGTGGCCATCGCGTTAAAGCGATTACTTCCGGTCTCAAAACAAGGAAAAGACTCATACAATTTCAGGTTATTACGTTGGCTACGTTATGTGTCATATAAATGCACATATATGCCGTCGAGGGCTACGTCTCGGATGGTACTAAAAGTAAGAGGATGCATGAATCAGATAAACTCGTGCATCATATTTGCAAAGTACTCGCTGTGGGCTTGTCTTCCACTCGGCATTCACTGAAAATTCACTGCGAAAAATTATAAATTAATAGTCCGCAATGTGCAATCAGCGAATTAGACATTCTACTTGTTATTTTTATTGACAGAAGCCAATCAAATGATTGTTTATTTTGTTTTAATGAAATTCAGGGGGTGGTTTATGATGAGAGTAATGCTAATTACTGTTATGGTACATCAGACTGAGTGGAGATATTGTGACCCTCGAGCTCTCTCACTCACTTTGGTATATCTGATAGTTGGGATGCTTGGTCGCGTGTTCCACGTTATCCAAATTGCATTCTGTAAATCTGGTAGCATATATACTTGTATCCATTAACGATACCTGGTCGGAAGCAGTCCACATTCCAGCCGGAATTCCGTGGCCACGAATCCGAATCTCCGCTCACTCAAACTCTCCAGAATGCCCCTGGGTTAGATTACGAGGGGATGAGAAAAGCAGATGGATTATGTAGAATGTCTTTCTCGTCGGCAAAACCTACAGCAATGTATGCAACCACTGGCCCTCCTCAACTCGTTAGCCTATTTATGTTTGTAATTTCATTACACATGACCATTTGTCATCGTATTTTTTAACCAGTTCCTCGCTAATGCGCCTCTGGAAAATGTGATAACGTCGTAGGAAGAGTTCACGGTTTAATTCAATTTCGAATTTTTTTTTTGCGAAAAAAAAAAATAATGGGAGAGGAAAATGTCATCGAAGACAGTGGTGATTATCTGAACTGGTGGAAAAAATCAGTGGACGTTTATCGTGGAGAATTTAAATTGAATTGAAAGACACCTCATTTCGGGTGATTTTTTATTCATTTAATGCCATCTTACCCTTTATTTTTTTTTTCAATCCTTATGGACTGACTTGCGTGGTGATAACGGGGTGATTGATTCCAGCAATGAATTATCCTCGTCTGGAAAAATGAGGGGAGAAAGTGGTCGAGCGACATTGAAAAAAAAAAATGGTGAAAAATAGTGGAAAATCGGAAGCATCCGGTTAAAATTTCTGATATAATTTTGACACGACTCGATAATTTTTTTGACGGAGCTATGAATCCTCTCGTTTAGTTTCCCAAGAGGTGATAAGAGGTGTCAACTTGAACGGGAGTGGTTGAGGGGGTGGGGGAGCAGAGGTCATCAGGACCTCCGGGAAATCGAAGAAAAGTGTTCCAAGTGCCTATATACGTCGGTGAGAAGGAGGAAAAGGGGGTTTGGTGAGGAGAAAGGGTCGTAGAACGGCGATGAGTCCCGAAGGCGATATCTGGCTTCTCTTCCCAATCGTTCCCCTGATGATCGAGAGTGGAGACAAGGCCGAATCGCAGTCATGAATGCGAAGCGATTGCAAAACTAGATGGACATTCCCTTGGCACGTGCAGCCGATTTTCGCTTTGTTTGGTACTTCTCGGTGCTGATATCCTCCCTTTACCTTTTTCTCCATCTCATTCTCCTTCTCGGAAAATTCCTTGTACACTTGCTACACTCTCCTCGAGCGTTAGGTACACCCTCCCAACAAGTTTTCATGAAACTCCAACTGAATAACTAAAATAGCCCCAACATTTTCCCTCTGGGCCATTGCAACGAGTTGAATGATATTTTCAGTGCTGACGATACTGGAGAATGGAAAATGAGGCGTCGTCGCTGATGGCTATCTCGTGACACGTCGATTCGTATCGACCAACTTCAATATTTATTCATGGCATGCGAGAGAGTGACGATACGACCACCAAACAAATATAAATACATTATTCTTGGAAATAATTCCCCCTCAAACAAATTGTAAATATTCCCCCTCAGAGCTATTCACTCGTGAAAAGGTTACGTGATGCTCCAAAATTACGGAAAATGTAAGGAATTTTGATTGAATTCTTGTCTCCGTGTGACCAATCTCAATACGTTCTCGTGAAAAAAATCAATTTGCTCATTTCACTTAATTACCGACCTCCTAGAATCTTCCATTAAAATAAACTTGGCGGTGTTGAACGGTGGAGGTCCCCCCGATGCGTAAATTACACTGCAACAAACTGATCATCCATAAAAGGCCAGACAGCTGGTTCGTTTCGCATGAATAAAAATGACAGGATTGAAAGAGGAATGAAATTTTTTATTGTCCCGACTAAAATAAGAAATAAACTGATATTCATCTGTCGTTAGTTTGCGCCGCAGCAATCAGGATTCACAATATCTTGATGGTAAGAGGTGCTAGGACGATCATCGATCCCAGAGGATATCTCACAGAATAACACCTACATTCCGGCTTTCTTGCTCACATTTGGTGGAGGGGTACCGGTTTATTCCCGAAGCGCCAGCCATAAATTTTTTTTCGACTCCAGTCCAATCCTCTCTCTCTCTCTCTCTCTCTCTCTCTCTCTGTCCAACTATTTTTTTCTTCTTCTCTCCCGAGGAGAAGTCCTCGGTTAGCCCAGCAAACGGGCCACCCGCACCGTCCACCGTTGTCCTCTACACTTTTCAATCTCCTTCTTCATTAAAAAAAAAAATCTTTGCTTACTTTCTTTCTCTTTTTGATAGTGTGCAGAGTGTCTCGCACGGTCCCCCTTGGAAAGACACGCGCCCAGTCTGGACCAAACGCCCACGCCAACGCATACCACACGCGCCTCTCCCCTTCCCACTTTTACACTTATCGTATGTAGCACCCTTTTCTCTCTCTCCACGGCTTTTTCTCTTTACCATAGGGAGTGAGATGGAAATAAAGAAACATTGGCTGCATCGAAAACGGGATCGTTATACCACGGGGGCCGTCGCCGCCCATCGAGACGCAACCTGAAGAAGGAGAGGATTCCACACTGGAGAGAGATTAAAAGAAATAATGAAATTTAAAAAAATACAATAATAAATGTATAAGAAAAGTTTGAACGAAGAGCCTGGGAAACCACCTACGCTCACCCTTTGTTCAGTACCGACTTACTTTTTGCTTTGTTTGGGATACCCGTACGCCTTATGTATATATATCTAAATATGACGACTCTTGGCAGTATCGGCGACGACCCACGCCCCAACACCAAACTTTGGTGACAATGTTTTTTCAAATAAAAATAAAAAATCCTCTTTCTCATACAGAAAAATATTAAAATCATTAGCAACATCTAATGAGCATTCATTCGACGAAAAAAGTTGCAACAGCCATTGCATATCAAGTATTGTTACCTGTCGAGAAGGAAAAAGTCATATTAATTTATAAATTCCTACGTTTTCATATTGGTTTTTTGCCTCCGTATGAAATAGATTAGATTCCAGACTCCGTTCCACTTTGTTGCCATGGGAAAATAAATGTCCCAAGAGGTAGATTCAGTATCAAAGGTTCAGTATCTTGTGCCGCGGGAAGTTCTCTCGCATCAGTTGTGTCGGCATCCAACTTTTTCACTCAGCACGATCGGTCAAGCCTGAAATCACCTTCCACAGGGAGGAGGACACCCAGTGCTAAAACCGAAGAGACTCACCATGCGCGTGCATAAACCCTGTCTGCCATCGTTCGACCTTCCCGCAGACATCTCCTTTCTTTTCTCACCGAGTTCAATGTGATTCACATGATGACTCCAGTGTTTTAGTCTACTCTAACACAGGAAGTGTGCACACGATATCGAATCGCTCGTTACTCCTTCAACCCGTGCCAATGACACTTTTTGGAAAAAATAAAAAAAATTGTGTGAGAGAGAGAGAGAGAAAATGACAACTCACTCGTCGTTCCCACGGTTCAACTGTGTACTTTTCAAATATTTCCTTCAATGATACCATATCATAAATTCAAAAACACCAAACCACCTTTTTCTGTTTAGTCTGTCTGATGAACTAAAAACTACATCACTCAACCGCCCACGTCATTCCCTCGGTCATTTTTTTGAATAATTGCCTTCATCAGACTATTTCTCCTTTTTTTGAGGCAGTTATCAAATGGCCTTAAGGATAAATTTTAATTAATTCCTCGACGGGAATGCAAAGAGACACATTCCAAGAGAGAGAGAGAGAGAGAGAGAGGTGGAAGAGGCGCGAGACAGGCGCGTGGCTCCCACGGGTCCGAGGGTCTCCTCGTCTCCTCTTCTCTCAGCCTTCCCTTTTTCTTCATCAGGTTCCCTTATGCCCGGTCTTCACTGGTACATATAAACAAAGTATAGCCAGACCAAGAGTGTGCACTGAGGTAGCCAACCACCGGGTTAGTCTCGGTGTTGAGAATCTCCCAGTGTTACACCGCGTTAAAAAAAAATTCTAATATACATGGAATGTTCCGTGTCAACTCAACTATTCCAATTCTCATAATCTCATAGGGGAGACTGAAAGAAAATGGAACTTCCAAAAGAATTTCGCGTCAACGTCCACTGAAATAAATAAAACACTTAATGTTTCAATCGAATTATTGCACTATTTCAAAAGGAAATTTGTTAATAAGGTGGAGTTGGTGATTTGGCAAGAAATTGCACGATATTCCAACAGAAGAAATTAGATTTTTTACAGCTCCCTCGTTGGAGTGCGAGAACCATCGATAGGGTGTGCGGAGCTAATTGCCAAATTGGCCTTTCTGTGAGTTCCGCAGTGGAAAATAAAAGCAATCACGATGGAGCTTGGGAGCTCCGCCGAACTAATTACTTTATCCTCTTTGTGGTCCTAACGCAAAGGGAAAGGTAGATTTAATGGCCGTGAGGCCCAAATCGAGCTGTTTCCCATCAACAGGGGCACGGGACTTTTTTCATCTTATCCCCTATTCTCTGGTTCTTTCACCTTTTTCATCATGCACAGCCGGAGAGAGGGTGTATTCCAACCCTGAGGCTGTCTAATAACCTTTCGTCGTGCGCTATTGCCGTCGGGCAAATTCCGTCCGGCGAATTCCGTCGATTTCACTCTGGGAAAAATTACGAGTCCGCAAATGAAATCCCGGCGTTAAAGGCAAGCGCAAAGCATTTCCCCCTTCTCCCACATTTCCGCATTTTTTATTTCCCCCCTAGCCCCTCCTGTCGTTTTTTTTTTCTCATCTCCTTTTCTATCTTCAACCTGACCTCTCCACCTCTCGCTGAAATTACGCTAGACCCGGGCTCCTCTGATATACGAGTGTGTCCGTCGACCGAAAACGGATTCTTACGGTCTACCTACCTTCTTTTATATACCCCACCCTTACCTATATTCAACTTTCAACCATAAATATCGATATCCATCCCTTGCATTTCACGTACTTCTATCATTTCAAAGTCCTTGGCTGTACCTCGCGGCGCGGTTACCACCAGCCGATGTACGCCAATATTTCAATATTTCGGGTATTGAACGTTATCACAGTTTTCTCAATTTGTTCTTTTATCGTCATAAGTTGGATTGAATTATGCATGTTTTTTCAATGTTGGAATTGAATTTTCCACTCTGACTCTCTCTTTTATTTCGTTTGATTTTTGTTGGGGTATTCATTCCACTGTGTGCATACTTTTATCATCAAAACCCTTCAACTTCACACCGTCTCCAGTAGAACGGAAATTCAAGGATATTAGAAGTTCCGCTGGTGAATTAAGAAAAAATAGAGTGGAAGAAAATCAACTCGTGCTATTTCGCTTTTTATCGCTCCTCTTTCGTTTACGTTCTTTTCACCGTCTCGTCCTTCCTCAAATTCACGAGATGTTGAAAAAGTTTTCAACTTTCTGGGGAAAATGTAGGGAAGAACGTAGGGTAAAGGTATAAAGAGGGTATTTTTTAAAAAATAGGGTCGTTAAAGTTGCGGCGAGAGTCATTTACCTCTTGCGCGTTCACTGGCGGATGAACTGGCGACGTCGTGACGCGCAAAGGACCGCCTGGGTATTATGTAAAGTGACATTGCTGTAATAGCAAATCGAGTTTCAGGTTGTACATATACACCAGAGCTAAAGGTGGAAGACAACTCGCCACTGGATAAGAAATAGACGTCGAGTTGAGGGGAAAAGACGGAACAAAAGTTTGTATTTCAAGATTATGCACCGGGAGTTGCAGCTAAACATAAAGTCTATAATCTCTGACCCCTTGAACTTGTTTCTTGTCCGGAGGGAGAAGCGAAGACCGATTGCACTCAGATATCGATAATTACACCCTGGAGAACCAGTGGTTCTCCACTTCCACTCATATTTTTACATACTCTATAATAAAAATTATCGAGAAATCTTTATTTTCTCCCAGCATTTACTTTCCGCCTTGCACGTACTATTTCCTTCTGCACACATACAACAAAAATTCATTAATGACATTACATCGATTCAATTAACATGATATATGTAGTAGTCAATCAAGTCATCAATGAGCATTAAGAATTCAAGAGAAAAGCAGTAAGAAATGCATTGACATTGAAATCTCAGAACAATATCCCCATCTTTCAATCAATTTCAAATCCACATCGTCTTCTCCCGATAATCCGTCGAAGCGGTATGAGTGCCGTCGCTCTCTCGTCTCATTATAAACCGGAACACAACACCAAGTTAGCCAACCTGATAGCACAGCCGACGAAGCCGTCCATCCACCGGCTCCCATCATCAAACCCTCAATACCATCAACGCTCTCTGACATTTCTCTCAGCACACGCAACAAATCCAATTCCCGTGATGCCCCTCTCTCATCCCGCGAGAAGTAAACGGTCCATTGCTCGCACAATAGTTATATTCTCATGCATGATATTCGCAGGTGGTGGACGTGACACTCTACTTCTTCTGTATTCAGTATCCCATCCAACATTTTTTTTTCCTCTCTCCACTCAGCACAATGCATCCACTTGTTTCTCGCCAAACCTTCTATTTGCATCCTATTCCGTTGCACACCGTCATCATCCTGGGCTGCTCATAGAAAATTACTCTTTAAATTTCAAATAAAAAATTGTAAGTTGTATGCATTAGATACAGTGAATAGAATTTTTATTGTCGCAAAATTGAAGTGATTTTTTCATTATACATGAATTTTTGTTGAATGAAATTTAAATGAATGAAAAGACAAAAATTCCGAACCCTATACACCTGTTCTCTTCACGGCAGTTTTTGTTACTCGTCATCCGTGACTGATCGTGGATTTTACCAGCCGCGAGAGATACATGAAAAATCGAGAATCGAAATAATCGGAGAAGAGGGAGAAAAAAGAAAAGATATACCAATTCGCTGAAGCAGTATGGTGGAGCTTGTTAAAGTTACTATTATATTGTCGATCGTGCGAATCGTTGTGAAGGTGTACATATACCACAGTGCGAGATAAAGGGGATATGAGGAATGGAATTAATGATAGAAATTGAAGACTAAAAGGGGCAATGGACCGTTGGAGCGTAAAGTATTTCTGGTTAAAAGCCTACGGTGGTAATGCTAGGTGATAGGGAAGTGCGATATCATCTTCCTCTGTCTCATTGTTCTGTGAAAATCTGGAATTATGATTATTTGAATGGCATACCGCAATGGATTGCATAATAACAGTGCTCCGAGTAATTTTTTAGTGATCTGTAATCACGCTATTACTTGAATTATGGCAATTATCACAATTTACAGTTACAGGTATTTTCACAATGATACCATCAGTTTAATTTAAAAAATGTCTGCTATCATTTTTCGATGATATTTTTATATACATGTTATAATTTTTGTTTTAATAATTTTTTGTTGGGGAAAAGGGAAAGGGAGCGATTAGGATTAGAGGTAGAATTAAAGTTGGAGCGACGATGCGTGCTGTAAAATTATCAAAGTCCCAGGGTTATGTGTATTCATGTGTGAGTTGAAGTGAGATAGATAGTGGAAAAGAGGCGAAAGGGATGTAAGTAACACAGGGGTGCCAAACCGCAAAGCCGTTTACCAGCCGAGTTCCATCCGAGCTCTCTTCCACCTCTCTGCACCTTCTATTAGTTGCCCACATTGTGCCAGTGTGAGTCTTTGGGAACTAGTTCACTCGTGCATGCAGCATACCGATGCATTAGTTTATTAAATACAAATGCAAAATAAACGTGAGACTTGGAGGAAAAAGATTAGTGGAATCACTGAGTGACAGGGACTTGGGGAATGACTAAGGATTTTCCATTTTTTGCATATACCAGATCGTCCTATTTTCACCATTTTTTGAATTTGAAAAATTTTGCCGTCCCTCGTCGTCCAGGCAAAATTTGTTCAATAATTTAAACTTGTTCTTATTTATCGAAAAATCGGAGGAATTGATGTCGTGTGAAAAATTATGTGGGAATAACTGTATTTGAAGGCATTATACTGAGTGGTCCCTAGATGCGACCAGTGGCTATCAAGTGTCCCAAAGAGGTTTCACTGATTTCTCGCTAGCACGTACTCACGCAGATTAATCCATCTCCCGTGGATGCCATAATAGCCGAAGAGAGTAAGAAAGAGGGAGAAATAACTATAGCTATATGGACGATTATATTGCGGGTAGATCGCCCCGTCATCGCATAAAGTCGGCACTCTCTGATCTGCACTTTCGGATTTAAGAAAGAAAGGAGTCAACATAATCACCTCGATCTATGGTCTACGACCCCTCTCAAGGTCATGTGTTCATTCCTTTTGTCCTGAGGATACGAGAGGAAGAGAGGGATAGAGTCGTTGGCCAATGGCTTGGCTCTGCTCCCTGTCGTCGACGATTATAAATTTTCAAAGCTACACCATCTACCCACCTCCTCTCCCTTCCCCACCTCAATCTCATTTTCTCACCGGTAATTCTCGATGGTATATGTGCCAAATGGATTCCCCCTTTTTCAAAATTTTTCATTCTCTTTCTCTCCCCGGCCTTTATTATTTATCATCTTTTTTCCCTGGAAATTTCTATCGGTCTTTATGACGTTCTTTAGCCGAAGCCACTGTATTTTTTCTTTCTTTTATCATCTGCGTAGGATAAAATGAGGGAAAAATATAGCAGTGAAAAATGGCTAGAGCGGAGGGTATCGATAGAGAGCTACTAACAAATGTTTCTATGGGAAGAATTGCAAGTGCAATTGCTACCACCTTTGATTTTTCACCTTTTATTCGCCCTGATTTTTTGTCATTACTGACTTACCTTCTTCTCCTTGAGGAAGCAAGTGGTGAAATGATAAAAGAATGGGTGCGGTAAAAGATCCAACTTGGAGCAATGAGATGCTGCAATATTTTTTTAATTGGATCAAGTCCTATTGGCGACGAGAACACCGGGGCCAAACTGTTTGATGTGTCTGAGGTGCACTGTCCGTGGCTAATTAAAAAAAAAAGTACCAGCCAAGGAAATACATATCCCAAAGGGAAGAGGCAATAAAAAAACCAGTGAGACAGTGTATGAAAGACTAGAGGTTTGTTGGGACTCAGGAGGGAAGACTAATTACGTGATTTACGAGCAGCGAGCCGAGACTTGACTGCCTCGTCGTGGACGATGCGCCTTGTTCCGTTGGCATCTAGCACCAGCACTATCCTTTCTAAAGGTGAACCGAGTTGTGTTGAAAAAATTCCTGGTGAAAAACTGGGTAAAATATTTCATTTTCATCGAGACACTGAGTTTTCCCGGTGACCTCATACCCCAGAGATAAAAAATTGTTAATTTCAACTTCTTCATAAAAATTAAAACCTCGAAGCAAATGAAATGCCTCACATCTAAGAGATACTAAATTCCAATTATTCCTCCAGATTTTTACCTCGCAAACTCGGAGACTGCTAATTCATAAATCAGAATAAATGACGCGCTATCTCCGCAGATGCGAACAGAGTTTGACTCGCATCTTTTTTCAATAAATTAAATTTTCCACTGGCTTCAAAGCAGAATTATTCTTTTATCTTTGAGTTATACATAATGGAACTCAAATTTAATATTTCACGGATTTAATCTGATAAATCTACCTTCCCCTTCTTTTGCCTCAGAATTGATAAAAAATTTTCAGAAACAGGAGAAATAATTTTTTTATTTTCAACATCTATTTGAAAAAATTGGGTTTCCCACATGGAATTATGCAAAATGGAAAAAAATTTCATAGCGCCTTCTGACGAGTTTGCCCCAAAAATTTTGCCACCTTCTTCCCCAAAAAATATGAAAGAAAATTTCCTCTTCACCGAATTGTTCCTTGAATGTAAGACGATGATGAAAAACTCGAGGAAAAAATCTCCGGCTGTTTATGACTCTTTGCAACGGTGCGGTGCACGTGCCGACTTACATCGCTCGAATGAAATTGCCCCCCTCCTTTACCCCACATCCCTCCCACCTTCTTCCCCTTGCTCTTCTCACCCAAACCGGTAATTGCGTTTATTAAAATGTTACGCGTTCCAGTTTCTGCGTGAGCATCGCCACAGCAACGTCAGTCTACCATGTTTCAATGTTGAAATCTCCTGGTCTGTTAAAAAAATAAAGTAGTAAAAATGGGTACATTTTCAATACACCCTTTCCTCTTTCCTCCTGCCCAATCCAAAGTGAAAGAGAATATAACAAGTTGATCCATTAGTCGTATATACCTTTTATTTCGCAATGAAGGCTTGCACATCTCTGTACTCGTCTAATGAGTCTTGGGTTGGAATAGCTTATGGGTTTTGGTGTGGAGAGGGAGAAGGGGTTGCAGGAGGGGGTAATTTGGCGATGGTGGTGGGGAAGGAGATGGAAAGGGGTTAGAGAGCTTGTAAGCCAATGAAAATCCCACATTTACATATGGAATTATCGTGCACCCCTTTCAGGGGCTTAGCCAACTTCATTCTATGGAGCCCGTACTCACTCGACGTGTTGGGTTATATCGGATGCCCAACAACTGTGATTTACGAGACGAACCAGCCGGCGTGGTTTTTTACTGTAATCCTCATTGACTTTGCCCGAATTTCTCCAAGCAAACTCCTTGATTTTCGTATTTATCCATTCTCATCCATGCAATTTTTATTCGTAGTTCTCCACTTGCTGGTTTTTATTCTTTTCTCTATGGTTTTATATAGTTTCCTTTGTGCTCTATTATTCATCTTGTTAATTCCTTCCTGCTGATTTTGTTGAGAATTGTTGTCCGCACCTCTGTACTCATTCGTATTTTTTTTTCTTTTGTCACGCTTGTTTTTTCAGCGCATTTTCAGTTGTACTCCCGAGTGAGAAATGAGTGAATGAGAGAGACTAGCGAATCGGCGTAACTTCTCTGTGTATTTTACTTCGTGCCGTTATACCCTCTCGCGCGCATTACTCTGCCACACTGTTGTGAGCACACGTGCTCACGCAATTGCCCACCGACAATGAACTTCGTACATACAGTCTTTGCAGGCCATGGGTCAGCAAGCCGGTGAGCAGGAGAGATGAAAAAAATGTGGTAGCGGGGAGGAGGGATGGTGGATTTTTTTTACATTCTCTTTCCATTCTGCTGGTGTTTCACGGACTCGTTTATATCTCTGCCACTGGCTTTATAATGATGCACACAATGGTGGTTGAATATTCAAAGATACCAGAGAAGTACGAAATATCCATTTTTATTGTGCATATCGGACTTCATACTTCACTAAGCGGCAAGCAAAATTATTTATTTATGAAATTATCTGGATGCACGATATTCCCGAATCCAGTGAAAATCGCAGATGTGAAATATTGAAAATAAAGTTTTCCCAGACAATGGACATATTTGGATCAAAGACAAAATACAACTATCATAACCCGAATGTTGAATGCATTGGATATCTGAATCGTGAAAAGTTTGTTCAGTGCAGTATGGCCATTGTTACTGTTGCCGGTGTGTTTTCCCGGAGCAGTATATACCCGCGAAAACGTAGTAGAAAAGTTTGACCACAGTCTTTTGTATCGTATTATGTATTACTGTTGTACGGAGCACCACAAAAGTAGGAGCAGGTTGAAAAAAAAAGAGCCGAGCAACAACAACAAGAATGAAAAAGTAGTGATCCAAATGCTAACAAGATTACAAGGGTGATTTAGTTGGATGGGTATAGAATGCGTATTGAAGTGATGTGCAACCGATTTCCCCTGGGAATAGTGGGTGGAATGAGAGAGTGAGAGGGAAGATGGTGTAGAGATGGATTCAACAGACTGTAGATGCTCGTATGAGAAGAGTAAATGCCCGGAGCCACGTGCCAGGGCCAAGTCATATTTACGCCTCATGTTTGCCCCCACTGATTACTGTTTGACGTGGTTGCACAGGTAGCTCTCTCACCGCAGCCGCAATATCTCCCCTTCATTCCCTTTTATTCTCCCTCTTTGCAGTTCACATGTGTGCATTTTGCGGTCCCTTCCCCCTATCGCCTGTCCGCACATCTTTTTCAAAATAACATGTAACCCTGGGACATCCCATCACAATGCTAATTCTCCCCCGATCAATCATCACCGCCATCATCAATTCCCGCCAATTCATCACATTTAAGTCTCTCATTAAAGAATTTTTTTTAAACATAAGTAACCAGTGTTGAATATTAGGTGGCGATATTAATTTCAATTCAATTGATTTATTTATTTTATTAATTTTTGGGGTTTTCAAAAATAACTCTACTGTGTGTAATGAAAGAGCAATTTCTCACATGTTTCACATTACCGAGGATAGCTAATATGATGACGCTCTTTTGCTCTGGGGATGAAAAAAAAAACGCAGGAAAGTGGAGCACGAATTGTGATGAAAAACACACACTTGTGAGTCGTCAACGTCTTCTTATTCTCAATTTCTTTTTTTCTCCCACCCATTGGCCGGCTTTGTGGACGGAGTTGTGGAGAAAAGCCAAAGAAAAGTGCCCAGCGAATCACGGTTGAAGAGAAGTATGTTCCCCCCAAGTATATGTTCTTTCTTTCATCGCGTATACATCATAGTCTCCCATTCAACCTCGTTTCATATCGTATTCCGATCTACGGTTGCTTTAGGGGCTGAAGGAACTTTCCAAAACGACAGAAATATGAATAAAAGATTGAAAATCCACGGTAAAAATGCGCAAAAGGAGGAAAAGCCGTAGAGAAATATTTTAAACATTGAGGAATTTAAAATTACGAAGAAGAGGTACAGAAAAAAGTCATGAAACCAGACTGTTTTTCCAGGCTACATCCTCTACATAGAGTTGTAGCTTTTGCCAGAACACGCATCGAAACACAAAAACCACTCGCAACCGATTTCTGGATTAACCCAGCTGGCATACCAGGGCTAAACCATTAGAATGCACATACGTCCACGTAAATATTTACGCATAGTGCTACAATTACATTTACATGTTGAATTCAGTGCCGATTCCCCTGAATTCACGTGAATGAATCTATAGATCACTATTGAATATTGAAGGGCAGTCATGGTGAACACATCCCTCTGTAGCTGGGTTGGCCCAAAGCTTTCAACGTTTGTTATCAATCGAAATAATCAAATCATCGGGTGCTTCATCGACGTGGACATGGCATTTAATTGATGGTGAGCACTGGGCGTATACCACTCTGTTTCTCCATGGCCTGTGGGTTCAAAGCTAGAGGTTTAAGCTAACAAACTTGCATCGTGTCACGGTTGTTTGTCCTTAAATCTTTTTTTTTTTTTTTTTAAAGCAACACCCTCAACACCCCTCGCGTGAGGATTTTGTCATTTTTCATTAATATTTCAATAATATATCAATAGCTCTGGATAAATACTGGTGCACTGGAAATTTAATTATCACACAAAATGAGAATGAACTAGTGAATCTACTTGAGATCACGGATGGTTCTCCCATTTTTTCCAGTGATTGGAATCCATTGTTTCATTAAGTGGGATTTAAAATTTGTTGGAGGGTGAGTGCCAAGCGATTTTCAATGCTCAAGAGGGTGTTGGGGTAGATTGTACAGTATCTAGCACAGCAGTTTGGGCTCTATAGGCACATTTATACCGTTGAGAATCACCAGAGTAAATGACACACTTTGGAGCTGAGGGCAAGGGCTGATGTCAGAGAGTTTATCCGTTGACCCAGCAGTTAGGCATCAGGCTTTTTCCTTTGGTACCTATATACAACGCGTCCCATACTCGTTTGTGATAACTGCATGACCATATACACCGGACGAATCTGTATTGGGCTGTATAGAATCTATACTATAGATTTTTAAACCCTGACTGGTGTAAAACGTTCACTCTCGTTCGTTGAGTGGATAAAATGGTTTTTGAGGAGTGCCGGCGGGAGGAATGAGAGACGTAAAACGGAAATGTTGGGTGTTACAGTGAGAATAGCTGGGTGAATTGGAAGGCATCGGAAATTGATTTTCAATATATATCGAATGTTGTGATGCTGCGAGCACCTGCAGCATACGAATTATGTCGAATAAAATAGTAAAGCTCATTTTTCATATCCATTTACGTCCTGCTAAATTATGTCTTTTATCACCGTTTATTGAGTTTGGGAGCGTTTGCCGACGTAGTACACGGCGCTCCTATTATTTTTCCGCTGATGCAATCGTTATGGCAAAATGTATGTCCCGTATGTGTATTCATTTTTTAAGTTCTTCCTCAAAAACCTATTACTTTCGTTAAATTTCCATATTAACTTCGAGTCGCAAAATTAATTGTAAATTAATTTAATTTTTTGTTTTTTGCGAGGCTATTAAGAAGAAAGACAAAATTTATTAGAAAAATTTCGGTGGTAAAGGAGACGCGTTGTCGCTTTCAGCGGATGTCAAACATAAATATAATAAACGGACATAAAATGGCCCCTGGCGCCTGTAACGAGTCTCAAGCGACAATAATCATTTCCGTTGCGGCGGAAAACAGCAACAATAGCAATGACATTCGAACGATCGAAATACTCACACCGGAAGAATCCCCTCCGCAGTTGACTAATTGACGTATTTAAAAAGATAAAACGTTAAAAAACCAATTGATTATCATTGCGCGCACGTACAGAAGTCCCAGATGGCTCCTGTCATTCTTTTATTTAGTGTCTCCTTCCTTCCGACCGTTTCTTTATTTTTATTTTTTCAATTCCAAGAATTACATGAAGTGCTGCCTCACTCTCCACTCACTCCGTTCATAATAATAAGTCACAAGTGATAAATTTTTAAATAAAACTATAAATTTAATCAGCAGGAATTCGTCCAATACGAATGGTTATAAATTTCCGAGAGAAATTGATAGAATATTTCAATAATCTCGTGATAGGATCGATTTTCACAGATTGAGTTTGTGCCTAAATTGTATTTTTCTTCACATATTTTTTTTGCATCGCAATTTCTCTGTTGTTTTACGTTTTATTGAACCGAGTAATTGTGCGGTAGTGGAATTCCTCCGTTCTATTTATTCTCGGTTAATGGGAAAACTTGACATTTTTTTTCGAATGTCACATCAAGTGGACAATTCGTGGAAACGTGTACATGATCTATTGACCCCGATGGAGAGACAAAATGGTAGATGCATGGTACGGACGGTTTGCTAATGAAATTGAAAGCTGCGGTGACAAATCGATGCGCGTTTGATCACGTGTCTCTGACGAATGTCGGCCGACTGCTGGCACAGTCAGTTTCGTAATAGTGAAGAGAAACCGGATGAACGGACAAGGTGAAGAGGAGGGATGGGACACTAAAACCGTATGCATTTGTGGGCCAGAAATTCAGGAGGCAGGCAATTTAGAGATACCGGGTATTGAGGACCCAATTAAATGGAAAATGCAAAAAAAATTTCAAGATTGTAAATTCAATATGTCGCGAGGCTTAAAACTCATGAGGATCTTTCAATCTCTGTATTATTTCTTCTTTCTAAATCTGTTTAAATAACTAACCAATAATTAACTGTTAATAATTGGCAACAAAAGAAAAAGAAACTACCGGAGAAATAATTTTTTTCTAAAATAATCTCCAATGATTCGAAAAACTTATTCCATAATTAATTGTTTCGCGTCGAGTAATCCATTAATTCTTCATCGTTCATTAAAATATTCAAAAGAGAATGCAAATAAAACACATTGAATCGATTAAAATTCACCGCCAACTCGATGGCACACCATAATAATTGAACCGTAATTAATGAGTATTAATTGAAACTCCCCGAGGTGATTCGGTCGTTCACTTAACCATCAAATTCGTTATTAAGGATGAAATCGCGTGTCCGTGATCGTTAACCCGTGCCCCCATTTTCCCTCGTTTTTAATCGACTCGCGAAATATCACCCCTTTGCCGATCCCCCCCGCGGTGTTTACGTATGCACGGTGTGCCGGTCTTTCCCTTCTCCAGCATTAAATATTTCCAAGTTCCAGTGTGACTTAACTAACCCCATCTAGATTAGCATTTATAGTGCAAAGTTTTGAGTCGGTTGAGCTCAGTATTCTCTTACTTCCCTCAACGTTTCGTAGTCACCGACATTAAATACTGCAAAAACTTGTCATTATTTCTGTCACTTTTGCGATATTTCCAAATAAATAGAAAAATCCTTAAATCAATCGATATATTCATCAATTAATCGATTAATGGGTCAATGACAATATTTTGGTTAAAATTCAATGACTAAGAATAATAAAAGTGGTGTAAAAAGATCTTGAAGTAATTTCAAACTGCGCGGCAGTCCTTCAATCATCCCTTATCACTCTCCTGCTTTCTACGTCGTTATTATCAGCCTCCTATCGGAAAGGGGTGGAAGTAGTAGGGGGTTGAAGCAACTCTATTACGCCGACTTCGATTATAACTTGCTCGGAAAGTTTTGGTGAGAAGTTCGAGTGGGCCAATCGTGGTGAGATCAAGTGGAGCTGGAGCTGTATGCTCCGGGCTTATTCTCAAGGACTATACAGAAAAGAGATGCGAGGGGTAAAGAGACTGCCTGTCTCAAAGTGCACCAACAAACACAAACTGCAAACCAACCCCTCTTTTGCTCTTTACCCCTATCCCTGGTACTGCAACCTCCCCTCTTCATAAACCTCAAAGTACTGTGATCTAAGACGAGAGCACGTACGTATGGATACTCAAAATAAATTTCCATTATGTTAAACTAATCTCAAGCAAGACAAACTACTGTGCGCACATCAGTGGAGAATTAATTTGCGATGAGGAGGAAAAATCCATTTTTCTTTTATTCAATTCAATTATCAACAGATGAAGAAATTGAAATGTAGAGATGAGGGTGAAGGTGAGTGAAAACGAGTTTGGAATTTTTCTTTTTTTCTCATCCTCCACCTGGGGGATTTAGGATCGAAAAGTTCCTTCATCACTTTCCAACATTTTATCGTGTTGTCCCGATGCTCTTGGGTGAAAGCTTGGTCGTTGGATACTATACGTGACGCGATTGCAAACCCCCAATTCACGGGTTCGTCGTTCTTCGAGGATAGTAATTCACTCGGGAATTTGTAAAATGTTTCCTTCAATTTCGATCAAGACAATCCCGTAAAAAAAAAAAAAGATATATAAATAGAATGACTCATGAGCAACACATGAACTGCCATACAAGATTAATAAACCTATAATTACCCTATCTTGTCATTAAATTTCCGAATCCAAAATTCCCCAGAAAATCAAAGGTAACAGTAAATATCGGTTCCAATTTTTCTGATAATGAATCTATATTTGATGAGAGGTTTCTAAGATGGAATTCAATTGAAAATTAAGCGTTGGAAAATTAAGATGACAATTATTGGCAAAATGGTAAAAATAGTGGTTGAAGTGGCGTGTGGTGTGTCATCTAAAATGTGTCTTGAACGAATAATAATGAGTGCATGGGCAAACAATTCCTGGTCACCTGGTGATGTCGGACTATAGCTCACGCGAGGCTTCCCGTCACTATATAGAAGACATGTGCAGGATTAAATAACAGGCGCGCCACCAACCTCGACGGTCTTACACCCCCGAGGGTAATTCACTTATGACCCTCCTTGAGCGCTTACACTTGTTCCTCCCACATTCATTACCAAAGACATGCAGACAATGGATAATCTTCACGTAACCCTGTTTTTTCCATTAATTCCAAAAAGCCACATATAGGATAAATAAAAAATTCAATAAATTTAAATGCTCAATGCAAATATCATCATCAGGGGTGCATGCATGTAAAAAATCCATATGTTTTGACATCCACTGATTTCATTCAATAAAATGAATTATAGAAGCAGATTTAAATAACGAATAAGCAACGGCCCAGAATCCCATTATTTCATATACTAATATAATTTTGGATTAATTAATACATTTGACAACACGAGAGATTTCACTTGATGATGAAGATTTTTTAGAGTGAAATGGAATTTTTAATGATATATTTTTGGAATGGGTGGGTAGCTTTCACAGATCTGTGTAATCCTTCCCCAGAGGGTTTAATCACGTCTAATTAAATCGCTGGAGGATATACTCTGGTGTAACCCATTTTGGGAGTTGTTCTTTTCTTCCTCCCACCGGGGAATAAGGATTTTTTTTAAATAAAAAAAATGCCTACCTCTCACATAAATGAAATTTATGAAGGGTGGGAAATAAATTACCGGTGGGCCCACTAAAAGGAATTTCAGCAATGAGAACGAAAGAATCATTGAAAAGCCAGTTTTGCTGACTACTCTACCTCTATGCACGCGACAAAAGCGAGAGAGCTTTTAATACCCTCAACCCCCTAACGAAGGTACCACTCACTGCTGGCCAGATGAAGAAAATGAGTTTTTCCAGGGCGTATAGAGAAAACACCAACGGAAATGGCTGACGAGTCGTGTTTTTATCTTACCACATATATTTTTTAACACCCATTTCACAACGATTTTTAAAACGTTTTTTTTTTCATCTCGTTACAATCGATTACAATGGCTGAAGAAAATCCAGATATCGCCGATTGTTTCCTTTATTTTACTGCCCATAAATTTGCAATGATTTCTAACTATTTAATAGTGTGATGATAGTATCTCTAATTTCTGATTTGTCACCACAATTCCTGGAATGAATCTGAAAAATTTCCTGGAGGGGCTTGATTCCTCGTTGTTCTATTCTTACGGAAAATCCGACAGGAAATAACCGAGACGTGGTGATATGTGCGTCGGGTATGCTAATGGGATAGAAAGGCGTGGTGAGTGAGTGAGACCGAGTGAAAGTGAGGCTGAGGGCCAATGCCAATTTGAGAGGTGACACTTGGCACTGTCCCTAACACTTCGACTCCATCTCTTTCATGTACCTCATCAAGAGGCTTAGCGAAGGCACCAGGGGTCAAGTGTAAAAACCCCGATGAAAGTGAGAGACAGAAAGAGAGAGAGAGACCCATGTCGTCCAGATTCCCCAAGACCCGAGGAATCATAGACAAAGCAAGAAGCTGAGATCAACACACATTTAGCAAAATCCCGCACCAAGTATTCCACTTCTCATCCCGACAATCTCTGACTCATGGGTCTCTCTCACGTCAACGCGCCCAAAACTCGTTGAAGGCTATTCGTGGATCATGGCTGAGCCATTTGGACCCCCACGAACACCACTCGCTCATTCTATATTCTCTTTATCTTCTCGGTAGACTAGGAATAACCGTCAATTTCATCTCATTTACGTTTGTCGTGAACTTGACCCCTCAATCACCCAAAAATTTGTATAACTTTTTTTTTTAATTGTTCAATCTAATAACCTACTCAAGATAATAATTAATGAAAATTACTCACCCCTTTTGGGATCTCTCAAATAATTAATTAGGGAGGCAATTAGCCATTTGCTCCAGCAACATCCGCAAAATTATAAAACAAATTTACTACTCCATTAACCCGTTCTACATTTCTACAGCTTCTACTGCTCCCACTCTAGACTCCAGAAAGTGATGCAAACTGAATCGTTGACCGTATCCCAACGAATTGCATATTTTGGCTTCGTCCAATGGTAAAACTCCTTCGTCAGTGCAGCGTGCAACAAATGCGGTTAAATTCACAGTGGACTTGAGACGTTGAGTGAAATCAAGGGGCTTCATTAAATACTATACTCTTCTCGCTCCACAACGCTAGAACGTTAAACATTAAATATATACCGGTTAGCGTTGATGAACTGACTTTTCGTCACATAGAGCTTCTGATCTCAATTCGCCGTGTACTCAACAGTTCATCAAGGCGTGGGTTATGCCTAACAATTTATATTAAATTTTTTTCAAAGAGACTTGAATTAGACCGGACGCAAGAACTTTGACGTGGTGCTCTCGTGACATCCTCAACTTTTGCATTGCCTGGAAGAAAAATCCCGGGGTAAACTTTATCGTTGTCCTTTATATATCCAAAGCCAAAAATCCAACGTCATTTTTCGATCCATTATTCATCACTCATAAAATTGATAAATTCTCGAAAATATTCATCGTTGTTTAATTGCAATAAAAATTACGCTTTTATTTTTTTCTTAACTCCTTTGATCTCGCTGAGTGGAAGCTAAATGGAAGCCATTCGTTCAAGGATAAGAGCAAAGTCTTCCCTCAAATATCACTAGCAATGACTTCAAGTGGCAGAAGAGGTGGTAATTTCTACCCCTTTACTATCCCTCTTCGTCCAACCAGTTTAGCCCTTGGTATTTGCGCTGCGACTGGATCTAGCTGCAAGTTGACTCCACCTATTCACTATCCAAAGAACTCCCTCTCTGTCTCCCCCAGTGCAAACTTATGTGAGATATTAATCTCTCCCCAGTTACCGATAACGAATAGGTTTAATCATTCTGCTCCACGGATAGAGCCCATGGCTCACACACCTCTACCATCTCTCCTTTCACTCTCTAGTTGGACTACTCTATGAGGATCCATCTCTTTTCCACCGATGCCTATCGGAGCGAGACGTCTGGTTTGTTTTTAATGGGCCTCTCTGTCATTAGCAAGAAGTCTCGCCTGTTGGATAGCGGGATGAACTAATACGTGATCCTAAAAGACTCTGGGCCAATGAGAGAAATTCACAAGAAATCATAATTTATGATTTAAGGAAAGAAAATAGAGATTAATGAGGGAAAATTGAGAGTACTCCATCCAGAAAACGATGGATCATCCAAGGATATTCTGACCTCGATTCACCAGTGGTAAACTATACCCTCTATCTCTGGTCCAGATTGAACAGTTCAATCGTATCCTGTGGCAATAATCATAATGTCCTGTTACAGATTTAGAATCGGTAAAAATATGCACCGAGCCACTCCAGACATATAGCCAGACACCGGCTGTTATTTATAGAAAAGTAGTGAAGGAGGTAGGAAAAGCACTCTCGATGGCTCGTCGGTTTCTCGAGGAATCGAGAAGGGGCTTTTGGGGCACCAAGTGGAGGGTGAGCCGACGAATCTGGCGCACTTCCAAAACTCACTGTGCTTTCCGCTCGTTTACCATTTTTTTAAAATCCCCCTCCCTTATTTTCGTGTCTACATCGTTTAAATAGTGCTATTTTTCCCAGCAAACAACACCACTAAATTACTCGCATCCTCAATAATAATTCACAACATTTATTAATTACCATTTCGATATTACTGTACTGAGTACAAAATATTGTTCCTGCATTTATTGAGCCAATTATCGTTCATTTACCAGGATCAAATGGCGCGTACATTATCACGCAGCTATAAAGGGGGGGAGGGTCAATAAAAATGAAGGAGGAACAAATATTCAATGAATAGCTTGTAGGTTTATGTGTTGGCGCATTACAACGGGAGGGACATTAGGGACTTTAGCCCATAAAATGCTGAATTAACGCCAACCATACCACTACCAACATACGCATGGCCGTTATTTAAACACAAATACGTGAACACCAAAACCCCGTGATATTTTCATTTTTTATTCCACACAACGTCCCTTTTCCTCCCTCACCACAGGCGCGGTTTATCTCATTTTCTCTCCTCCTCCCACACTTTTTTCTCCTCTTTCACCACGTTTTACCAAACAATTCCCAATTGCTTTGTCAAAAAGTTCACCGGGTAAAAATGGCCGCTGATTTATAGGCTTTGCCGTCCCGGCTGCGGATTTATTACCCCTCTCTGCAAAACTGGACAAAAACCTATACGCCTATGTTCATGTGAACTTTCCTCATCCCCGGGACTCGTGGCTGCAGGCTCTTTCCACTTCCGAAATGGTCCTGTATTTTCAACTCGTCATTCGTTAATACGCACCAAAAAATGAAAAACCCACACCACCTCTCCCACACCCTTTGCCGCAGTCTCTTCCGTTTGGTGTGTTTTAGTGTGTACACGATATACAGAGAATACGGGAGGAGCATTTATGGGTGTAGAGCGACCGCTTGAATTATTAGTACAGGGGTATCGATGAACCTCTCTGTATGTGAAACTCATGGGGAGTTGAAACTAAAATTTTACCACTTTTCAAATTTTCACTTTTCAACGAACCAAAATGAATTAAAACCATCCCTTCACAAAGGCAAATTTTAAATGGAAAATGAAAAAAAAAATTCAATACTCTTTGAAGGGTACAAGTGACACAAATAACTACTATTTATAAAAATATTAAAAACTGGGAGGTGAGGAACGGTGTGGTTGAACTTTTAGAGGAGAACAATGCTGGATATTATTTGAAGGAAAACGTATTATGAAATTCCATATTTTACAAATTCTTCAATGGTTAATGAATTTTAATTAACTTCGTTGTCCAAGAAAACACATGAATTAATTAAATCCTGAAAACAACGGAATTACTAATTATTTCCATGGTATTCGTGATGTTATGAATTTTGCATAAAAAAATTCTTGGAAATTCAATGGTATCTTTGGAATTTTTGAAAAGTGCAGTGGGAATGGGAGCGAAAAATGTTGAACGTTGCAATAGTGAAGAGACCGGTAGATAGAACATAATGTACAAAGCTTGATGGGAGGGTATGACCTACGATTCAACATAATTAATAGCCAACACATCTTCGTTAATTTATACTCGCAATTAGGATGGGGCGCAAGAGGCGCGTTGTAAATTAATTGGTAGGACGGTGGTAAAAGTTAATTTGGTGCACAAGCAGGAGGAAAGGAAAGCTCACGTGTGTCGCTAAGTGGAGAGGAAGAGGAAGAGGAAGAGGGCTACAGCCGTTTGGCTCAGGTGGTGTATACGAGCCCAAGACGGGAGGTAACTTGGCGGAAGGAGGAAGGCCGAGAACTTCCAAAATCCAACTGAGTCGAGATAACTTACATATTAGATGGCGAGGCACCAAGAGAGAAGAGAGGGCACTGGATATTAGGAGTGTCGGCGAAATTTCTTGGATGAGAATATGGCTCCCTGCCACCCACACATCAACGAATATTTCTTAAGATTGTCCAAAAGAGCATGACAAAGATTTTAGGGTGCGGCTTTTTCTTCCCCTTGAGAAACGGCCGTGCCCTTTTACTCGTTCTGGGGATATTCCGTTAATTTTGTGCGGCCACGAGGCATTGAATTTATGGGAATACACGTACCAATGGAATTATCTAAATTTTCTTCTTTCGACGAATTATTTTTGGAAAAATTCCGTGAATTTTTACAGAAAGATTATTTGCTTTTGTCTTTTCGTTGATTAAAAACTAAATGAGATGAGATGTTTGATTTTTCATTAAGACATGAATTTCATTATCGGGTGATTTTACTCACCTGAAAAATATTTTCTTTTCTCATTAATTAATTACTTTTGAATAATGTAGACAGGAGGTGGTACAAGTTGTAAAAGTCTGGTGGCTTGGAAAAATTTAAGGAAGGAGAAGTACACCACAAAATGAATACCTCTTCTTCACGAGGGCAACAGGTTGGTTGCTGTCTTGAGGCACTTTGTTGGTTATAGAGTCAGAGAGAGGATTCGGGCGTGATAATGAAAATTCATCAAATCAATTTTTAACTCGCTGCAATTGAATGGAATTAAAATTCCAATCAACCGCACGGTTCGAGAAACAATTTTTTCCAGCCCTTTCAATGGTTATTTGAAAGTTGATTATTAAATACTTGCTCAGCAATTTTATTTTTCACTTTGTGAACTTTTAATCAATATTTGTTATTTATAATTGTCTAGATGAAAATTAATTTTGATGAAAATATCCGAAGTTTGGGAACACTCACATACCCGCATTTACGCGTCCGCAGCCTCCGGCCATTTGCCAATATTCATGATTTCCTATGTCGTCTTCTTTGAAATTCATGTAAAAAAGACACGGGAATACCTGCGAACTTCAATTTTCTAATGAGAGAGAAAAAGCTGTAGAAATTGAGAAATTCACATAAAATGAAAGAGATTGTGTTCGAATGGGTAACCTTGTCATAAATTTTACTCTTCCCCCCGTTGTTCCATGTACACGACTAACTCATTTCGTCCCAACGAAAAGGTAAAAATAAGAGGAACTCACTCTGACCCATCTCCTCTTCTCTGCCTCTCTTGCTACTTGCTCTTTTGCTCGAATCTCCCCAAAGCACACGGCAAAGAGAATCCGCCATGGACGAGCTCTCGCCTCTCTTTCTCTTTTTTTTTATTTTTATTTTCCCCTCATTCTCTCTCTTTCTCTCTCTCACGCACACACACGCGCATACACTGGCGTTTCATACTCACGTAATTTTAATTAAAAACCACGAGGGCACCAGTTCATTTTGTTTATTATATTTCGTCCACCTCTTGACCACTTTTTGCTTTGTGTTTATTTACCTTCATTCACCGCGCCAACCTCATTCTCATTAAATTCACTTTTCGAAATTGTACTAATTGCCTAATTAAGCATGTATGGAGAATGAACAAGGAAAATACAAATGTCATGAAACATCAATGTGCAGAATTCCAGCTGCACTGATGGGAAAGTATGAAAAGATAAATCCGACGCTTTTACTGCTGAAAAAGTTTCTTCCGACTTTTACTTTACCTTCTTTTCCTTTTTGCCCCTCCGCTGTGCCTGAGAGATAAAGCAATTAGCACTGGAAAGTGCCTTCTGGCCTCTTAATTACTCTAACGACGGCTTCGAAACTACCACATAAATAATAATGCCCAGAAACGAATAGAAAATCTGTAAATATAGGCTTTTCATCAGCGTCTGTTACTCATCAGTGTCTACTTAAAATAGCTCTGATATTTATCAAGAAATTAACTAAGATACAACGAGAAGATGATCTTCTCAAAAAAGCCCACAAAAAATCCCAAATTCATTAACACTTCCATCAAAAGAATAAGAAACAAACATGGTAAAAAATGTATCTTTAAATTCTCGTGTGTTGACTTACTCCGATATCAACTATCAAAAATTGATAAAACAGAGGGAGGGAAAATTCTTTGCATCAATTAAGGTTAACAATTTTTTGGTTCCATTTTTTATTTCAATTTCTGATTGCAGCGTTGGCAACGATAAAGTTCAAAAAGTGGAAAAATAATTCTTCTGAGGGTAAAAAACCCAAACAGAAGATGAGAATCTCAGGGTTAACTGAGGATCCCAGGTAAACATGGGAGAATTGGAGAGTAACGAAGCAAATTGAGTCATAGTAAGAATATTCCATCGAAATTAACTCCATTAGCCGTAAGGGCCGAAACAACAAAATATCTTCTCTCCCACCAATTTTTCACTTGTTCCCTATCTCTGGAATTTTATTCTTTTCCCTGGATTGTTACCTGTTCATAGAACAACAAGAGCCATCGAGCGATGCGCTATATTCAAGCCCCTTTTATCGAAAATTATCAATTTCCGGTTATGGACATGAGGATCTTGTTCAGTTGGGAGCCCGTTCTTGAGGGGTCAATCAATTTGCCGCTCTCTTTTTTATTCAAATTGAAATGTAATGCCTCCATCTTCATCTTTTATATTATTTTCACCTTTATCTTTGCGGCATCGATCCACTTTTCTGCCTTTTACCCCTCCCCACTCTTCCATTTTTTCACATTTTTTTTTCCTGTATTCCAGAGGCTTTGCCCCACGTTAACCACGACTAATAAGACCGTACTGCTCCTTCACAATCCCCTCCAACCTGGTGCATATATTTTTTATCCTCTTAGTTCTTTCATTTATTTCATTCTCTTTAACTGCATCTGTAAGTTGAACGCTTTCTCGCACAGTTTCTATATACTAGATGAAATTAAGTCGTAATGAAGTAGGAGTGGAGGTAGCTCCACTCCAACTAAAGAAATATAAAAAGGACAAAGTGGACGATAAAAGGCTGAGAGTTGGTGCCGACTATCTTTAAATGCGTATGATTGATTTTCTCGAGGCAATCTTCGATGTCTATAATTTGGTCCTTTGCCGCCTCGTTTTCGGACCACCGTGCGACTTCTACTGCTACGTTTATTTTACCTCTCTGTATCTCTTTTTTTTTCACGAGTTCTGTGTGTGCGTGTCATTTCTATACCTTGGCGCTATACCGCCTCGTACACGGCTCTTCTCCGGGGGTTAAACCTACCAACGAGCCGACAACTGCCTGTCGTCGTCTATCGGTTATTTTTGTCTCTAACGATCTATCTCAATTTGAAAGTTCTTCTAAATTGGCCATGAGACCTACCTGGACGACATATTTCACTTAGCTGGGACTTTTATCTTGTTAAAATTTGTTGAATATTGGGTCGTGACGAATTCAATGAATTTTTCTCATTGTCATAAATGAAATCATGCCACTCGAATAATTTTTTTTTTTTTCATATAACTTTCAATTTTTGTTCGTTCAAATATTTTATTACAATTTTGGAGCCCCATGGAGATAAAAGTACTTCAATAGTATATCGTATTTATTCAATTCCATCGTGTTATCAATATCGGGAAAATTAAATTTTATTCTGACCTTTTTTATCACAGGAAAAAAACGCCCTCCCAAAACGAATAAAATCTTCGGTATTACGTTCTCAGTTAATCTATTCCCTTCTCTATTTCATGAATTCTTTACGGGCAAACCCATTCGAATTGAGATTACGATCCACCATTGTCCCAAGGAAATTATTATATCCAGGAGTTCCTCTCTGTTATTCACTGAAGTCTTATGACTTTTTCTCCACCACCTTAAAAACTTCCTTCAAAGATTTTCCGTCGATGCTTCTCTAACTCTCCCTCTCAGTTCTCCTCCTTTGTCCTCATTTTCTTTTGTCAACGATCCGTCGTATTGTCGAAAACTTTGGCCTCTCATGCAAAACTCTATCAAGGAAAACCTACTCCTTTCTTCCACCAAGCTTCACTTCTTTTTATCTAATTAATATACGAGCTGTAATGGTTTATACTATTTTCCACCCCCAATCCAACTCGATATTTATATAAAATATTCAACGCCACTAGCCATAAATCGGAATAAAGAAAATATTTTTGGGAGAAATCATACATATGTGCATGAAAGAGAGAAATGTGCCGTTACCTCAACAGCCAGAAAACATTCAAAAAGTTTTGCATTCAGAAATAATTACATTTATACGTTTCACCTTTGCTCAATCTATTTTATTCAAATGAGAGATATTTCTGTCTTGTCAATTAATACTCACTCCAAGAATATCGACACTTCACACGGAGATGGAAATATTTTATCCGAAAAATTCCAGAGTTGACTGAATTGGCTTGGGATATTGACATTCATTCATTAAGAACAGAATTTTAAATGAATAATAAATACTATGCCAGAATAGTCTTATCATCGATAAACTGAAGGCAACTCGAATCGATTTTTTTATCTATAAATCGCACACATCGTTATTTCCGTGGGCAATTGGAATTAGATCTCTTCACCGAGGATCTAAATTTACTTTGAATTGCAATAATAATTAAATACATTCATTATTTCGACTTGAGAGGACTCACGAATAATTGCCAGAATAATGGATACATACGGCTGTCAGGAAAGTGCATGAAATAAGTGATAACATATTATGATGCAAGTGGAAAAAAAAAGTACATTTCCTCACATGTATCATAAATATGTTCTAGCCAGAATGTGTGTAGACTTGCAGGCATAAACAATCCCCTCTCTATGATCCGACAGGAATTTCGATATTGGCCCGAAAACCGCTTAATTGCCAATCGGGAATTAATATCAATTGGGCTGTGATGGTTAAACAAAGTGTCGCGGCGTGGAAAACCGAGCGAGCGCAATCATCGCTACCCATTTAACTGGCGAAGTGGGCAAGCAAGTGAGGTCCGATAATTGAATTCACTGTCGTTTTAATACTCAAACGCAATATCATCCTCTCGCCCACTTCTATGTTCAGGCTAGCATGTCCTATTGCTCTCCAAAGCGTGAGATCCATTTTTTTCCATTTTTTTTTTCTCATTTTTCCACATATTACCACATGAAACCGGAAGGGGACTGCCTAATATACTTCAGATCGTCGGTTACGATTAACAAAATGAGGAAAAATAATAATAGAAGAGACTGCAAATAAGTCCAGGTGACTGTCTCACTGTAGAAATATAATTGAGCATTATCCCTCGAATTAAGTTTTTTGACCGTTGACATAATAATCGGTGCCCATATAATGTACTCCAATATATTTTTTTTTCACACGAAACTCTATTCGTGATTGAATCCCGAAGAATTGTGCGGATTTTTTTCATTTTTTCACTATCAGCGGCATATATTTTTCTGAGAATAGAATTTCCGAGGCACTCAATGGCAAGACTGCCTAGCACCGGAAATGCTGAGGTATATCATCGTGTAGGTAACAGAGGATTAACATAACAGTGCACATACTGGGTTATTGCACCGTCTATCTACCTCAAGGAAAGATCTCAGTTCACGAAATGCTTGTGCTCCACATGATCCAGCATGTATAGGCTAACCTTCGTTGCCAATTCAGTATTATATCGGGTCTGGAGCGCATTATTGTGCTTGCAACGGCTTTATGGCATCATATACGTGCCTTCTGGGTTAAATCACAGCTCTTTGGTTATTTGCATACATATCTTGATGTCGTATGTAAAGAAAAGTCGAGAAACATCAGAGAATAGAATCACAATATTTTTCATTCCTTTATTTACCTTTTAACTTCAAGCAATTAATAAAAAAAAAAAACATCTGGATTGTTAGATAAAAAATCATTCAATCGAACAGCCCATTTTTTTTTTTTAGTTTGGAGTATTGATGGGAAATATATAATTGAGGTTGTTCACCATGTCCATTGAGTCGCCCTTACAGGTAGCAGGGAAAACTCGGTTTGAAGTAGCTGATGAAGATGGCCCCCGAGGTCGGCTCTCGTACCCTCCCCGGATTTCCTTCACCTTGTATTTCTTTTTATTCGACAGCCCATCCCCGCACCCTTACTACTGGAATTGATTGTCCCACACTTTTAGACTGGAAGGGCGTAATGAGACCAATTAGTCAACTCCACGCGACAGCTTACCACTCGCAGCTACTCCACCTCTCTCCACTTATCTCATCTCATCACGCTTTAATCCGATTATTTTCAGGTATATCCTTGGCTCCCCCAGAAGCTAAATTTACCTTTGAATACATTCCTTCCTCGACCATCCCCCATAGAACAATTCATGTCCGTAACGAAAGTCCTTTCCTTGGTTTGCACAATAAATCTCTTTTTCTCTCCAATTACGCATGTGCGTTTAAATTCAGAAGTCAATAATGAAGAGAGAAGAGCCTGGGGCGTGATCGGATTCACCCTGTCATGGCAAGTGATATTTTTCAGATTGTTCAATTTTTCACTGAACTTTTCCTTCAGTAGAGTTGAAAAATGTCATTATACTCAGTACACAGCATCTCTTATATTCTACGTAATAAAAGTCAGAAGCTATCAACCTCAAAACTCGAACGAGCGATATTTGAACTGTACGTTGTTTTCGATTCCGGGAATGTCTTGCGGTAAATTTGTCTGAAAATTTACTATGTTGCATTTTACAGGAGACAGGGACGGGCGGTAAAACTCTGTATTTGAAACTACCCATAAAAAATTGCTATACTTTCACAATAAATAAAAATATTATATTTTCTTCGAGTCGGCTTATAATTATTGTCAGTAGGTCGAAATTAATTTTAATATTATCCACACCACGTAATATCTTTTTAATCTATCCACAGGTCAATGCCCCAAACATTCCCACGGGTCTTCCGGTGTAATTAACGGGCACTTGAAACTTTTGTGAATCTTGAGAAAATTATTTTTTCCCTCCTCGCCCCAGAGCTGACTTTCACGTGCAATTTGTCAGCATTCGTGCTCCATATCTACACCCAAATCTCTGTGTATTGGCTGCGTAAGAAAAATAATCAATTCCAGTTTTAAAAAATAATCCATAAAAAGCTTATACGTTAATACAGTGGAATAAAAAAAAAAAGATAAAACAGCAAAATTTCCCCCAGCTCGGACGAAACGCGAACGAAGCATTAAGCGTAGATGAGGCGAATACAATTCGATTGTGAGATCGTTTGTAAATGCAAACCAATAAACATTCCAGTCATGAATGGAATTCAATTCGATTAGTGGGGAAACCCGATCATCGGTAGGAAAATGGTGGACTATATCTCTGTCTAGCCCACAAATCGTTCGTAACGTTGCACAGCGAATTTTCCGCTTGCAGACATTACTATAGCCATTAGTCCTCAACTCCGAGACCTGCATCAGCACTCAATAGTCCTTCGTTTCAATGTTATAAGCAAATAGTTAGCCAATGCCTCCCAACCACTAATACGAACTTGAGTCATCTGCGATTATTGCAGTAATTTTACGCGAATAAAACAATTTGTTCATTTATGGGCTTTAGTTTTGGATAAATTGTATGAAATGCGATTTAATTAGCCGAAGGAAAATATGAAAAATCGATGAATAACGGGCGCATATTCATTCTCACAGAATAAACCAATTCAGCAGTATATCCGATACAACCAACCATATGGAAATTACCCCACGATAGGTGCATACCACTCGTGACAATTCGTATTCATATCACACGCGTCACTGTACTCGTATATATATATCCGTGAATTCGCACAGCCCAACCGTCCGTGTACATATTCCAACGAATGGAGAAAGAGTGAAACAGGGGTGCAGGCGATAGGATACTGTGTAGTCCAAACGAAAATGCGTTATTCGTGCACGGAATATTTCTTCCAGTGGAATTCGCCAAGCGGAAGCTCCAACGGAGAGGAAGAGATTGTAATCCACGAGTTATCTCCCCCCAAAACGTAGACCGCTTTTCTGTATACATTCACCGTTCCGTTTCGATTCTTCTGTATCCATTTCTTCAATCTCCATTTTTCCTTTTTCATTCGAACTTTCCATATTCAATTTTTACCTCCTTATCCCACAAACTTCCCACTGAATTCACAGCAAAACAAATCCACCCCTTTAGTTCTTTCTTTTGAGAGTGAAGCAATTAATTTATATTCGAACAGATTAAAAAACTTGGGAAGACTGTTTATTTTGCACTTAAAACTCCTTTCCCGTAATCTTGAGAGAGTTAAACCCAAAGCCAAATCACTATCTCCCTCGTATTTCCTTCTATCTTCTGTACAAGCACAGATGCTACCCCGCAGTATCGATTCCGGTGTGGTATCTATATAGGTAAAGAGTAGGAAAGTCTGGTGCCCACGGTGGACTCGTAAAATCCGCGAAGTCGAAGATTTACTCGATGGAATCGGCCATTTCATTGCCAATAAACCGAGCGAAACCGATGGAAAAACGAGCGAGAGGAAAACTTGAAGTAGCAACTGAGGGATTCTACAGGAGTGAGACAATGGAGAATTGTTAAGGAGTTGTAGGAATGCGTGTTTCTATTGAGCTTTCTTCGCTCGTGTGCACCTGCATTTTTCGGCTAAACGAGAGCTACAAATGTGCCTGATATAGATTGCCAAACGATACAGAGTAGAATGATAAGAGAAATCGCTTTGACTTTGTCTTTTATTTCATTTGCAAACACGAGTGGAGACAAATTAAATTTTCCCCTCCCATCAACTGACTCTAGTACTCCTGAATTTTCTTTCATTTCGTTTTACTGGACTTCTGGGGACGTCTCTCGGATGCATGTCTCCACGTCCATTTTATTCTTCCTACTCAGTAGCTTCTTGACTTTTTGGCAATCAAATCGGCAAAGCTGGTGGTATATATACACACAAGCTCAGCAGTTCCGCAAACCTCTCATTCACCGACTTCACTTCTCGACGTTTCCCTCATCCACTTGCAAAACCGCAAGACCAAACTTGGAACCAGACCATTCCGAGAGGGATAACATCTATGCTGAAGGGATGAGCGAGTGAAACGATGTGATACAGACACTTTGCGCTCAGGGGTAGTTTGCTCCCCGGTTATGGCACATTTGCTTAACCATGTTAACCGAAATTCGATCTATATATACTTCCGATGCTTGACGAACCGTGCAATTTTTGCTGGAGCCCTCTCAGTGTAATCCCCATTAAATCATGTGTTATTAATTTCATTTTTTATTTATTCTTCATATTTCAGATGAGCGGAAAGCGCACCAGGAGCTTCAAGTGCGCTGTGCATCATCGTGATAGAGAGGTATGCTCGGAGAATGACTTTCACCTGCTGATACATGAGCCACCACTATTTTACAGGTGAGTTCATACGACAAACACCAGTATCCCGACAATTTATTATATTTCATGAAATGCGTAATGCCTCTGTAAATGCCTCTCATCCACAAATGAAAAAAAAAAAGCCTACAATTGCCGTGCAGATCTCCGTTGAAATAGTAAGAGTTGACACATCGGTTATAACAGTAAACCTTTAGTACAGTGGCTGTGCATACGAGATAAGAGAATGCAAATAAAATATTTCGCATGAGAGCCCTCGGTGTTGTGAGAGACATTCTATATAGGTGCTGGAAGGATCGAAAATATTAAGGTGAGATATTCCAAGCAGGTAATTGTTGAAAAAAAAAGCCACGATAGTGAACACGGTGGAGTAGTTGTGGATAGGGTAGATGTTATAGAGTATATCACACCCTGGGCACAATAGATATACAGACGAAACAGTAAATCCTATTGGGCCATCTTTTTTACCCTGGAGAAAAACCCGTGCGTCTAACGCAAATGCAACCGACGGGTAGACTATGTAAATGTTGTCAAAGTAACTCAGGGAAATGTCTCCGGCTTCTAACATTGCCAGTGCCATGCGAAACGAATGGATGTATGCAATGAACATTGGGTGTGATGAGAGTAAGATGAAGTATAGAGAGAGGAAGAGACACATTTCTATTTTACCTCGTCGTGTGCTAACTGTGCAACACGATTGTGCACTTTCCTGGACGTTCTCTGGAGATTTCAGGCCAATCCCGAGGGCAACAAGGGTGATGATCTGTTTTCTTCAACACGCTTCTGTCCATTGTTCTGTCAATTTTGTGTAATCAACCGACGGTTGATTTCGTTCACACTCATCCCGCCCAAATTTTCATCAGGTTTTTTCGTACAGCAATAGTGAAAGTTATATATATTTGTCTTTTAGATGATAATGAAAGTTTCGTGGCCCCGGGATCAGATGTAAGATCTTTTTTTGATTTTTCCATGTCCTACTTGATCACGTAAGTTTACCAGGGCTTTAATACAAATGCAGTTTTCTCTATTCTTCACTTGGTTAAATTTTCATTTCTCCCCTCTTATGTTTTTTTTAGATTTTTCATTTTCATAGGTTTTTTTTTTTTAATTCCTGCGTCAGGTGGTCCTCTGTTAAACGAGCACGCGAGGTGACTATCTGACTCGAGGATTTTCATTTAAATTGTGAATTTTGTCACATGACGAGCGGATAAATTGCCGAAGGGGGTAATAAATACCCCATCATTTTTATTTGATGGCCCTACTCCCGTTAGAGCGAACGACGTGTGTGACATCGCTGTATTGAAAGCCGTAGTTGACATTCCAGACGATTTTTTCACTACGTTGAATGGTTTATTCCTCATTTCGAATGCTTGTAAATACGGATGAGTTCTCAGATTTGCCCATGGACAATAAAAATAACATTGCTGATCGTTCAAATGCGGAGGACGGCATACTTTGAGGCAACTTTACATTGTTGCTCGTCTCTCTATTGTACAGAAGCCACCCAGTAGCTGTTACAAAGACGTCAATGCTTACATAAAAAAAAAAAAGTAAAAAGAGAATAAAGAAGGAAAAAAAGGAAAAAAAGGAAAAAAAAAAGAGGATGGAAAGGAGGTGCTTGTACAACTCGGAGGCAAATTGGAAGTTTCAGTTTGTATATATCGCACCTATGAAGGACACTGGTAGGAGTCCTTTGGAAGTGTCACGTACTGAGCTTACCTACCTCTAACGACTTTCACCGTTGCTCTTGGCATTCTGCCTACCTATCCTGGATTACCCGCGACTCCCTGTTTGCTCCTTGTCATCCGGAAGCAAAATCATTCCGTCTTCAATTAACGTCAAACTTACTTTGCACAATTATGAGTTTAGCTGAGTGGTGAGTCGGCTTATTGCTGCTAGAAAAATCCAATTTAATCAGTCTCTAAGATTAAATTCGTTTCGAGATCAATGTAATAGAGTAAGAAAGTGGCTTTTTAACATTTCTGTTATGATTATTGAGTCATTAGTTTTTGTCAATATTTTACGGTGATTATGAGAGAATTTTTATTGGTAGTTAAAGTGTCGGAAGCATAAGGGAGTTGTGAGGCTGAAGAATATGGCTAGTTTGAGAGGGATTTATGGGTGATTTTCCATGGGTCAATTATGGGGTCACTTCTAAAATATAACGCCTGGTTCACGCACGATTTTTTTCTTTCTCCTCCGCAAAACCCCGAGGGGTGAGTAACAAGAAACGAGCATTCATAGTGATACACTGCCGGCTAAATTGAAACTTCTGCACACCCGCCCTTCTCGAGTATTTTTCTTTTTATTCTCTCAGTACATCGGCACTCGCTAAAAATCCTAGTGGAGAGATCCTCCAAGTTAATGGGAGCATGAAAAAGCCGTGACATCGGCTCAAGGGGGGGCCCATTGGATCGTGAAAAACTTTGTTACTATAACGCGACGGCTGAGAATTCACCACCTGGTCACTTCCCGCGGTGTCAGCGCGCGCCCTCCTTTTTAAAAATCCTTTTCAACGATTGGCCATTCTCTACTCGAGAGCATTCAACTCAATGGGTAATTACCAAGAAGTAATGCTCCGTGTGATCTAAATTCACAATCCATAAAAATAAAACAAATCCCCAAAGTAACCAAGTAGAAAAAAAAACCTTCACCAAATAGAATGACAATGAAAATTTGTAAAAGGTGATCTTGAAATTATTTTGTGGTCAATGTCAATGCATTCCAAATACTCCCGATCAGGCACAATAATTCACCAGGAAATAAAAATCCAAGGAGAGATAAAAACAATTCACAGAAATAATTCACACAAATTGCCTGTTGAATCCTAATAAAACGAAAATATGGATTTAGAGAGTGGCAGTGTTTGAGAGAGCAGCCGTGTCCGCTCAACGTCTCGACGGCTCGCGGCAGAGTGTAGAGATGTTCTTGGATGTGCAGAATGCCGTAACCCAAGTGCTCACCGATTGGCTGGTTGTGTTCTCCCCCCCTCTGAGGTAGTCGCCGGGTCGGAGTCCAATGGGACGAGGCGGTTGTGCCCCCACCGAGAGGTAGACGCGTGTGCACCCACGCCCGCGGTGAGCGCTCTCGTGTGAGGCCAGAGTCACTCGGTCAGTCAGACTCAGTAAAGCCCGTGGCGCCCTGCGAGAAGGGACGTGTGCGATAGAACGTCACGCGTGCACTCGCACCCCCAAAATCCAACGATCAAAAAGTCCCGGGCATCACTCTCTATGCCTCCACAAACCCCAAGTATATTATTCCGATAGTTCCAATAATGCCAATAAATTTGAAAAATTATTCATCAACAAATCGGCGGATCTTGGAATAAGCAATGCTTTGAAAATAAATGAGAGAATAATAATCAACTCGGACTTTTTCCCCCCTCGTGTTATCGTGCTTGTGTTTTGGTTTTCATCGTTTTGATTTGTTTTCGCGAGTATACTCACAATCGAGTGGGTATTAGCTTCGATGGTGGTACGATTATAAGTGTGAAAAGTAGTTACAAAGTGGCGTCAATAATGTGCGTGACAACGCCGCTAAGCGCTAAAAAAATACTGAAAGATGCTCGCGGTCAAGGGCCGAGAACAATTGCCACTAGTGCGAGACCAGCACCAGGATTAATTCGCAACGGTGCCATTACCACAACTGTAGCACCTGCATATGGAGGTGATCATGGCAGGCCCCAACACACGTCGATCATGTAAATATTGTTGAAATTTAGTGAAACATCTGAACGATATTTTAAATTTGATGTGGCAGGTTCATTCAATTTTACCGAAAATGTCAGAGCTTGGGTTGTTCGATGGTAATCGGTTTTACCCGCATTGCTAAATGGTATTTCATCGCTTGTCAAGCGTAAATAAAGCCTCTTCATCGATTCACCGTGTGCGAGATAAAAGAGATAGAAGGGAATGGGGAAAATAATAATAAAGTGCCTCTAACAATTGTCTCTCGCTGACGTTGATTCAATGGAAAAAGGCATTTCCTGGTGATTGTAGAAATTCGGCCAAGTCGGTATGAGTTGGTTTAATTGTCATTCGAAAAGCCACAAACGTTTCCAATAGTTTGCCAGCCTATGCTTGTACACCGGATTTTGTCATAAAAGCACGTGTTGTTGTTTCCTCGCGACGAGACGCTGTTTGTGCGGCGGCGAAACTCCTCTCTATTTTCAGAGTACTGGGAAACGATGTGTATACTCTGTCAGTTGGCTGCTGCCAATACAGAGCCGAAACCCTATGAAAAACTTACTCAATTCCCTTTGAACGCGAATTTAATTCGCATTTTCACTTTTTTTTTTCTCTCTGCTTTCCAGCAAAATGTCCGAATGGCTCAATTGATCGCCCCATAATTCTCTCCACATTCTCGTTAATATTCCATCGCCGTTACAAGTGACCAGGAATGAGTCCGTGGGATAATATTTTCTATGTCATTGGCCGTATGTATGAGACAATTTTGTGTAAGTTAGAGAGAGGATAGTCACAGATAAGAGAGGATAGCCATCGTGAGGTGACGCATCATCGATCCGTATATACCGTTACGGATTGTAATGCTACGCTTGATCGCCAACGTCCTCCGACGAGACTTTTATTTATTTCCGGACACTAGAGGAATTATTTTTTCCTCCGTTATCTATTCCTTCAATTCTTCACCTTCTTTTGCTCAAGACGTCGACAGTCTACTGTCAAGGTCAAGCTACTGTGAATTTTCAAAAAATTTCTCGATACACAAATAACCCAATGCTAGCGTCTCGGATTTCACTCGCTGCTCTTCTTTTCCACTCGCCAATATCCAATACCTTTTCGGATTCGTTGTACGTATTCAACGAAAATAACTGATTGAAGGATAGATGGGGAAAAATTTCTCTCTGAATCGTATTGAGTGGCCCTTATCAGTAAAAGAAATTGAGAACTCAAATTCTGTTTTTGGAAATGAGGAGTATCCTTTCTGCGGGGTAGTCGGGCGTGTCTCCACGAATTTTCATATTTTTATTCCTCGGAGATCCCCTGCACTTATCCATTGCGGTACTAAAACAAATTTCAGGACGAGCTGGGGGTTGTCGGAAAGAAAGGAGGAACATTGTCCTCAAACTTTACCGATATTTGCGATGCAAATGAAATTTCTACTTTCGTTATAATGCCAGTGCGGGTAGAATCGTGAAACCGCATGAGTTGATTCAATTATATTTTCATCTCTCAAGGAACTGACCGTGAGGGCTTTTCCCTTGGCAGGATTCAATGTAGACAGTGAGAAATTAATTCACTATAGTCGAAATTCTTTTCTGCATAAATCATTTCCACCAACCAACTAACTAATCTCGATCGGAGGTTTATTATAATATTTAAAAATAGTAATAAAATAATTGAATTAATGAATAATTGAATTTGCTGTCCTCCCGTCTGAACATTGAATTTACCTTCGTATCTACATTGGGTAAACAGTAAAATTGATTCGCCCAATTTTATTCAAAATTACCGTTGACTTGTTGGAAAATTTCATGTTGGTAATCTGTGGGCTGATTAACGTCGAAAAGTCCCTCTGCGGTTTTAAACCCAAAAGTATATAGAATGCGGTGTGCAAAGTAAAGCCGGTGGATGAGGAGATACGGACTGCAGAATAGGTACTGAGGAGGATGACAAGTTGGCACCTAACAAGTGACAATTACTGGCGCTAACGAGGCAACTGGGGTTGGGGCCCAGTCTCGAAGGCGGAAGGTTGGAGCAAGAGTGGAGCAGTTGAAAGATGGAGGAAAGGCAATGGAATTGAGTCCTCTCGGGGCGCATCCCTCTCTCTGCCTCCTCCTCCTCCTCCTCCTCCTCCTCTCAATGACACTCTACTCCAACAACTTGTCGATAGTACTTTTGATGCTCGTTCTGTATTTCTCTGAGTGTACTTGGCGCCATTCTGTACAGGCCAGTTGGAATTGAGTGTTCATCATCATTAAAAAGCCTCATTAAACTCTAAATTATTTGAAGTATCAGTGGTTTAATTAATTCTGATCATTGGAGCACTGAGGAATTTCATGAGTGAAATGGTGAATTTCGGGAGAGATTTTTGAAATTTCATCGATAATACGGGATGACGGGATTTTGGGAAAATCGTTGGGGTGATTTCGCAATCCAATACGAATTTTCAACCCTTCTCTGACAACGTCAATATGCTCAAAAACTTTGTATAGTAAAACGCTATTGCCGTAACCCCTTGTGTTCACCATCTCATCGCAGCCACAACACATACTTCCCCATCCTTATGACCAATATACACCTTCGCAATCCATATACTAATTGCACTCCTGAAATGTGCAGTACTGGATTTTATGGCATTGTTATAACCCATGGAATAGATGACAATGCATCTGCTGTTATTACTGCTGGGTTATCCTAGAGTCTAGGACCTAGACGTTTCCTCGTTATCTTCGCTCTCTTATTTTTCATTTCTTCAATCTCCGGGAGTTTCATTAATACTATATCCTACCCGAGGGATGGAGATAATCCGTGAGATATCGGACTATTTTAGAGGGAAAGACCATTTTCGTTTTTTATGGAACGACTTGCCAACGGTTTTTTTTTTTCTATTTTTGTTTTTGCAGAATTACAAAAATGGCTCAGTAAATTCGAGTTGTGGAAATTGTGCTATGCGAATCAACATCAATTCATGATTCAAATGAACTCGTCTAATTGATAATCCATATCAAACGAGTAAAATTAAATTCGTCAGTTATTTATAATCCAGGTTAAAATGGATAGAAGGTGAAGAGAGGAATTAATGCAACGAGGTCAATTAAAATTAATGAAAATACGGTAGCCCCTGTTTTTTCGGATTTCATGGCCTCAATGGCAAAAACTCGGATATGTATTTGCGTGTATTTACAGGGAGGGGACACAGCATAATCATGGAACGGGATCTCTGCTTATTTTTTTTATTCCACAAATTATTTGTTTCTTTACAGCCCGAGTTAATGAATATCCAGCGATGAAAATAAAGTATGGGTGCGGCTTTTTGCCTTTTATAATTTTAAATATGATCCATGTGTTTATAGTGAATGCTCGCTTTCTGTTTCTCTCTTATAATGTACAACATAGAGATTGTACGAAAAAGTTGGCTGAAGGGGGGACTGGATCGATAAGCCAGTACGTCCTTTGCGGTTACCTCTGTGGATATTGTTAACTTCACAATCCTGGTTGTTAGATACACTATACGTGGTCTGGGGGCTTCCTGGATACCTTATAGAATCGCGTATCGTAAAAAAAAAGGGTTGTCGATAGGGGAAAGGCAAGAAGAAATACAATTGCTAACGCCATTTCATCAGTGAGACGGTCTAGAGTTGAAATTTCAAAAGGGTTTTATAAATGAAGTAACGATGAAACTTGGAGACAATAGAATTATCTCTTTTTCGCACTCATACCAATTCGACCAACTGGAGAACCAGTGACAGGCCTGTGGCCATTGTTCCTACGCTCGTGTTAGCCTCAACCAGTGGTTTCTCTTATTTCTATCGGATTGAAACTCAATGAAAAAATAATGAAGAAGGAGCTTTTTCAAGATAAAAAGCCCAGTCGAGGTGGCACAATGCGACGTCCTTTTACGTGGTGAAGTCAAAAAATTATCATAGTGGATTAACATATCTCTTTATATAGCAAAACCATGGTATCAAATTTGTGGATTCAATCGAATATGTAGACATTAAAAATTACTTTTTATTGCTTCTCATGAGTGATGGATTTTTCAATCGATCGGATGATTGATCCTTGTGGCAGCAATTGCAGATTTTTTTTCATCCCTGGAGGGACTTACATTTAAGAATTTCTGCGGTGAGAGTAAAAGCCAACATTGAAAGTTTTTCCTGCCGATAAAGGGAGGATGAAAAGTGTACTAACACGTTTGAAACAATTTCTTATGCAACCTCGTTACATCACTGGCGTTAATTAATTTTCAAAAGACTTCTCTCCACCTTTTTTTTTTCATTCAATTTTATTCCGTTGAGGCTAGAAGAGGACTGACGAGAGCTCATTACCGAGTTTCGACAGTACAGAATTTGTATTACTGTATAGAATCCCAGGGTTTTAGGAAATTTGTTATTCAATAGCATTTCATATACATTGATTGATTAATCAACCAGGGTAATTATGAATTTGTAATAATTCTCAACTCCATTGCCTGCGTGATTAATATTGGTTAGTTTCACATTGCCAAAACATGATACTGTATATTGTTGAGCTTGTCGTTATTTCGATAGAACGCAACCCATGACTAGGCAAAATGTATCCAATTTTTCTCCTCCCCTTTGTTTAATAAATTTCAGCAGGGGCAAGTCTATTAATTGACTGTGAAATTAATTAATTATGTATATTTTTTTTTATTTGCAGGATGGTCCGCATGATCGGCGATGAATTCCTCACCGAGGAACGGGACCGAAAATATTACGCTGATCACTACACGTGTTGTCCACCTCCGCTATTCATTATCCTCATTACCCTAGTCGAGGTAAGCCCAATGAAAAAATTAGATTCGAAGCATATAACTATATAGAGTAAGTCTGTCTCCTTTTGTCTGTCTCTCCCTCCATCTCGTCATTTATCCAAATTTCCCTCTCCCTACTGTACCGTATAATCCTAAATTGATGATTATGCAGGCGTGAATTAATTCCCCTGTGGTAACTCCAATATTAATCCACAAAACGACAACTGTTTCGTGTGCGCTGGGTTAATCTGTGTATGAGGGGGTATGTAATCAATATACTGATTTATTCCTTGATACTTTATTTTTATAAAGTATCTCCGACTCATTACACAGATTTTCTCTTTATTTTCACCGGTAGTAATGTTTACGTCAGGTGAATCACGAGATAACAGAAAACCATAAACTTTTATTCCGACATGAATTAAGCGAGGAAGACGGACGTAAAGCGCATTGCTGATTTTCTTGGTGGAAAGTGGATGAATGGAAATGCGTTGGATTGAGAGAATAAAAAATAGATGGTCTGAATGGAATGAAGAGATAGGTTTTACTAATTTCTGTTTTGAACTATTCCATTGATCTTCTATTTGTTAATTTTTTTTCAGTCACCGTATCGAATCATTTAACATAAATCCATAGAATATACACAGGTCGCAAATGGTGTCAAGACAAGATCCATTCGTGTCCTATCGTAATACTTCCCATGACCCGAGAGAGAAAATCCCTATACGCGACAGCACGATAAGGCACAAGGAGTTAGATGAATATTACCAAGTCGCTGCTATCACCTATACTAAAGTCAGCATAAGTTTTTACTTCTCTGGGTACCCCCACTCCACGTAGTTACCACTTGTAACCATGTCCCCCACTTCTAAAATCAATGTTAAAACTTATGCTGACTTCAGTATATCTGCCTCTCGCAACCCCCTATTCCATTTCTCGCTAATTCCCTTTGTGTCTATATAGAATCACGTAACACACGCCGGACAACGAGAGGGAGTCGGTTAGAAAGAGCCTGAGACGAGAGTAAAAAGTCTACACTTTTCTCTCCTTTACTCTATCCTAACGAGTTGCCAATTGAATTAACCTCATTATACCCAAAATGGCATTAGACACCCTTCTGCTTCGTTACTACATTCGCGTTACTCGTGTTCCTTCATATTTTATAAAACCTAGCAAACCAAAAATTATATCTAATTGAATTTCGAGTGATATACTCTGAGCTTTATCAATTTCCGTAAAATTGTGCTTTTGTTAGGGAATACACAAAAAAAATGGCAAAAATAATTCCATTTTTCGATGATTTGATACTTATTACACATTTTTCCTCCACAAAAAAAAACTCCTTTCTTCTTTTGCTCTCTTACTTGAGACATAATGATTCAATTACCGGAGAAAACTTGGATTATTACTTCGCAAACAGTTGCAATAAGTGATAAGAATTCTCATTTTATGATGATGCATTGGAAAAGCCATTTCACATTTGTGAGGTAGTTGAATGAAAAAAAATCTCTCTACGATCTTGACAGTTAGAGACAAATAAAACATTCATAAGGAACTGTAAAGTATTCCAAGGATAAAGTCGAGGGCGGGAGGATGGGTATTCGATTCTGCAGTTGTATTGAACTCCATGTGAGTGAACATTTCGTCATTTCAGTCTGATCGAGATCGTTTCACAAAGATTACTTATACGCAAGTGAATGAGAGAGAGAGAGAGAGAGAGAGAGAGAGAGAGAGAGAGAGAGAGCGGGTGGAAGGGTTACAGGAGGGAATGAGTTGTGCACAAACCGGGAAACAGAGAGAGAAAGATGGAGAGAGGAGGAAATGCGCACCTGCTGTCAGGCGCCATAAAAGTTTCAGGGGCGGCACACGATGAGTCTCGTTAACCTGAACCTGGGGTAAAGGTTCACTAGCTCGTCTATCGAAGCTATGTGAAGTTGGCATCGAAGTTTGAAAAATCTAACTTTTTTTTGTTGGTTTGGATTGTACTCATTGAGTACTTGAATGTACCCTGTGCACTTTTTTGT
>NW_011887756.1:0-77139 GCF_000806365.1 Fopius arisanus
GTTTACTTGTTTGTACCAACCAAGAAAAAAATGTACATGAGCTGGATGTCGCAGAAAAGGTTTGTACTAGCTCGAAAATAATGATAGGCCGATTGTACTTCGAAATAATCCCATTATGAGCCCTTTGAATGACGCCTCGACGTAAATCCGTAAATGAAAGGAATATGGGATAGAGTATTACAGCGAATGATATCAAATTTTATTTTTCAAAAACGCCACTCGTTCTGGGGCAAAAAATTCAAACGACTTTTCATCAATCATCTCGGATCTTTCGTGGTTTAAATGGACTGCAAGGAATATAATCCTTAAATGTTGTTGATTTATTACTCGGTAACACGCGAGGGGTGCGCCAATCATTAAGAAGATTAACTTCGGAATCGAAATGTGAAAGCGAAAAGACTGAGGAGAAATGGGGGATGGAAGAGCCATATTCCATATTTTCAAATTATCATTTTTTATCATTTTTTTTTTTGAGGCAAGCAATATGGAATAATCAATTGGATTATAATAATCAGATTCAGATCACTGAAAGTTAATTTACCATTCAAATGTAGCTGTTCTGCTTTTATTTGTTAAAACCTCACTTGATAAATGTCGGAATAAAACATGAGATTTCGGGTAACGGGTGGTATTATCCATGAGGATGTATGTAAGAATTCATTTATTCAAGTCCAACGTGTACCAACCACTTTAAAACCGAGCCTTCTCCAGATTTAGTGATTTTTTTCTTTTAAAATCCCCGAAATCCCCTAGATTTTATTGTGATAATTCGCGGAGATACTAATTGCCACCGCAAAACAGTACGAAAAATTCGCATTTCAGGATTTAATGACCGATAATTATCAGAAGTTATTTTTCCACTGTACATTGCGCAATGTACATCAATTGTCAAGATGGCGGATTAATCCAAATCGCTGAATAAACACGAGTTATCAATTCTAGATGCACAACACACACTCAGGCCCTAATTACCGACATGTCAAATATTTTGACCATTCGTTTGATTCGCGTACTGGATTTTTTAATCACTTTGTTTGCACGCAATTAGGTATTCACGTAAAACGAGGTCTCAAGTTAAATTTATCCCAGTGGATTCCGTGCAGTTGAAATTTTTCCAATGAAATTGAAAAATCAATAAAATTTTTTTACTCTGATACGAACTGAGTTGAGTAGACAAAGTTGAAATTTCAACCGGAATTCTGGGAATGTAATATTTAATAGACTTGAGGAGATAAGTATCGGATGGAAGTAGCAAAGTTGAAGAAAATGGACGCATTCGACCCTCCGGATTTACAAGTTGAGAGGATAAAATGAGGGATCAAGGGATTTTCGTTAAATATTAACACAAGATTGAAAACTCGAATTGCAGAAAAGTTGCGCGAAGGATTGAATAATTTATCGCTGAAGCAGATATTCATAATGAACGATGTAAACGCGCTCAGCGAAAAATATTAATTCACCCACTTATTTATCCCTTGATAATGTTTCCTGGAATCACAGTAAAGATCACCTCCAGTATTCCTGGAGGAAAAGATCACGGGATTTTCCGCGAGCCGTCGGTGCGACGCCCTCGGAATAGCGGAGATATCCCGAGACCGAGGAAAATTCATTCTTGAGAAAGAAAATTATTTACAAAGAGCCTTCAACCTGACATTGTAGTGACATGAAGATACCGGTATTTTTCTTACTCAAATTGAAAAACTTACTGAAATCTCGGAGGAAATTGCTTTCTGAGCGTCCGATGGTTGCCCCCAGCCATTCAAAATCCCCCGGAAATAACTACCTCTCAGTAAACAATGCCTCATCAAAAGTACTCACACCATTGAATCCCTAATTACTTCTCAGTAATTCCATGTAATTAAGTATTCAAATGTCTGCAACACGTCAATTTCTAAAACCACAAGCGAATTTCATCAAAAGAAGAAAACAAACGCGAAGTTTTTCCCTTTCCTTCGACCCCGATTGGCCAATGCCACGCGTGAAGTTGGCAACTAAAAATGCGCGGGATTTTCAAATTCAAATTAAACTCCCAAAATTCATTTAATTAATTTTAGTTATAATAAAATTGATTTTGGGATTGCACAATGAGTGAGGGTCGAATGATTTAGCCTTTTTGGTATTACCAGCTGGTAATGATGATTTTCCTATTGTCAATCTAGCTAGGGTAGGGTGTACATCAGATCAGGTACTCGGATATCGTATTTCTAATCCGGATGACGTAACAAGGACGAGGTGACGAGACACCCCGACTATATTCCTAATGGAGATACCCAGGAGGTGTATCCGTCCGGGGTTAATTATCAAATACCTTCTGATGAGATTGCACGGAATAAAGGGAATCCTGATGGTCGGACCACAATGGGGCGCAGCTGAGAGATTGGATTGAACCAACAGAAGACAAATTTTTTTTTTTTTTTGGGAATTAAAAACCGGAGGCCACCTGGGGCACTCCCGAAATAGAAAGAATAGCAGAGGGCGCCTGTTCCCCGTCGAGAGTGGAATTTCACCGATCCATCGAACCGTTAGAAAATTTTCCATTAAATCGCATACAATCTATGACATTAACGCCAACATAATCTTATATAAAATAAAAATAAAATCTCAACTGGAATTTATATTGTCCCGGGAAATCCCTTTTACTGCCCCCAGGGGAGAAATATTTCGCGACAATATTTTCCGCTCAATTATTCACTCGCGCGCTCAACAATTGTTCATGAAAAAAAAAATCGATGGAAACGATCGATTGAAATTTCCATTTTATTCGGGGAGATGAAAAAAAAAATTCAGCGTTTATCCATCGAGGCGTGTTATTCAAGAGAACCGAGATTCATAGAGTCGCTTTATTTTAAACTCACCGCGAGTTCGCAACGTTATAACAAAAGTCACAGCAGCAAACTCAACGCATCATTCCATTTTTAGCGGACACTCCAGTTATTTCTGGTGAGAGTTTCACTGGTGGGACGTGCCATTATTATTACCACAAAGACTATCATCTATTTGTTTTCCATTTGAATAACGAAAGGGCTATGCAAAAGAATATTCAAAAAAATTTGCTGAACAAATATTATATCTCGAAACCCATCCCATATGTGAAATAAATATGAAATTCTAAATCGCCTTCACGTCAAGATTTAAATCCTATTGTTTATAATTTATTCCTATTCTGCTCCAGTAATCCAATTTAATTTCATTCTCAATCATAATTTAAAAAATACTAATTCACACTGGGAATTTTTTAATGCGTCAATTTAATACTGCGAGTTTTTGTTTGCTGACTAAAAAAAAAATTGATAGCTGTACATTTTTATTTTTATCCCTGTAACGAGAAGGGGATGAATAGCTCTTTTCTCCCTTTTGCACGTCCCGATGTAGGACCAATTTTCATGGCGTAAAGAATATCACGTTCTTGTAAATCGAGATGAAAATTTCACTCGATCGTGTCACTAGAAAGTTGCCGTAAGAGAGAAAAAAAAATGAGAAGCTTTCCAGAGAGAGATGCTTGAGAGAACACCATGAGATAAACAGAAAAAAAATGTGTAGGAACCAACTGATGTAAAGGTGTAATGGGCGTACGTCATTTTGACATTCTGAGAGGAACCGTATCTCACATTCATGAAACATCTGTCCACTGCGAAGGAACTGCTTGTGGAGATGATAAAAAAAAATTTCAAGAAAGAGGAACAGAACACTCGGAAGACAGAAGTGTTTTCCATCAACTTCCCCGTGTGGGTGTCACCATTTGTCGAGGGAGAATAATTTTTAAATAGTCATCATACTCGGGTTTCACCCATTGACTTTAGCCCGACCAATCAATATATCCCAACATGACGAGCGAAAATTATTTAATTTTAAAAATCACCGGAATTTTCATTTCAGATAATTTTTCCGCGAATTGTCCGGAATTTCATTCAATTTTTCATAACTATCGGAAAATAATTCAATCCAGAAAATGTAATAGATTATCGAATAAAATATTATTCCGGGAGGAATTTTCAGTATCGAGAGGTGATCAATCTCAACTAAATTCCCAAGTCCCATTTATTCCGTGTCGCGATCATTGTTATTAATAAATCATGACTCATTGTCAGTTAAATGAACATTCATCTATTGAAAAATTGAACAGATTGCGGCAGCCATTGAAAGTCCAATCTATATCAATACAGTATTTGTTTACTTGAAGGAATTATCGACGAGACTGTCAATTCGAGCGATAAAATAAGAGAGATGAGCGAAATAATGTCAAAGTGAAAAATTCCGAGAATATTCTACACCACACCCTTCATCATGGCGGAGAAAATAATCTCCTGTAACAGAGTCCTCAGTCCCTCCAGATATTGAATAATTTCCTGTCAATAAACTTATTACACCCGCGGAATATTAATCACATCCACAATAATGAATTTACCGCATCAATAACTCGTCTTCACTCATTTTTTCTTTAATTTTTTACATTTCCGTGAAAGAATAGGTTAAAGTAATTAAATAATCAAATTGTTATTAAAATTGGGGTTTATTTACCGTGGGAATTCATGGAAAATTCATAAGTTGATCCCGAAACATTGATTCAACCTTTTCAATCCGGAAAATACCCAGTGACAAAGTAACAGTTACCTACTGAATTCATATCGCATATGGGTATATTCAGTGAATATAGTACGCGTCACTTCGATCCTGAATTTATTACCGCAAAAAGCAATTGCCCATGTGAACTAGGAGCATTCCCTTGTCCACTACCAATTTTACGTATTCCTGTTATCACCTTTCCTGAAGAGATGTCACATCGCAATTATAATTCCAAAACCAGTTCAAAAAAAAAAATTACCGCTTTTAAAAATTACTGTTATCCTCAAGATCAAATTGACTAGCAACTAATTGAATTTATCAATCTACTTTTTTTTTAACTCCAACAGATTGAATACAGCGGAGAGTAAAATCACTCAGCGATGAAAGCCCAGTGTTATTCAAAGCGGCTTAAATATTTAAACAACCGTTGTTTCCACGTTTCCGGGATAAATAAATGCTGCTGGCATGAACAAAAAAAAAAAATTATCCGGGATTGGAGAACCGCAAATAGAAATAGAGTAAATCCCACGCGAGAATCGGGCAAAGGGGATGGATTTAAAAAATTGCACTTTATCTGATATCATGTTGGATATCGTGCATATGATCCGGGGGTCAGAAAATGAGAGTTGACCGGATTTATTCCGAATGATATTATACGAGACCAACCTCATTCCCACTCATCAAGTACTTCATTAAATGTTAATCAACTTCAAGATTCAATTTACTTAAACCAAGACAGTTCCCCACAATAGCGACAGAAATTTCATACGAACAAGTGACTGTAAAAAAAAATGCAACAGAGGAAAGTGGAAATTCTTCCGGGATTAAATATCTAGAGGAAATTATGTTTTTTTTTCTCTTGCCCGCACTTTTTCAGAAGAGATTTACTCCCAACCCGTCGCCTGCGCGCGATTTTCGATTTTCGAGATGTTGATTATTACATAAGTTTTTTCCAAATACCGGCATTTCTATCTGGTCCCTATTTTTTCTCTCAAAATCTCGAGACACCTGGGGTCTTTACGCGCCAAGTACAAGCCCCCACGGTCCACAACACACCTGAAGTTGGTTGCGCATAGCGCGGGAAATTCAAACGGATTACACCTTAAATTAGATTACCAAGCGGAACATATTTTTTCCTTCCACCTGAGATACCTCGCCGTGAAATATTACACAGCCCCTAACATGCCCAGGCACTTCAATAATTCAGGGCTCACATACACACGATGAGTAGATGGTGACTTGAAAAATTCAAGAGGACACTTTTTTCTAGATCGTTCCGTTGGACAGTTTTTTTCAAATGTAGAGTTGGGATACAAGCCAACGATACGTATAAACGTAAAATAAATTTCCAAGATGTTTAAGATTTCCCCCAAAAGTTTAACGTTTGTTAGTGCGCTATAAAGACAAAATGCTTGTGGTAGTGAAATGTCGACGAACTTGCCTGGCGCCAATGTCAGAATCAACGTGATTCCAGTTAACGGATTATTTATGGAGAGACGAATGGCTTCACCCGTAAACCGACGGATATGGCTATAGCCGTAGAATCGTAGGAGGGCAATATTTTTCATAATAATTCTCATATTTCAGAGGGTAGATGCTGCCATGAAGGATTTCCGTAAGTTGAATTTTTAATACCATTCTCAAATGCCCTTTGACGGTGTCAAAGTACCAGAGGAAATGGTACATATTTTAAAACTCCAGTGGACTCAAGAGATTTTAGGAGATTCGGATTTCGAATGAAAAGCCCAGCATTAGATTCTAACCATGAAAAAGTAACTCTCAAGAATAAGACATCATCCGTAAACCTCTTTACCACTTGATTCCAAATGAAACCATTTCACTACCGAATCCCTTTAATTACACATTTTGTCTTTGAATCGTAAACTATTAATTTATTAAAACCACCAGTCTCTCGTTATAATGTTCAATAACTAGACTTCATTCAGCTCTTGGTTAAGCATTCGGTTAGTCCCTCATTAAGATCTTTCACAATGACTTCACATCCGCTTTAACTTCGCGTTAATATTTCACCCGCCAATTTTCTCTCCACCTTTTCCACTAATTTAAGTCGATTCAAATCCACTTCATGTTTTTTTTTCAGGCCATCTCCGAGATAGGTTTCGCATCCACCGAAGCTTTGAGTAATACCAACTTGGGTCTATTCATCGATACCTCCCCCGTGATACGCTCCAGCGATTAACATTGATGGATAGCATCGAGTTGGGTAAAGTTTCGTTTACTTCAATTTGTTTTCACCGATACTTGGAAAGTTATTCTATTGATAATCTCCTCTACTCTCTGAATATTCAATAATCATCAAATGATATTATTATATCCAATTATTCCACATCTCTTTCCACTGGAGTTAATAATGGAATTAATTACGATATCGGTTCAGGGCAATAATTCCCGGGAATTTTCAAATATCAATTTTTCAAATATCCCAGTCACTCCGGAAACTCAACTTTCCCAAGAATGTCGCGTATGCAATACAAACTTACAACGAATTCTTTGTGAAATTCAATTTCCACTACATCAGCAGCTCAACTCTAAGAGTTACGTAACCCATATCTGGAGTTATGGATTCAGCCATTGGCTACAAATCATCAATTTTTACCCTGAAAATTCATCTCCGCTGTGATACAGATTGTGTAATGACGCTTGCATCAGAATGATCGATAAAATTTATCCCAAAACCCATTGCCCAGAGACAATTACAGTGATATTATCCAGACAGCCCCATGTGATACGGAAATGCACGGCGCCAAGTTCACGAAACTTTCACTCCGTTGTAAACATACGGGTATGTACTACTTAGCTTATCTACCTTCATTCTGAGAATAGTACACCAACAACTGCCTCAAATTGCAACACATTCTACATCCACGTGTACTTGCCAGATACAACCCCTAGGTTCACTGTCACAGATAACTGATTATTTTTCCGACAATCTCATTTTCAACGTCAACTTGATAAAAAAAAAAACTATCAAGCTGATGTGTACTTTGAGAAATTGAATGGATCACAGTCAAAGGAGAACAGAGACTCCCCTTGAATGTATACAAAATAAAATTATCAAAGGTACTGAAAAATCCAGGGTATTATGTACCTAGGAGATGCTGACCCCTCGGAAATGAAAGGATACGTCGAGTGACCTCTTCACCTGCAGGTTCAAAATTATTGGATTTTCCCGCTCAACTCTGACGTACCTCCAAGACCATAAAGATATTTTTTAAAAATAATAATACCCCCGGAGCCTGATGCACACCGAATTATCAATCGAATATTGAAGAATGTAATCCGTAAAGTGAATTAATTTATCATAGGACAATTGGTAAATACTGGTATAACAGCGATAAATATTTAATTTCTCTTCAGGTTGTACCCAACAACAACATCAATCACGTATGCATGCTGGGCTATTCTCTGATCATCGTAAAAGATTGAGTATATAACCTCTGGGTGGTAGGTTTTCCCAGGACGGAAACAATATCATGGAGCAGTGGGAGGTGGAAACTCCACGACTTTATTGTTTTGCCAAGACCAGCAATTTTGCCGCCAGCTGTTATGGACGACCGTGTGACCGTCAGAGCTAAGGTGCCAGGGTTAAAGTGAAGCTGAAACCACTTTAAGTTCTAGCTGGTAGAAATAGTATGGATAGAATAGTAGCACATCCCCATAAACTTCAATATCAATGGCCATCATTGTTTCTAAATTTTCAATCACCACTCGCTGCTAAATTTAACAACAATTACTCCGAAGAAAAAAAAATAGTGTCCCTATCTTTCTACTCGATAAACAATTTTCAACATTGAAATATCCAATTCATTGATTGCTGTCCTATTTTTTGCCCTCAACCCAATTGGGGAGAATAATCGAGAGGATTTTGTCGAGAACCCCAAAGTAACTCGGTGTTTGCTAATTGAAAATCCAAGTCCAATGGCGTATGGAATTCTCAATAAGAAAATTCACCAATTGTCGAAACGGTGGAGTCACGATGATTGCATTGATGAGTATGTTTTTTGCCGGGCTATTTCATTGGAAAGAAAAACAAAGAGTTGAATTCAGCCATTTGCCCTATCCGTACAGTACCCGATGTATTTTAGTATGCGAAGTCACGTCTCTCACGTCTACTGGAGTCGAAATAAAGTGAGATCGACGGATAGAAAGAAGGTAAATCCCCCCAGTGGTAAAGAGGTCGTGTGTTTGACAGAAATGGTAGAGGCTATACACGCGTGAATAGTCAAAAGAGGTAGTGAAAAGTGTTAGTAAGGTCGATGTACCCTCCCACTTACCACCAACAACTCATCAGCCCAACTCTTTGACAATGTTGTTTACTAGCAGCATTTCATTGCTCTCAGTAACAACAATAAAAGCAATGGTTTGTGCAAATTGTGGAAAAAGATACACCGGAGGGCAACAACTCGACCGAAAACTGAAATATCCCTTCAAAATGAAGTGTCTCTCCTTTGTACCATTTCACCAAGTGACCTGTTTTCGTTAATGAATATTTCGTCATTATTGGAAATACCGTCTCTCAAGCTAAATCCCCAGCTGCTAACGACCAACGATTATCCCCCAAGATATGAAAAATCCTCTCTAATCTCACGACAAAATGTTATCATCCGACTTAACATCCACCTTATCTCAACGACACAACATAACACTATAAAATTATTAAACAATCTCCAATGTCAAAAGGATAACTCCCAATTATTATCAAAAACTAATATACGTAATCAATGAGAAGATTAAAAACTAGGTTAGCAATTCCTCAAGCTCTATATCACGATGAATAACATCAAAGAGATGCTCATTAGAAATAATGTATGGAAATGATAGTGATGGGGTTCACTCTCACGAATGGATTCTGGATTGTTCAACATCACATCACCAAGTTTTGAGGGTAAGCGAGGCATAACAGGAATGGTATGAGCCAAGTACCTCAGATGCCAAACTCGCTTTGATTGTGCAATTTATACGATCCTCTTTCCGTCATCTCTCATGAGCCATCACCGTTTGCTGTCGGTGCATGTAAGCGCAAAGGCGCCGTCTCTGTATCTACAAAATCCCCTTCACCCTTCCCGTCCACCAAGAGAATCACGAAGGAATTTAAATGACTTTTCTTTCTGACCTCATTTCATTGCCCACCCCCTCATACCCACACTGAATGTAATTTCGAGTTCATCCCCGAATGAGTGGAAAATTACAGCATCTATTATGCAAGCACACATGATCAAAAGTTGAGAGTTCTTTTGGAAGGTTCAACCTAAAAAGGAAAAATCATTCACTGGATTTTTTAATTGTTCCTGGAATTGGTGATTTGAGCGGAAAATCTATGGTAATATCGTCGGTAGATGGCGAAAATAGATTAAATTTCTAATGAGGTTTGATAACCGAGTGTCGATGGAATCAAGTGGCATCGGATTGTTTGCGGATTTCCGGACTACAATCTCGGTGGTTCGATAGTGCCATTTGTCAGCAGCCATTTCAGGGTGGATTATCAGCGACTATTCTCATGTCATATTATTGCGATACAGGGTAGAACTTTATATAAAAGATTGTGGTTATTTATAGTGATGCATAAATCATTGTTAACGCTTGGTTTCGCGGATTTATTTTTTTTTTTTGCATTATGGAGAGGCTTGATTAGTATCTGATTACATTTTTGGGGGTGTTTTTATTTTTGTGAGTTATGGACGCGCGGGAAAATATATGCAATCGTAATATGAATAGGAATAATGGAATGAGGTATTCTCGTCGCGGTATTTTTATCCGTGAATAAAGATGAGTGTAATTTTTTTTTTTATGGGGTGGGAAGGAAGGAGAGTGATATCGAAATATATCGAAATATATCGAATGACAATCGGAAAATTTTGAAAGCCGTTCCAAAAATTCGATTTTTAAAAACCGAAAAAAAAAATCAAAAAATGTCAAAAATTTGAGAATCAACGCGAATAATACGATATGTAAGAAATAAATTAGGGATGAATAAAAAAAAGACTGACACGATTTTTTTTGGGACGTATAACCGATGCCATGACCGAAACTAGAGAGAACATGAGTAATGGAAATCGCCAGCGCACACTTGAGTAAAAAAAAATGATTTTTTACTCAACCGCAATGGTCCATTGAACATGATTGACAATGATGGAGTAATGCATTTAAACATCACCGACTTCTCAATGGCCTTGAGCAGTTCGATGAAGAGAACTCGAGTGATAAGTTGGGATATTGATCCCTTTATGGTAAGATACACCGAGTATCGGCAAATATAAAAATATCACATCGCCATTATAGAAGGTGGAGAATGTCTCAGCAGTGGAATTGCCCTGGCCCTCGATACTTCTGGTATTGTGCAAACTTACAATGTCAAACGGAATATCCGACACCCCAAAGTTACGAGTCTCATCATATCGCCATTTGGCTTCCACACATGAATAAATACGTGGAGAAATTGAAAGGGACGACCGCAATATACGAGACTTTTTTCGAATAACTTATTCACTTTACTACAGTAGAAATTGCAATTGGTGTGAATTCTTGTTTTTTTTATTTTCTCTCTGCGAACCTAACAGAAATATCAATTTTAGTTTTCAATACTCGGTATGAAAAATTTACCATTTCAAATGACAAAAAAAAATCACGATAATTTTTTTTTCTTTATCGCACGCCATTTTACTCGTAGCAGTGAAATTTCGGGGAAAATAAATTTTTTTTTTTCCTGATAAAATGGAATGCCTGCCGCGGCGTTTTTTTACAAATGGTAGGTACAGACTCAGTACGCGAAACGATAATATTTTCAGATATCAAAAGAATTTTCTAAATTTTTTAAATAACAATAACAAATGCAGAGATGAAGATTCGATTACATCCGGTTGTAAATTGACTATTTCAAATGATCAATTTCTCTCAGCGAATTGATATCGTAAATGTTGCCATAAAAATTTTCCCCCGATTTTTATTGGATCACTTTTCCGCGAGTGACTTGAAATTAAAATGGAGACGGTAAAACTATCTCTAATACCACAAGATGATATCTCCGGAAATTCACGGAAATAATCTCTCGCGGTTTTGTCCCAGTGTCGGGCTACTTTGCTAAAGCTTAATTAATTTTTTTTAGCCTGTTGTCTTTTCGCAGTTGTATTCTGGGCTAGAGTCCGGTTCATTCCGTCAACTTCCGGCGAACGTTTATTTTTTTGTAAAAATTCTCCCCAGGCCCGAGGTTACATTTCCCCCAGAGATTCATGTTCCACTTCAACTAATGAATTATCGGCTTTACATTTTCTCTAAAAATTCCATAAAAATTATCGATTAAATTAAAATAATTCCCCTGAATAATTACGAGATTACTTGTGCAATTATTTCCCATATTTTTTAATTGATTATTCCCTGCCGATTTTGTATGAAAATCTAGGGTGAATGGAGTTTCTTGGATTGTTAAAATATCTCGTCCCCTGGTAATGTTACAATCACGAAAATCTATGTGACGGGAACATCGGTGAATGTCCGAACACGGATGGATATAGAAACTATATGTAACCGCGTTAGAGGATTTCCAATATCGACGACATATCGCGATGGCATTATTCAGTTCGTCCATCCGAGTTTATTAGGCCGTTAAAAACCAACACTCACGACAAAAAGAGACTGTAACCCAATTTTTCAGATATTCTCACTGACCAATTAAAGGGCCTAAGCCAATTTCTCCCATAAAAAAAAAAACACATTTATTCCAACCCTAATTTCCCTTTATGACTGATAAAACAATTGGATTGACTCGAGAGATCGGATATCGTCATCGATCGATATTTATTTCAACATATTCGTCTAGTCCATCGAGGTTTCCCTCAAAGAAGACAATCAACCCGGAATAGAGAAACAGAAAAACACTTTTCCAAAATAGCATCGAGACCTCGTCTCTTATTTCCACTTCCTTTGTCGTTCCCTTTTTTTTTATCCACCCCCTGGAGTAAAAAGGGAACGACAAATTCCATTCGAGATGGGATAAGATTGTGAAAATGCTCGATTCTCGGAAAATCTTTTGGAAAATTATTTTCCACGTTGATAACAATTTTCTGCAATGATTTAATTCAACAGATGAGAAATCGCAATCTTCTAATTTGTGAAGGCGCTCAATCAATTCTTCCATTTGATATTAATTTCTCACACTAATCACTCATTATTGGTAACAGATAACCACAAGTTCCTGATATCTGTGATGTCTACTTGAACAATGATCTAGTTTACGAACAGCGTCAGAATATTTTGAATCAAACCCGCAAAACAGTTGTCAAACTATTCCCAAACTCGAATTGACAATCGCCTGAGAGATCAACAGTTGATGAACAGATTTATAGAATAATTTCCAACCATTAATTGTTTTCGACATTCACTATTAAAACAACATCTGAATTAATGATTAATAAAAATAACTCGATTCATTCGATTGAACTCTTCATTTGAAAAATATTTGAATTTTATCTTCCTCCAACAAAAAACAATCATCACTCTGTTCTCTTTCAATTTTAAAATTATTGCTAGATGAAACTGTGTAAAAAAAATATTGAGAAAAATAAACTGGGTAAACTGCTGACATCACAGGGATGAAACTCGGTAAAAATACTGGAAAAGTAATCCCCGAGAGTCTCGTGAAGATCCAGATAAATCGAGAGAGAAATCAAAATGTTTATTGCGTTGATAAAACGTTATTTACACAATATTGAGCGTCTGGGTAACTAGTTCATGTTGACATTATAATTTGCTTCAACACTCGATGGAATGAACCGACTGAAACGTGAAATCAAAATCCAGAGAGACTGTCACCGAGATATCAGTCGGAAAGATTGCAAATGTCCGATTACCAGTTGTGAAATTAATCACTGGAAAATTCACTGAGGTCTTCCATACGCGAATAGATCTGCCGTTGAAATCCATCCATTTCCCAATTCCCCACCTCAATAAATTGAAAACTGCCATTTTTATATTTTTTTGTTCATCAATACAAAAGCAAGAATACGTGCAGAAATAAAATCAACAAAAGGCCGACATGTAAACAATATTGATACGAACTCTGAACCTCATAACAGATGAAAGACCTAGCGAAAAAAAAAAATCACAAAGGAATCTGCCAATGATCCATGAAGAATTATGGATACGAATTTATTCGCATTTTCATTGTAAAAATTTGGAAAAAAAAAATGCGTTTAATAGTCCGCGAGATCATTTGGAATTTTATTACGCGTTAACGACTACCCACTAACTATATTATTTTTTATCATCATGATGATGGGTGGACAGTAATTCCTACTATTCTTTATCACTGATAAAAATATAATTGGCAAACAGCTTTTTGAAAAATGACATCATCCCCCTGCGAGTGAATTGTCTCCAAAGAAAATCAATTATCCTCACTGGATCATCAATATAAAAAAAATGACAATTGCCAAAGGTGGAGATTCAAACTGCATCAAACAACCGGAAGTAATTGCTGATAAGACTCATGAATCCGGTAAATCAAAAATAAAATAAAAAATAAAAAAAATAAATGCGGATGAAACGTCAATGACATCAATTGAATCTCTCGACTCGAATTGTTTAGGGACCATTTGTTTATTGGCAGGTCAAGATGATTCGGTGACAATGACCAATCGACGGTATGGAATATTGGATCGTTGAGGGCTGAGACTGACATTAGTATCTCAGTGTCTATGACATCCGTTTTAATCGAATTCTCAGTCACAATACAGATCTAATACACAGACGAGACAAGCAAATGTTCGATATCCTTGAGAATGAAATGGGTTTCGTGGGGTTCTCGCCTCCTGATTAGGGCTTCAATAGAGCGGTAGTGTAATTACTGTTGAGAATAGAAGACCACTTCCGGTTCACCCCCCCAGTTTGTATGAAATTCCCAACCCCATCGTCACCACCATTATTCCACTATTATTCCACTATTATTCCCCATTCGTCTCAATTCTTGTATTTCTACGATTCCAGTCGCCATTTTTTTATTCAATCCCCGGATTCAATCTTTGGATCTAGTAATTCATCTTGTAAAGGAGTCCCCAGAATTCCCTAGATTTTATTGATTATTTGGTTACCGGGAAAATAATTACGGGGATTTGTTGAATATTCGGAATACTTGAGGAAGTTTTTTTTTCTTGTTAATTTATCGGTTGTACATCGGACATCGTCAATTAATTTAATTAAGTTAATTAAATTGAATCCTGAAATGAAGCACTAGTTTTTCAATGTTCAATTCTATTCTATAGAGTGAAAATCAACTGTCCATCATATTGAGACGTACGTCGATAGAGTAATTATAATCAAGTGAATGATTGATAACTAATTGATGCGAGAATAATTTCAAGACAAAACGTAGACGCAAGTAACTTCCGTATAAATGACCGCAATTAAGTCCGTCACCAGTTCATATTTTAGAGTGACCCGTGGGCCTTTGAATGGGACAAAAGACGACCCAAATTGTTGAAAAAAAAAAAAATGATGATAAAAAAAAGAGAAAAAAATAGAAGCATCTGTATTTCTTCTATGGAAGTACGCCCGCGCGATATTTTCATGTCTCCCTCCCCCATCCCGTTGTTTTCTCCCCCTTTTTTTCCCCCTATTTGGGGACTATTGTTACACTGACTTGTATTCCGCGTCATCCCGAGCAATAAAACCCGATCCGAATGAGTGCGAGGGTGGATTCATTGGAAAAATTCTTAATCACCGAGTGCAGCTCAAGTATTCCGAGTTCAATGACCATTTTTTGTGTGGATTTTTGATATGCGTTTGAATTTTAAGGGTGGAAAAATGCGAAAAGAATACCGAACGAGAATTAACAAAATTTGCATGAGAAGTTATTTTTTTAATTTTTCCATTTTTATCGAGTTTGACGTCTTTGATATTCAGGGGATGAAAATATACGTGCCATCATCCCTCAGTGGATGTGACAATTCATAAAAAAAAAATAAAAAATATGAAACTGTCCGAGAGTAATCTATCGATTCGATTGTACAATTTACGAAATGGCAGCAACAATCGAGATATTTATCAGTGATATTCAACTAAACCCAGAATTTTTATGATTTTTGCAATAAATTATATACCAATTATTACAATCTACCGTTCAATTGTAGTTCAATTTTTGAATAACTGACAAGCCAATTTATCCAATTTTCAAATGAATATCATGGATCAGACGTTTTTGAATTTTCGCGTAATTAGCAAGAGTCAAAATGAAAGGCGAAAATTTAGTTGGATAATTATCGATGTTAGACCCGCCATTATCTAATATTCCCCGAGGGTTCACAGGTGATCAATAATAGGTGTTCCCGAAATTATGCACAAACAGGTTTCATCCTCCCAGCAATTTTTTCTCCACCATAAAATGATTACTCTTTGAGGCTGAGCAAATCAACAGCACTCCCCTTCGTTCAACCTCTAGACTTAAATATTTCATTAAATCCTCTCACTAAATCAAACCACCGATATAAAAGGTACTTTATTGTAATCCCACGACAAAATGACAGTTGTTTTGATAAAAATGAATTTCTCCAGGGGAAACTCCACCGTAATGACGATAAAATCCAAGTTCCCAAGAAGAAAAAAAAAAATATCGGTTTATCTCCGCAAAGTCTCTGGCAATGAGGGATTTTTAACGTTCACATGATTTCTACAGTCGATAGCCGAGGGTTCGAATAACAGTCAATAAATACTCAAGGGTTCATTCCAAAATTTAACGACAACTAATCCCATAAAAATCCCCACAGCCATGGGATGTTAAAAAGTTGGCAAGACGACGGTATTCTATCGACTCTAATGATAAAAAGTTACAACTCATTTGAAATTATTAACTCCATAACCTGAACTATAAGTTTAGATTCCCAAGTTTGATGATTTGTTGAAGGAAAATATCTGCTATTTCAACAGCTGAACTAAACCCTGTGAAACTTGTCTGGAGTATTTTCCCCTGAGAGCAGCAGTGATTGTTAAATTTGTTTGTTCAACGAATATCTCGACGAGCAACAACTTCTCGAGTGATAATTCCCCGCAATTAATGATGATTGGCAGCTCTCCTAAATTCATTCTCACTCCCAGGAAAGCGACAACTTATCCGATAAACTCTCGGCCAAAATGGCATTTAAGACGCCGATTTCTTCCATCACGTACACCAATCGGTGTAACTGTTGCATCAAACTCCACACAATCACCTAATGGCTCCAAAGTACCTCCAACAATCATCGATCCCCTCCTCACCGAACAACCTCTAATTAAATCCCAACTCTTTCCTAAATTCCCACGACCAATAATTACAAGGGATTGAAATGAGCGAACGAGATGCCCCATAATTTGTCTAATTAAAAATTCCAATGGTAATCACGAGATGAAAATTGTGGAAAACAAAAAAAAACCGGATGTAATCGTACTTGGAATTCAAGTACGTGACAGATTAGTAATTGCTTTGATGTTTGCACTGGGGCTTCATTAACTATCAGACTGGAACAAGATTTTATGGATAATATCAGTTGAATGATAGTTCACCAAAGTTGGCATGCTGATGCCTTGCCTTTGGTCATCTTGGGTTACTGGTAAACAGGACAATGAGAAACTTGCCAAGTACGTACATGAAAGACAGGACTAACTTGAGCTTTGATACCACCCGGGGTCGTAATGCTTTCTCGAATTTAATCGATCAATACCAGCCCCTTTGTTAACAACAATATAACAATTACCCAATAAAAAAATCATATCAACAGCAAAATTATCCGCATTGTTTTTCCAATAATTTTAACCACTCATCCCTTTTTTTAATTGAAAAAAATTAAAATAAATTTCGGGTGAAGAATTTTTCTCCCATTTTTCACTCGCTGGGGCTTCAAAGATTATTGGAAAATTCTTATTGCGCGGAATATTTCCATAGTATTCATGAGTGATCTTGATATGGTAATTCTTTATACATAATCATCGTGATTATATGCAGAGTCTCACTCCGAGAGTTCCCTAGCCATCTCTATCCATCCAGGGCTTTTTTTAAAAAAGAGGAATGGGTAATGCGATAGCGATGAGAATTGCAGGGAATCAGTACCTCAGGCGCATAAATGAAGCCGCAATGACTTTATGAAAAGAAAAGGGCGGTCAGACCGCATTGAGGAGTAAAAATGTTCAATCTCCCCTTTTGCTTTACGCTCAAATTATTTTAATATTAACGGTATTATTTCAACCTGACGTCATCAAGAAAATATCAAGGCATCGGGGATTAGCAAAAATATCATATCCTTAATTAGCACCCCCCATTTTTATTATAATTTTTGGTTTTAATTTGAAAGTATAAAAATTGGCTGATGAAAAATTCATGGAAAATTCGTGGAAAATTTAATGTCACATTGTGTTATTCTGTGATGAATGGAATTGAATTTAATCTTCGAGATTTGAAAGGGTCTTGAATATTAATAACACCGTAAAAACTAGATGTCAAACTTCGTGACACGTCAACAGTGCAGATAAAGTACAAGGAATTACCGAGGAAATGAATCAATATCTATTTTTCCAGAGTTCACAATATTTTTCTCAAGTCTAGAATCAAATTTTCCAGTCGACGTCGCGTTCGCACACAAAAAATTTTACTTTTCTTCAGCAACTTTCAACGATAGCCTCACGATCTTGATTCATTGGAGGATGTCATGGATTTATTACACTCCCAAATTGATATTAAACTTATATTTTTTATAAATTCCAAATGTTTAACTTCATTTTCCAAAACATCCGCTCTGTATTTGAAATCCCTTTCACCCCAGAATTCGCACTTTCTTGTTATCAGAACTCAGAGTTGTTCATAAATTGCTTGAGGTTGTAAACTCATTTTTAAATATACCCCGCTAATACCACTCCTCTCACTAGGGGTTTTCCTTATTAACAATTTCCGTCTTATAGTTGGAAAATTCATAATTAGATGCCCCAGTATTTTCCCAGAGTCTTCAGAACCCAATTCCCCCAAACATTCGAAATCATCAAAAAAAACTTTTACAAATTGAACATTCCTAAAATTCAGATAACTCCTCCCCAAAATGAATACCTCCGAATATTTACCTAATTTTGAAAAAGCTGTCTCCACCATTTTTACCACAACTCAAAACATGGGTGAAGAAAAATTCTAGGTCAGCTGGTGAATAACGATTTTCCAGGGATAAGTTCATAGACTAGAGTTATCGAGAATCAATTTACCGATTATGTGAGAATCGACTGCAATGGAATATTCGATGAAGAAATATTTTCAGGAATTTTTAATGAAAAACCATTAACCATTGTCATCGAATTAACCACCAATCAGTTTAGTGGTGTAAACAATAGACAATGGATGTCTCAAGCAGAAACCTAGTGCATATCACTCCCATTTCTCAGAGAGAAATAGGTACTGTCTCCTTGGTTGGAAAATTATGGTGGAGGTTTCACCTATCGATCCTCCAGGCTCGCCCCGAGGTGGCAATTGAGGATAAAGCTTTGTCCAAGGAGTTGACGAAAAAAGATCATTTGAGATTACAACCACCCGAGAGCCACATTCCGACCAATTTATTATTTTATCTCTCTAATCATCATGTTTCTTCAACATTTTTTCAACCCTCTAAAAAAATTCTATGAATAAATTATAAATTTCCAGTGACATTAACCCTTTTCAGGACTTTTCAAAAATTCAAAAATGGAAAGAAATTGGAATTTCTGGTTTTCATGAAAAATCCAATGGATCTCAATAAATTCAGATTGAATGAGAAATTCGAATAAATCGAGGAATTTTCGTTTTTAAGGAATGAAAATTCTGGAATTTTCGAGAAGATACGAATTTCGTAGAGATATTGACAAAAAAAAAAAACGAAAGAGCCACAATGGGCCACTATTTCCTCATTAGTATGTAGATTTGGCATTACATTGCAACTGGTTTACCAGAATGGGAAATACTCGGATAATGGCAACTGGCTGACATTAATTCCCCCGAGAATTGTTTCTTTCCGTTCCGTTCATTTTTACGGTTGGAGATTGGCCGGAGGAGATCTCCAATTTCCTCGTCTCAATGCCGGCGTAAAATAAAAACATTGCGGCTTAAAAATTATTCTTCATCGCGCAAAAAAAAGAGTCCGAACAATATTCCACATTGACAATGATTAAAAAAAAAATAAAAAAATTTGTGATTGAATGGTACTATCAGTATAACCTCCACATTGAGTGAAAATGCAGATGAACATCCGGGGGTTCAAGAGGTATTTTCATAAGTAGCTTTGGAATGCTTAGAAGTCCAACGAAATCGATCAGCTTCAATCCCCCAGGATTTAAACTATTGCAATTCCGAATTACTCAGTTCTGAGTAAATCGTTTAATTTCGCGTATAAAACCCCCAACCCGTTTGATTATTTCCCATAAAATATTTTTTTTCTATCACCGAGTAAACCAACCCACAGGGGATCCTAAATTAATAGAGACGTCATCATCAAAGAAATTCATTCAACTGTAATCATCACAACAATTCAGGAAACCTCAGCAATAGCTAGGATTCATGCTACACCCAGGACATCATAATCTCGGTAGAACTTCCAGCTGTTCTGATTCCCACATAATCATTTCCCCCGACTCAGACCCGAGCTATCGAATTTTCTAATTGCGCGGAAAAATAATTTCTCATTGACATTACATATCCCTCGCGGTTATCATTACTAATTTTCTTATACTAATTTTATTACTAATTTTTCTTCGCGATAAATCCAGCGCCAATTATCACCACTCGTTTTCATTTTATTTATCATTTTATTTGGGATGAAAAAAATATGATGGCTGTGTTCCATTATTTTTTTTTTTCATTCTATAAGAGATTACTTTGACACGCTGTTAAAATTTCAAGTGAAACCGTGTGCTCCGGTTATTTATAGATCTCTAGGTTTCAAGGGTCTGATCAGAATAATGCACGTCTTTGGAACAGCGGATGCTCATAACGACTCGAAAAATTTTTTGGTCATCATCTGGACAGTTTAAGATGACGTAGCTTTTTTAAAGGCGGTCTATCATTTTCATATGTTAAAAAAAAAATTCAATCACTCCAAAAAAAAAGGAAAAGAAAAGAAAAAAAAAATAAAAGAAAAAAAAGAAAAGAGAAAAATCTTTCAAAAAAGAAAAAAAATGATTAAAACAGAGAATTCTCATGGAGTAATGAGAGTAATGAGAGTAATGAGAGTGATGGAATATAATTATAGAGATACCTATAATTGAATCGTAATATCGCGATGAAAATATTTTTAGACCTAATGGAATTGGATTTAGCACTATTCCCAGAAATTCCGGTTGCTGTGAATATTTATTTCATAAATTATGGTGGCAAAATACGAGAGAGAATAGATTCTGGGTAAAAAGGTCATTAGCTGATGAACAGGGAGCGGCAAATTACTGTCAACCCGTCAATCATAACCCACCGCATCAATATTTAAAAAAATGAATTTTTTCCTCGTGATTTTGAAATTCACGGGATATTAATGCCAAATGAAAGCAACAAGGTAATGGAAAAATATATAAAATCCCGGGACACGGCCAGTTACGATTTCAGGGCCTGTTTTATTGCCTCCGTGATTTTTACTACAGCATTTTCTACTCACTTCATGAATTGTAAATAAAATCCAATGTGACGAAGAAAAATTTACGGTACTGACATTTTCCCGTTTCGCAGGTTGATTTATTTTTTTTCCCATTCCAGTGATTAATTTTAAAAACATTATAAAATACTTTCCATCGAATAACGCAAAATTATTATTGTTAAGATTGAGAGGCCGTGGAATTATCGCGAATTATTCAATATCATTAATATTTTCATTTATAAAATTTTTTTCTTCTCCCTTTATCGTGGGATGTACAATGGAATTATCTGCCATATTGTCCGGACAAAAATCTTCTCTATTCTGTTCAACTTCATTCAGGTATATTTTTCTATTCCATCTACCACATACATGCATATTATTAATAATGCCACAAGAGGGTATGTGCTCCGTAAAATCACGAGAGAGGAATAAGCTCGAGGCACGTAGAGTTCGTTTCCCAGGGTTTAAGTGAAACGAGCTAGTAATTTACCTAGAGTGAACTGTGACATGACCAGAAACCTTTGAGATGACACACTGTCAGCCTGCCCCCATTTCATGACAATAATTACACCCGTAAAGTCGAGTGAATAATTGCACGAGCAAGTGGATAAAAACATTAAATTAACGCAATCTCTATAATTACACCGAATGAACAGCAGCAATTTCATTCAAGTATTAATAAAAATAAATATATAGATCAATAATAATATAATAATCACTCGATCTCCGAATTGATCTTCCAAATTAATTTTTCAAAGCAGATGAAAATTTATCGTTGCCAAGCACTTGGCGAATCGATACGAGAATCTCGACATAAGTCACGGTTATATCTTAATTCCGTTCTATATTCCACTACCATCTGAGTTGTATGAAATATAAATGTGATTTAATCAAATTCCAATAGAGCAAACCGCATTCCTTGAAGGAAAGAGGAACTAAGCACTCAGTCATGTGATATGGAACACCGATATCTCCAATAATACCACTATCACTCATTCAATCATATTAGATGTTGATACTGAACGGAGAAAAATTGCTTGCCCCACCAAGAAGACTACTAAAAAAATTCTCCACCAAATAGAAATCGATAGAAATCAATAGAAATCGATAGAAATCGATAGAAATCAATAGAAATCAATAGAAATCCATAGAAATCAATAGAAAGCGGAACTAGAATAATCGCAGAATTTTTAATCGATCGCAAGAGAGATTTCCCAATCCTCACCCCTTTCTGCTCAAAACCCGACATTCTCAATGACAAAAAAAAAAATATATATATATATTTCCGCACCGATCAACGGTTAGTTGATCAATGAATTCCCAACGAACAGTTATAACCAATGGAAAAACCATAAAAATTCCATCAGTCCAAGTGCCTCCCAGGTAACCAGCTGTTTCAATAATTCCACGTCAGCTTTACCCATTCCCATCACGCACAATCCCGACACACGTCTCATCGTCAATAATTTTTTTTTTTTTCCACCTCGAGTTCTCGGGATTAATTCTAAAACAGTTGGAGATCATCTACCTGCAGTGCGTCAGTGACACGTATTCAACCGGTTTAACTTTATCCAGAATTCAAGCTTTTTCATAATCCCCTACGGAATATCCGTATCAACCACTTGCCTCTTAGGTGGTCACTATAACCGCACTCATGTTTACTTTAGCCTTCAGAGGATTTACTTGATTTGTGGCTCAACATACGTTTTCACGAGGTATGGATTCTGTGGCATTACAATCCCGGATGGGAACCACCCGGATTGTGGTCATGATGATCAAACGGTGGATTGGGCATTGAAACCATTGCCTCCAGTAATATTAAAATATATCAAAAAATACCGGACATATATGATATCGATTCAGTGATATTTCTCCAATAATTAATTGTAATCCTCCAGAAAAAAAAAATCAATATAACATTTTTCACTCGTTTTTCCACTAATATTTTATATTATTATAATATAATGATAAAATCATATCAGCCCGATGCATTCAATATCATCCCCGTTGAAACGGTATTTCTTAACAAGGAAACTTTGATAAGAGCAGAAAGTTGGCGAGCGAAACCTCTCGGTATATAACTACAAAAACACCCATTAATTAGTAATAATTCAAGCCTCCCAGCTGCCGTGATTCAATGGAATCCATTAAATCAACTGCAAAAACTCTCGTGTATTAATAATCTTTTCGTCACAATGCGGTAATTGTTCAACTGCAGTGAAGCAAACTTTAGGCGCAAGCATCCGCTATTTTTCACAAATCCAAAGTTCGGACCTCTCGAAACATTTACGACAGCTGTTCATTGAATTGCACAGCGTCCACTGAAAAGACTCGACTTGCATAAACAAAAAAAGAGTGAAAAAAGGGGAAAAAAAATCCACCGGGTGAAACTATTTCTTTTATTAAGTCTTAGTTTCTGCTGCGCCAAAGGAATAAATTGATGAAGAAAAAAGAAGCAACCGGGAAAAGGTTGAATAATAATAATTCTAAAGATATAACTCTCATTTTGAAAGGACTTTTCTCCATACAATTTCTGCAATAACGAGAGAGAACATTTAGGTTTCAATGAGACTGTTAAAAAAAATTCAATTCGACCTAGCATCCACAAAAAGGAATAATAAATACTCCCGAATGAAGAATTAGCGAACCAAAGAGAATTTCGACTAACGAGAAATATTATTTTGTCGACTATCAGATAATGTTTATTAAATTTTTACTACGGCATGACAAATCGATGGCAATTGAAATTTCAGTTATTTGATTTATTCAACCCTCTGGTAATCCAATCGTGCTTTTCTGGTAATGATCGAGTTGTGGAATCCGGCGTAATGACACGTTAAAATATGCATCGACTACATCCACACCATAATTCCATATTTCACCCTTTTTTTTTTAATAAAAAGTTATGTATCCAACGAGGCATTCGTGACGCAATGCAAGTTGAAAACTGGCTGAACTCGGTTCGCAAACTATTGACGCCAATTCAATATTCAAATAACGTAGTCATGGCAAGTTTCGATCAACCAGACTGTTCCATTTGTTACTCCAGAAATAAATACGAAAGAAAAACAATGGAATAATAAATAACAAAGGATTGTGATATATTGACTGAAGACCATTAAACCGCGAGTCCATATCAGAGAAAAAAACTTCCATTACACTCTACTATTCTATCAATAAAAACCATAACAATCCCTCATTGTTCTCAAATCATGATTGCAGATAAATAAATAAATGATGTTACAAAAAAAAAAAAAATTGCCACATTTGGATTTTTCCAATTTTATTAGAAATTGAAAAAAAATAAAAATTCACTTGCGCGAATAAATTATTTCCAATTCCTAATAAAAAAAGGAGTTATTTAAATATCTGAATTTATAATTTATAATTAGGGAATTTTATTCCAAACGCGTGGTAAATTGCAATCCCAGCGATAACATAACCTAAAGTGTATGTTTCGTAATTAATAATTGGTTTTTCCATGAATTTATAATAATGAGTAAATTAATTTCTCGGGGTTTAATAATCTTATTTGAAATGCATTATATATTCCAGTGGATTCTCGTGGAAATTTCGAATGACCTGAGGTACTATAAGTTACGATCACCCCATCGATGTTTACTCGGGTAGTTAACGCTCGCCAAATATTATTCCCCATTTAAAAAATTATGTTTATTTCCCTTTGACACCCAGTGCCGTGCAAGTGGCACAATATAAGCTGTTGAGAATGGCCGATAAATCTATGGAAACACCTCTTGACCCTTCCCCTAGAACTCTGATTTACGACATTAATAAATCTCCATGCTAAGGCCAGTACGTCATTGCCCCATTACTAATTGCTACTCTGATAAAAATTAATCGCACCTCGAATAAATAGTCATTTGATAATCAAAGGTAAGAAAAATAATGTTGACCCGCATTTACCGGAGGTGAAAAAAAAAAATTATAGCATTGAGGGACTTAATTGGTTGATTGGTTCACTGTCAGAGTAATGAAGCGTGAATTAAATATTCAAGACTTGACATTGACTGAGAGGAGAACTTTTTCCTTAATATAAAAGCTAATGGCGATGTCACATCGTAGATTAAACTGAATTCAATGAAAAAAAAATCTTCTAGATGAAAAAAATTACTCGAATATTTTTGGCGTATTTTTCTTTTTTTTTCGTTTGACGTGAAATTTACTGCAAATTCAATTGTGAACTCGTCAGTTATTCTTATTTAATGTTTCATGATCTATAAGACAAGATTCCCTAGGCATAACTCTCTCGGGAAGAAATATAAGCGGAAAGGAATATAAAATGAAGATAAAGACGGGGAGATACGTATGGAGAATTTCATTTGAATTGGAGATTATTTTTTTCTTTAGATGTCGATCGATGTTTATTATTCCAGAAGAATCCGAGGTCGTATATGAAATAGAAACTGATTTTTTTTAAGAGGAGAAAGAAAAATTATCGAAATGTCTCGGTGGAAAAATGTACGCAAGATGGCCGCGTTTGTCTCAACTCGGATTTTTGAAAATTTATAACAATTGCTTATCGTCTTCGAATTGATGTCAGATTACGTCATCCTATTCCTACAGAGTGAACATTTTTTTCAAGCTATTGTTCATGAATTTGTTAAACTTTTACGCTGAGAATTAATGGCGCAAATTTTGTTTTCCGCTCGATGTCTTTCAATGACGCAAAATAAAAAATTCCTATGAAAATTCCGTCAACTTATTTTCCCTCACTAGTTTCAAAACTAAATAATAAAGATCTGCCTTTGAATCTCATTGAATCCCGGTAAATAAATTCCAGTTATAATTTCCCATTCACCAGTGAATTTTCAGTGATAACTATTTTCCCAAACTCCCCGAGCAAAAACCCCACAAAGAATATTTCAACCCTCTGAATTATCATCCCCTTTGAAATGAAATGTAAGAAATGATGAATTCTCTCCATTATACCAGTCATGACACACTTCTCACCCTTTTCAAAAGTTCGTCAAAATTCTTTAACAACTTCGGGATAAAGTCGTTGGGGTGCATAGAGCTGAAACACTCGTTTAGAAAAAAAAAAAGAAAAAAAAAAAGATTTCTCTTTTTTTTAGCTCTTTCACTTCTCGATAAATTCAAAGTCGCATAGAACTGCGCTCTGTGCACATTGTTTTCTCGGTCGTTGTGTGTGAAGCAGCCGTTGCACGTTTACTTCTCGTGTATTGGTGAAGGGGTGAATGGATGTAGAACAAAAGCACTGGGGATTTCGTATAGCTGTGGTTTCACAGCTGACTTATATTTATGGTGTGTGTACCATGCATTGATGTTTCTTACATCCATCCTCCACCAACACCGATTGTACTCAAACTTTATACAGTAGAGAATCTACACCATTAACTAATTACTCGCAGATGTTGACATTGTTCAGATACTAAATGTTATTTTTGAAAATGATTTACGTTCAATACCAAAAATGCTAGCCGTGGTTTGAAAAAAGAAAGAAGTCTATCAAATAACGAAATTATCCAAGAAAAGTGCAATAAAAAAATTACACTTCATTAGTAACCAAAATTTTTCTTGAATCCCCCCACCTTTTTTTTCTCAAATTTAAAAAAAAGGGAGAATTACACCTCTCCTACCCCAGAGCATAAAAATCCCTACGAGAAAGTATTCCCCGTTTAAAAACCGTGAAATTATCACAATGTGTACATTACCATGAGACAGTGACAATATTTACTAAACCCGTGGATTATTTTCCGACTGTAAAAAAAAAAGCAAAAAAAGAAAAATAAAAAGTCCGCGGTACAGGCTCTGTCGGATATTTCGAGCGCGATGAAAGGAAAAAGATGGAATATTTTTTTTATTTTTATGTAAAGCTCTAATATTCCTCCCCCGTGGTTTTCCTGTCTTTCGTTTCACTCCGATTTTACCCAATGGGAAAAGACGCTTGGTACTCGACAGGTCATGAATATTCATTACCGTTAAACGCCACTGTGGGCTTCGATGAGAGAAGAGGGGGAATAAAAATGGGGGCAAAATGGGGTTTAAAAAAAAGAGAAAGGGGGGACCAAAAGAGGTGGGATAAAAGCGGATGAGAGTATAACACGCCTACGTAACTCAGCATTCTTCATGCCCATATTCTGGAAATAAGCTGTTTGTTCGAGATTCGCCTACCAATCGATTATAATGCCTTTTCAGACCGACAGAGAATATTTTTTTTCACCCAAAGGGATTTACGATGGAGTCAGGACTGATAACCCTGATAACCCTTTCATTGAAAAATCAGAAGCTCAAGAAAAAAAAAGAGGATTTGATGGATTTTTGCGTTTTATGTTTTTAATTCAATTTTAATAATCGGCTTTAGGTCAGAGTGAATTAAGAAATAAAAATTAATGTGAGACAATTAAACAATAATATAATAATTCAACATGATGAATTTTTTATTCTCAATTTAAAATGGTGAATTTTTTTATGGAAAATGGAAAATTCAGGGAATTATTGCCTTTTTCGACTTTCCAATTCCATAAAAAATTCCATTATAAACAGTAAAAAAAAATTCATGAACTCCCTCCAATTCCCAGCTAGACTCAAATTTTCACGACATTTTTATTTTTCCCCGAATCCGATTCAATGTCTCTCACGATAATTACCGGGACATTTCCCCCGAAATTTCCACCGATTTCTAACAGCACCCCCACCATAAATGCTGATGCCCACCTATTTATAATAGATTTAAAAAAAAAAAAGAGTACGGTGCAATAAAATGCATGCCACCGATAACACGGGACTGTTTCCGTATGCGCATTCTGCGCCTTTTTTTTTTTATTTCTCATTCAACGGATTCCATTGGTGGGAGGCACCCAAATGGATTCCAATTATTGAAATATTTGAAAAATACACATCCCTGTCCATTCCTGCTCCCATACCTCAAACAATAGGAATATTTCAAAAAATCCCAACGATTCAATTTTCAAATGGATTTCACGTCGGAATTAATGAAAAAATAATAATAATCGAGTTTATCTCAAGGCACTGTTGCTTTTCCGAAGCGATTAATCTCACCCCCGAATTTATTATCTCAACCTCCCATAAGTGGTTAGATCTCCAATTAATCGTCACGAAAAACGTGACACCGAGACAATTCCCGAGTTAAATAAATAAAATAAAACGAAAATAACAAGTGCGACACTGACTCGCAGTGAAAAAGCTAAATAAATAGAAATATCGGTCTACATCGATGTACGTGTCATTGGATAAAAGAAAAACCAGAGGTAAAATTACCACCATGACCCGTCATAAATCGTCAGACATTTCGAAAAACCCAACGGTTCGTCGCACGTGTCCGACACATGTGTGTCAACGTCTGATGTCTACCTCTCAGAAATCTATAGACACTACGAGGGGATTTTTCTATTTGTCCAACAAATGTTAACCACACCGACGTCAAAAATTATTTCACATTATTTATACAATAAGGGAGTGGTGAAAGATGAAGGGCTGCAAAAATAGTATTCCCTGGAACAGAGTGGGTGATGGATAATATTAAATTGACCTATTCTGAGAATGACAAATGATCGATGAATCATTTTTCTCACTCCCAATTTTCCTCTTCCAATTTTTATAAAAAAAAAAAATAATAATAATAAAAAATATAAAAAAAAAAATCCCCCATTTGCAAATTGCGAACAGAAAAATGACAATTTATTCACCCCTTCACGGTACGTATCTCCAAAAATATTTTTCACCCACAAATCGTTTCATTAACCCACCCCAAGGATTTTCCACCCTCGTACAATAAATTAAAAATTATAGGTCAGTTTTTGCACTCGTGATAATGTACGTCGGCATTTCCATGGGATATATAACTGAGAAAAAGAATCGTCTTTATTCTCGTTACGTCTCGTTTACCTCGAAGGTACTGAGAAATGAGAGCTGAATGGTACAGTGGGAGATGCGATTAATCTTTCTGCAATGGAGATGTGGATGCGATAAGTTTTCAAATTGTTGAAACGTATTCAATGGGTAAACCAACTCTGGGGACCCGTGTCTATCGTGTGAGACCCATCCCTTGGATGTTTCGTAATGCGTACGTGACAGAATAGTTGATAAGACGTGCCGATACTAGTTAATGAACAATACCACAACTATCGATTATTTGATATTCATCGTTGCCCGACCTCACCGAGATAAATCATTACTTTTCCCAATTACATTTACTTGCCCGATGAATTTTACCCTTTCATTTTTTACTTGCCAGAAAATTTTTTACACTCCCACGAAATTCATAATCTGAATCTAATTCAAATTGAAATCATCCCGCGATAAAAAATCCCCAGAAAAAACTATAACTCCATTATTCCAAATAAAATAACAATTACAATAACAAAATAAATTGTTAGAAAAAAAAATAGAAAGCCCACTCAAAAAGTTGAATTATTTGAATTATTTTCGTAAACAATAAAATGGTAATTTCTCAAAAAGTAAAATATCATGTGAAATTTGGAAATAAATTCCATCCGTCATTTTTGGCGGACACATGCGGTACTTTCGTCACGGCAATAAAAGGCCCGCAGAAATGGCGACTTTCGGGGTGTTTCTGGTACCTGATACCCATTGACTAGACAATTTTATTTTTTTTTTTCGGGGCATGGGGGATGGTCATCACTCCGGGGCGTCCCTCACCCACGTGAAAGCAGTAAAACCAACTGGTGAACATATGCGCACAGAGTTTATGTTGCAATGCCTTCTTGGCGCAAAGTTGTTTCATGTGGAAGTTTCGAGGGTGAGCGATGAAGAGTCAAGAGTCTCTTGACTCTTTGACGATTTAATTTGTTTGGATGTTGGTTTTTACTCGGAAAGGCAATACCCTTTTTTTTCTTATTCTCTTATAAATACTGTTGCTAAAAGTCGAGTCGAGAAGAAAAAGTTGAAAGCGCCTTGAGGATTTGAGATTTTTTTCCCTTCAGAAATAAACATTTCACTCTATCGTAATAATAACAATAATAATAACAATAATAATATCATTATTATCGTTATCATCATTCGTTTATTACTCATCATCTCGACGGAGTTGTATAATTTTTTTAAACAAATACGAGGACTTGGAGATTTTTAAATAACTTTTGCCGTTGCATTTTGATTTTTAACAAATTGCTTGATAAAAGTCATGGAATATTCAGCACTCAACTCGTACCTCGAGAAAATAAAAAAAAAAAAAATCAAGTCTATTGGGATGAAAATTATGAAAATAAGAAAGCGAGTTGGAAACTCGAGAAATTGTAATTCCAACAATTTTTCTCTTTAATTCATCCACCCGAAGGTCCAAACTTTTTATTCCATCGTCAACTCATTTATTTCACCACGAATGTTATAACAAATTGATGTAGAAATATTTCCATAAAACTTCCACCAGCAGAAGAAAGAAAAAAATCTCCACCCAGAATTCTGATTCTCACGAGAAAAAAAAAATCACTTGTTCCTCATAAAAACCCAAACAAATAAAAAGACTAAATTATTCAGTGAACGTCAATAAAATTCACACAATACCGCGATATATAAAAAAGCGATTGATACCTTTCTTTGGGAGAAAAAAAGAAAAGCGAGAGTGCAATGAGAGCGCAATTGTCATGTAGACATTGCTCCCTGCGGCGAGACGATATTGAAAATACGAAGAAAAAAAAAAAACCGAAACACTTGCTATAGTATCGATACCACGTTTGCAGATGCAAACCAGAAGCCATTCAACTCGAAAAAAATTGCCACCGATTTATATTCCCAGACATATAATAAAAACAAAATACCCGCCACTCAAATTAAAAAACAATATCACTTGAATCGCGTTTAAATAATTCATCTATTCATCACCAAAAAATTCACACGATTCACCAAGTCCTCAGAAATATCTTCTCCAAATAAATAGTAATTTTTTTTTTAAATTATCAACTGTATTATATATTTTCCATGAATTTCCTTGCTCAAGAATTTTCCTCCTGATTACTGAAACTGCAGTGAAAATAATACGCCATGAGTTTACCGATAGAAATATTTACCACATAATATAATGTTATAATGTTTGGTTACAGGAAGTTACTAGCCTCTCGTTACAAATAATAGACGTATACCCCAGAAGTTCGTGAACTACCCACCAGTTTATCTATTATCTATTTTTACAAAACTTCTCAGATATAAAGTGCCTCCCCTATAAAGAGCTAACGAGAGTTGCTTTGAAATTTCATGGAAAAACTTCTGCTTATTTCACACTTGCGAGAATGAAAATTAAATTATCATAAAGATCTCCACCGAAAAAAGAAAAAAAAAAAAAAAGAAATCCTCGAATAATTTATCCCACAATACCATTTAATTCAACGCATGAGCCAATGATTGAAAATTAGTGAATTAAATGAGTAATTAATTAACGAATCCAAGACATGAACCGATATCTCAGTTATCCATCTCAATTTAATTCATGTGTATCACCTTTTAGAGACAGGAAAATGGTGCATTTAAAACTTTAACCTGAAGATTTGCACAAGTGGTACATTCAGACATGAACTTCCCTGAAAATCTACGTGCAACGCGTACTGATTCTAATCTGAGAATAATGAGCTTCTTCTTGCGAAGGTTAATCCCACATTATCCATGTCTATGAGATGTGGCACTGCTATTTCACCGTCTAATATCCCCAGTAAAGATTAATTTCTCCTTTTTTTTTATTACCCCAAAGTACGCAATAAATTCCACACCAAAACCCCAACCTGTCACCAAAATTCGAATATTCCACCAGCTGATTAAACTCAATCTGCCAGTAAAGTTTATCTAAAACAACAAATTGAATTTTCTTCTTTTCGAAAGGAGGCACTTACCCAACTTCCAACCTAGACAGTAAAACTCCGAGAAGAGAAAAACTAAAGGTAAAAACAAAGGGAAATAAAAATTGAATAAAAAAAAAAAACCGACTCCTCGCAATATCCAATACATTGCAGATACAGATCTCTCGTGTTTTACACTGGGATACTATTTTTCAGAGACACTTGTGAGTTGTACTGAGGTCAATACATTTTATTCCCAAGACTCGAGAAAAAAAATTCAATTCCAAAAAATTCCAAGAACTCTTCCAACAATTCTAACGATTTCTTCAAATAAAGATTCCACAGATTTTATCCATTGAAAAAAGACGCGAATGAATCTCGATTTCCCATCAATAAAATATTTATCCTATTTTTCCATTTTTTAAAATTATTACTTCCCCATCATTCCACCGGAAATTCGTTGAAATTCTTTAATTAAAATTGAAATTAAAACCCCAACTCAAAATTATTTATTCAATTACAAACAAAACGAATTTCCCCATCCCAAAAATTCGCTGATGAATATAAATTCACCGTGAATAAATGAATGATTGCACGATAATTATTATTCCTCCATCATTCAACAAAAGTGTAATTAAAATAAAATTCGAGTGATGCGCCAATAATTAAAACAATTTTCCGACTTTAATTTCTAAAATTCAGAGAAAAGCTCTCGCGGGAAAACCGTCAAACAAAATTACAGAAACAACAACAACCTTTGTTTTCCAAGTGCTGACGATTCCTTTTGTACAACACCCTCATGGCATGATCAATATTGTTTTTGGTGTGCAACTGACAACTGGCTAATTCAAAGTGTTGCTTATAGCGAGCGTTTCCCCGGCATTTGACAAAGAATATAAACCCATTGTGAAAAAAAAAAAAAATGGGTGTTAGTGGTGGAACCAAAGGGAACACCACAGGAGAATGGTTTGACCCTCTGATCGTATCGGTTTTCAGCGAACCTCCACATATGTTGAATAAACGCTGACCGCGGCGAGCAAGAGTTTCTCGAATACGTCGACGACGTCAAAAGCTCTTTGATATTCTCCACCCTTGGACACTAACGAACTATATTTTTACCGTAATTCTTGATCTTTTTTTTTATCGCCACTAAACGCAACCTAAACTTCATCTAAACAAAAGAGGGAAGCGACAAAAATTCGGAAATCGATATCCACCTCAGATCAAATTACGTTGTCAGAGTAATGAAGAAATTTGATGACGATATGACCTATGACTTCCTTCATCAAGAGGATAAATCCCAAGTATCACGCAAAATTTTGTTTTATCATCAAAAATACATAATTCTGCGGCGAAATGGTAAAGTGAGATCACTCGATTTTTTGTTCGTCATCCGTTTTCCGTCGATATCTCGAAATTGAATAGAGATACTGATATTTTCATAGATACCCTTTTTGTAGCTCTCGCCATTTTCCATGAAAAATGTTTCTACAAAAATATCGCCCTTTTCCCTCAATTCCGAGATATTGTCCAAAAACTGAAAGCGAAAAATTGCACTCCACCCAGTTTGCGTTTTTAAATGAAATTTTCTAAATTCTGTGTTGCAATTTATGGAAAATTGAGACGGCGAGATTAACTGAAATATTCTCATAGCAACGGTAGGTAATTTTCAGTGATATACTGGTGACATGAGAGAAATACCCCGAGATGTGATAGAATAGGATAAAAGTTGCACGGAAGAGCGATAGGAGTGATAGAATCGATTTTCTATTTATAAGATAGGAATAAGGAAACTGTAATTCGCCAAGTTTCCCCCAATTTGTTCAGCTCCAACGAGCACCAATGCTTTGGCGATGAAATTCGGACCATTTTCCCGAAGTACATTCTGTAATGACTTCATTATTGCATCTACAACTCGGAATACATCATCGAGCAAAAAGCTAAAAAAAAAAAGAAAAACACGAGAAGAAAAAACTTGTTTCGATTTCCATTCCAATTTCAATTCTCCCTCGACAGGGAGAAAAAAAAGATTATCAAGAAAAATCACTTCCCCGGGTTTGACAATCCCGTCATTTTTCCTTATTTTTTTCTTTTTTTTTTCTTTTTCATTTCAATGTACGGTAAATGTGAGAACACAAAGTCGTTTGAAAATAGATTTTTCAAGTGGTAAGTCATGTACAGCTAGAATCCGGTAGTATATTATCTCTCGTTTTCAGTGATGATCCCCCAGTTACTTTTATATATGTGACCAGTGGTGTGTGGTGGAGAAGCCACAGGGATGACACCACTTCGTGAACAAAAAAGACAAGACTAAGTCGAAAAATAATAACTCAGAAATCCGGTGGTTACTCCATTTCACCTCTTATTTCTACTGTTTCCCCTGATTTCCCGTCATTTTTCACGGATATTTTTTCCATTAAAGATAATGGAATATCATCCGCCCGAAATACACTCGTACGAATTTTAAATTGATTAATTGAATCAATTCTATTTTCAGTGGAAAATTCCATTCGTTTCGGTAAACGAGTCACTAATAACCCCAGGTAAAAAAAAAAATTGTAATTGGAATAATTTTTCCAAATTATCAAAAAATTTCTTGGAAAATTTTTCCGAAAATTTTTCTTTTGAAATGAAAAGAATTATTAAATAAATAAAACTGTAAAAGAAATTGTTTTGAATGTTTTTTTTACAATTGTCTAGAAATTTTTGCCAATTCAATTTTTTTCTTTTTCGTTTTTTCAAAAAAAAATTTCTTATTCAAATTTTTGAAAAATTTTTCAAAACCTTTCCGAAAAATAAAATTGTTTTGTTTTCCAATGTTCTTTTTGTTTCATAAAAAAATCTTCATATAAGAAATTTTTTAAACAATTGGGAAAAAATATTCCGATTACAATTTTTTTTTACCCCGAACATCAAATTTACGAAATTAACCCCGGAAAATTGAGAGGAAAATTTTTGGTACATCCGGGGAAAGGACGAGGAATTCAAATCACTCGAATAACTCTCCCTGTTAGAATATAGAGAATAAAAACTAGAAATTTCAGAGATAGTTTAGGAATTTTCCGAGGAAAAACCCACGGAAGCTTCAGTTCCGCTGAAAATTCCGGCAAGTTCCATCGAGTTTATGATCGAGTTATGAATTTTCAATAATTAAACTTCCCCGTTCCCATAATTATAATAATAAATGAGCCAACATCAAGCCAAAATATACAATTCTGTAAATATTCTCCATTAATCACGAAAACCCGAGAACCCACACCAAAAATTCCCGTATAAACCTCGATATTCCGACATATCGAGTCCAAATAGTTCGAGAGAATCGACACTAACGGAAAAAACGAAAGAGAAAAATGTGAGAACGAGTGGAAAATCCGAGAAAATTGGTGGTAGACGAGTGACCGATTGCCAGTGCCAGTGGCATTCCCATTTTTTTCCCAAATAAAAATGGCTACACCCTAAAAAAATTCCCATCTCTCAAAAAAAATTGAAAAAAAAAAATCAGCATCATTCATAGCTTGTAAAAATCTAAGAGAGCATTCAAATTCCACTCCATCCTTGCCTCCCTCACCAATAAACAATATCCTCACAGCAATAAAAAATTTAATGCCCCACTAAAAATAATCAAGATTTTTTGAGGCTGCAATATACGAAAAATGAGGACAACGGTTTTAAAGAGAAAAGCAACTGTTACCAGGGCAAATGGTGTGAAACCCTGAGGTAACAAAGTAGCAATTACATGGAATATTGTCACGATAAGAGTCTCAAAAAAAGAACTTCATCCTGATAATAACAAATAACTCATAAACAAATGGATTGCACTTGACGATTTATCAAAACACCAACAACAAACTGCGACAAAGACCAACGGAATAAACCGATATTTAAATTAGAAGCTGCAATAAAGATTAACACAACCTGACAAACGATTTCTCACAGACAAGTCCCGATAACCAATGACTTTAATACAAGCAGAATAAATTTCCTCCCCTAATCTCCATTTCCAATGAGCACTAAAAACATGTTTACTTCACACCCTTTTTACCCTAGACTCGATAAATTCACTTACACCAAAACTATTCACTAAAACCCAACCTTAATCAATTTCCAAACTCGTCAAAGTGAATTCGAGGAATTCCTGAATAGCCCAGTAAACAGTCACCAGGTGAGCCCGGATTTATCCCCTTTTCATCACTTAGTTCATCGTCAATTTCTCCCTCACGATTTATTTCTTTTTTCGCGATTTCCAATCGCCAAAGCCTCTGACATGGAAAGGAGCTTTCGATTATTTCACGAGAATGTTCACGGATCAGCAGACATAAAAGATCCAATTGTAATACCATAGTCTGTATGCCAGTATCTCCAGTGCACCTGGGAATTGTGTGGATTCGCTATTCGATTCTATGTACATGTAGATGTTTGTGATTGTCCGCATGTCCCGAGTGCCTCGCAAGCTCGAAAACAACTAGATCGACCCTTTTTCGTCTTTATTCCAGATTCACCTTTTCTTTTTCATCCAGATATCGAGCGATTTGTCGTCATTACATCTCTAACCATTTGTGGATCACATCGATCAGATCGTCACACCAAACCAACACTCCAAAGATCGAATTTTCATACCCAAAAAAATTCAATCTCAAAACTACAGGAACAACATCCAACAAAAAATAATAAAAGTCTATATTATCCCGTGAAATGTAATCTCACATCATTTATCTAATGAAAGTACTGCTGACACGTGAGTTTCATCCACCCGCATTTTTTCCACCCTCTTTCACCCCCCAAATTTCATCAGTTAAGCAACAATGCGCATGATTTATTACTCTGACATCAGCCAAAGACAGATCCTTAATTGATCCCGGCTGTTTCAAAACATTTCGTAGAAATTGCACTTGAAACTGAATAATTCGCTGATCCCCAGTGCGATATACGTCGAAAGATAAAGGACTCATTACCGATGTAATCCCTCGATTAATTACCCTCACATCTGCACACACACACACACACACACCACCGCCTGCATCAAATATTTTTTTCCCCCTCTGTCTTTATAATTAATCTGTCAAGCAACTTCATTAAAAAGAAAAATTTTAACGCAACTCGTAACGAGTATTTTTACGTACCAATTTATCCGGTTATTCTCTTTTTTTTTACGAACCAAAAAAGAGGGGAGAGTAACGAGGAACGTATGGAAAATGGGTAAATGGTAGAAAATTAAATCCCCTCTGTCTCTCTGTACATTTGCCATCGCCTCTGGCTTGTTCAACGAAAAACATTACTGCGTAAACTTGACTCTATCATTTTTTATTTTCCCCCTCATACTTTATTCAATTAATGTCAAAGTACGACAAAATTACGATGGGTTTTCAATCTCGACATTGTTGGTTAATTTTGCCTTAATAATATCCACCGACGTAATGAGAATTATTGCCAAAGTGCAATTGAAGTACTTGATTAGGGGGAAATGCAAGAGCTCCAGGAAATGGTTCAACTACTCCTCATATTTGCTTTTCACAATTGATGCACTTCATTAGTTAATAATTCACAGAACAATGAGCGGATGAAATTCCAATCAAGATTGATATAATTATTCGGTGAAATCTGCCAGACGAGAATCGGTAAATATTCTATACCAAATAGGAAATTTAATCGCGGTAATTAAACAGTCAAATACGACAATCTGTTTGAGCTGCGCTATTTTACCAATATTTTAATTACTCATATATTATTTATAACAAATGTACTGCCACTAAAAAACCCAGGGCCGTATCCGATATTCCGATGCAATTACTCTGTCTTCATCATCATTACTCTATAAGATATTCCTTAAACGAAATCCTCAAAGACGCCAGCGCATCCCTCCAATTACCCATCCCCATCTCTAAACAAAAACGTTATTTGAATATTAACTATGTAAATACATGATCTCTCTAAACCATATACTGAGGGAGCTATTACGAAATTTTGGATGCCGCGCATGTTAACGATTTGGTATCGCCTTACCAAATCGCAAGCTCCAACGCAATTCCGATTAACTCAGAAAACCACAATTCCCTGATTACCCAAGAGATATCTGATAATTGAATAATAGCCTTTGAGCTAATCCCAAAATGTAAATAAAAGTGTCTGACATGAGACTTCAAGATTATCACGAAATTCCAGATGCTGCACCAACAGGACAAATCAACACGACTGGACAAAAACGATTCCCCACCGAAGAATAATCCTCCAAATAATTGATAACTTGTGAATTAAATATTTAATAACCTATTTACTTTATGTCAATGACCAACAACCAGCAGGAGTAAAAATTTCGTAAGGTCACACCATAAAAGACAGAACAAGATGAAGCAACATCAGTAACAGCAGCATAATTCCAACAAAGAGGTATTAAACTCTGTTTTCATCTCAAAGTTGTCCGCTGTCCTATGAATTTCAACAGCACTTCCTGTTGTATCCGTTATACACTCGAATAAATAAATCAGAGGTAAAACTAAAACTTGGCAATCTGTGCCTTCATCCAATTGTTTCAGTCCTGATTAAATCTTCGAAAGCTGTTCACCCCAAGTCCCCACAGATCGTTCCCTTTTTCTCCCAAAAAAAAAAAATAAATAAAAAATCACCGATTCCTTGCCGATAATTACATCCATTGTCACCGATGGATTCCCAATTGATGATTGCAAGAGGACAACGGTGTAAAGAAACAGCACCGATGAGCCTGTCAATACTAGGACTCTGATAGTTGTTGAAAAAAAAGGAGGGAATGAAAAAAATCGAAGCAGCTTTATTCAGTTGAGTAAGCACGGAATCCATGTTCAAGCGCATTCGACCCCTGCTAATACTGTTGGATGCAACCCATGATTGTCCCAGATACGCGATAGCTCTTTCACTAGCCTTATATTCCGGATCGGAGGAAAAAAGAGTCACCAGATATAGAGGGATAAAAATATCAGGCGTTGGAGGTAGGATAATCTTCGTCGATGGGATACTTGTAAAGAACAGTAATTTATCATGGCGCAGGGCATTGAAAAGTTCTTTTCCGCGGATATAAATTATCTCTCTTGAAATTAGTTTATTATGTAGGATTTATTTTTTCAATGAGAAACTGAAATTATTCCCCCTCTCAAAATCAATAAAAAAATTATTCCAGTCGTACAGCGAAGATTAATTATTATATCATAAACAGAAAATGTCAATAATTTATTATTTTTCTCGACTGGTGTAACTTTCCATTTTCATGACGTTAAGAAAAATATCTTACAGTTCGGTAACTGACCCGAAAAATTTCCCCGAGTTTTAAACCCCTAAATAGACGTCGAGACAACGGATGTAAATACTGTTTCCGGTCAATATCGCCACGTAATAAATTAAAAATTCCATTCACGTCCATGAAAAGTGGTGGGAGGATAAAAGTTTTGTTTACTCGGAAATAAAAAAATAAAAAAAATGGTGCGAGCACAACTTCTGACAAATGGCCGCCATTAATCATCTGTTTTTCGATGCATTCATCCATTCAAACGAAATCATTCACGTAATCGAAGGTGTAATGAGTTATGAACACGGATTTAATTATTCCACAGCAATAAATTCAATGTTCCCCATCTAAATAAATTTTTATTGGAACAATAAAGGCGATAGACTGAGACAATCGTTCCGTCAATAAAATCGCGCGAAAAAAAATGCCATTATTTAAAATAAAAAAAAAAAAAAGGCTTGGAGTGTTAAGAATAACAAAATACCAGTGGGAAAAATAGTCGGATGTCAGAGATGGATATTTTTTCCCGAGTGAACATCAATTTTCACGGCAAAGTCACGATACACAATTCAACTGGGGCTTGTACGGTATTTTTCAATAAAACCCGGGGCTCAACTTATTTGTGAATTTCGATCACGACACCCGCGGTATTCTATCTATCCTAATAAATATGTACGGAAAGCATCGAAATACTAAAACCGCCGCTCAGGGACAACTCCACGCCACGACCAACTTTAATTTGTGGAGAATCATCAGAAGAATACCAATTACTCATCCTAAAACCAAAAATAGATCTCCACAATAATCAACCGAGCACATATCCCTAAAATAACAAACAGATCATCCCAAATTCACAGACTACACCCACAATAATTACCCTCGATCCTAATTATCCTAATGAGACTGCCTCCATTGACAACTATTACCAACTATTGACAACTACCCTAATAATTATTGACTATTTGTTTATTCACCCGCGATAAATCACCGCTCACGTAAAATCGAAATAACATCAATCAAAAACTTGATACATTTAATGTATCTCAGTCATAAATTGTGAAACTTGTGTAAAGTTTTGGGAAAAGGGTGGGATAAACTTGAGGTAAGGCCCCCGTATCAGAACTACTCGAATACCGAGTGAAATATGAAAATATGAAAGTATAAGTGATTCAACAATGAAAACATTCGTATAAACTTTTTCACCGGTACAAGTGAGTTTTGTCGTGTTTACAGGCTATCACTAGAAAAATGAAAAACTTTTCACTGCTGCAGTTTTTATTATCGATCTGTGACGCTATACCGAATGCTTTGACATGTCCCTTCTATTTTCATATATATTTCAGTCAATGACAGTTTGTCAAACCAACCACTAGCCCGTGGTATTACATTCAAACAACGGTTTGTGCATTCACAAAAAATATCACTGCATTGTAAAAGAAAATAATCGCTAGTCAATGTTAAATAAACATTGAAATTCGTTAATTATTCAAAAAATTATATAGCAAAAAGCCACGATAAATTCAGAATGAGAAAGGTTTTGTCGGATTTTAACGATTTATCGTGTTAATTTTTAACAGAATTCATATTGTTTAATTATAAATTTACATTACCCAAATTATCGGCGTATATAACGGGTAACGATCCAAGAAACACTAGGGAAAATATAACGTTTGACATGTTGATCACAAACGCCTGTTCAGGCTGGGATAACATAACGAAATTATCACTTGGACCCACGGGTCTCATTCATCCTAAGTTTTCAGTTTTAAACCCCCAAAAGTTACCACAACCACCGATATCTCAACCCCACTATTCACTTTTAATCTTTACTCATTAGTTAATTAACCCTATCCCCTTAAATACGATAAATATCAGAATTAATTAACCACCAGCACAACAAAAAATCCTCACCCCCAATCCTTTCGATAAATATCCGTAAATAAATAATTAACTGTTCCAATCAACAAACGATTATTTAATAATTATTTAATTAACTTAAATCACTTTATCCACCCAAAACTCATCAAACCAAAAACTCAGGGGAAAAACTCTGAGGAATTCGTCATGAATCGTTAATTCTCTCACAATATTTATTTATAAAAAAAAAAAAATATATCTCTATTGTTCACCGGTAAAACCGCACACCGGCAATTGGAGTCAGCGCTGAATAAATCTAGATGAATTTTAATCTCAACCCCTTTTCTGCATAATAATATTCGCTTGTCCCCGATGTGATTCAGTTAATTAATTAATTAACTAATATTCATCATAATTCATTTACGCAATCATATATATTTATACCACCGCACATTGAATTTTAATTTTTTTATAATAAATTCACTGATCACTGGCAAAAAAAATCGATGAATATTTCTAGTTTTTTTTTTTTTTTCAATTTTTAACGACCGATTTGTTTTTTTTTTTAAATCAACACGAAAACATTGACTTGACACTCGAATTTCGGTACTGGAAAAAAATGGACACGTGGGGTACGTGTTGGCCATCCAATGGTTGGCGTGCGACTAGTCGAACCGATGGAGTTTAAAACCTGGCAGTGCGTGACGTCACGTCTGCATCTGCGCATCCGATTCAAGAAGGGAAAACTAATATATATATATATTTTGGGTATATGTGCCCTAGGTACATGAAGAATGATACTTCGATCCGACTCACTAAACATTTTATTGCTTCTTATTCCATTTTTTTTTTTAACACCGAAATCTGATAGCGCATCTGCTTTCAAGATAAATTACCACATGAACAAAACGCGGGATAAAAATTACCCAACATTTCCGTGATTCCCGGAATTACGAGATGCCATTCGAGAAAAAAATTGAGGAACTAATCGGCAATTGTCGGAAAATTTTCCCGTATTTTTCACTGATCTTGAAAAAAATTGCGTCAATATTTTTTTCTAATAAACATTTTCCAATTTCATTGGATGTATTTTATACAAATTTTTTTTTCAAAATTCTCTGAGTCCCGATAAAACAGAGAGTCAATTGTCCCTGGATTCGATTTTTAAATTAATAATATTCATCGATTTTAACTAATAGCCAGATTTGACGTATAATTCGGTAATGTGACTCAGTTGACCTTTCACTCAGAATATTAGCTTTTGCATTCAATGGAGGAGATGTAATCTTCGGTATGATCAAATTTACATATACATTTCTAGTGGGATTAGTAGTACATGGGCTTATGTATCTACTCATGTGTAAGCTAACCATTTCCTTAACGATATAGAAGCCTTCGTATCTCGAATTTCATGTTATCAAAACGAAAATTCAATAAAAATTGAGGGAGTCACTACTTTATTTCATTCAAGAGCTATGGAAATTTTTCTCCATACCAGCAAAGAATTCTCAATTTTTTAAATTGGTGCCGCGATAGCAAAAAGGGATGATATCCTCGATATTTAGTGATCAGAAATTCAGATATCTTACTGTATAAATATACAGAATGAAAATATGCATTAGAGTTAACCCTTTCATCGTTGAAAAATGAAATTTCAGATATCCGGGAAAATATGAAGAATTTATACCCAAATTTTCAAGATTATTCTCATCACACACGTCTCCATCATTTCTTTTATCTTCAAACGCGAAAAAATAGGGATAGAGTCTTGCATATTGCACCCCACATCATGTACTAGCGTGATATATAGACTTGTAAATATTTATCCTCAGCAGGAATTCACAATATCGTAAAGCAACTTTACAACTTTATTGCAGCAAAAAATATTGTTCGATACACGAGAATGAAGAATTCGTTTTCTCATATGATGAGATATTTTTTTGCAATATTCAGCCCTGAAAATTTCTCGAACAAGAAGTAATAAAAATATGCGGTAAACCGGGGAAGAAAGCCCTTCTAATTCCCCAGATGCCATTTCTCTCCCTTTTCCGATATAATTTTCCTACCAAGAGATATTCAGCCTTAAAAATTGCTAAAATTTTTCTTGAAACACCATAAAATTCATAAAGTCTAGAGTGTAAAGATTCATACACCGACGGGATTCCCGCGACTCGAACTCCAAACACCCATCGTGTTCCTAACCTCTCCAAGTTTTGTACCAGCAAAAGAGATTTTAAACTCGATACCAAACATCCCATAAAATAGCCATTAAAATACAGAGTACAGAGTGGACAAGTCTTCAATTAAAGATTCATCATGCCGTGTTGGTACTACGATAAAAATGAATTACAACAAACACCCTCAATACAAGATGGAATGAATTACAAAACCGAGTGTCAACACAGAAAAGAAGGTGCCAAATTTATCTTCGACATTGGCATCGCGCTGAAGCTTGGATACAACACAATGGCAACTGGTGTAATCTATTTCCACAGATTTTACATGTTACACTCCTTCAAGGAGTTTCCCCGGTACGTAACAGCCTCAGCCTGTATTTTTCTCGCTGGTAAAGTCGAGGAGACACCAAAAATGTTCGACGACATAATCAAAACAGCTAAAACTCTGCTGGACCAAAAGGACTGGACATTATTCGGTAAAAATCCCAGGAAAGAAATAATGACAGTCGAAAGAATTCTACTCCAGACAATAAAATTCGATCTGCTAGTAGACCACCCAAATATCTACGTCCCTAAATACGCAAAGGGCCTCCGGGATCCAAAATATCCCGCCAGCAAAAAGAGAATTGAAAGAGTCGTTCAGTCAGCCTGGAATTTTGCTCGTGACAGCCTGTACACGACACTGGCCCTTCAATGGGAGCCTGAGATCATGGCAATAGCATTTATGTATCTCGCTGGAAAACTGGGAAATATCACCCTAGTCGATGGAAAAGGTCGACGCCAGTGGTGGGACACCTACGCCGAGGGAGTGACCGTAGATCTATTAGAAGGTACTCAATAAAAAAAATCTATCGAATTCCATTGACTTCTAATAATTTTTTGGCACAGATATCTGTCACCAGCTACTAGATTTCTACGATCGCACAAACAACGCGTCATCCCCGAAAGAAACTCCAGCAGAGAATGAAAAAATTATCTCCAAGATTGAGAATCCGCCAGACACTCCAAAAGGTATTTAAATTATAATCAATGAAAGAAGAAATAGAAAGTTAAATAAAATTGATTTGAATCAGAAATGCCGCCAGTGGAGCCCTTGGAGCAGTCAAAAGAATACCTCCAGCCTTCAGGAATATTTCCACCAGTGGATTTTTCAACACCACCTCCACCCCTGCCCGATAAAATTCTCAAAGCAACACACAACAAAATTCCAAGCTCAAACCGTCGTCAAGTCACTCCTTTCAAACCCTATCTATTACCCCCAAGAGGACTGAACCCGATCTACTGGAGCACAACGACCACAGGACATCCACCAGGAGTCAATGACACCCCAAAAAATCCTCCAAGACTCTGACACCAAAAAATCATGATTGTAATAACAATATTATTAAGAAATATTACGAGATTAATAAAGAAAAGCATTTATAATTCCGCATTTGTTAATTTTACGAAAGAAAAAAAGGTGTTTATAAAATTTTCGACCTGAGAAAAAATCAAATAATCGCGCCTTTCGTGGACTTCAGGGCGCATTTCCACTGGTCACTATCTACCCTAGCCTCCAACTTCAAACACACGTCGTGTTCCTAACCTCTCTCTCTGTTTTGTATGAGCAAAACAGCCCTCTAAGATTTTAAACATGATAACAAACGTGTGGTAATTATTCACGTGCAGAAAGACCCGTGCAATTAGCCGTGAGTAAATCCCGAATAATTAATAATAAATAATAAAAAGTTCAAGATACTATTTGATTTGATCAATAAATCCAGTCATCTCAACAGGATCCCCAGGACATCCCTCACTCTAGAGCTATCGGTGTTCATAAAAAAATTCAATAAATAAATAAATAAAGTGAAAAAGACTAATCAGTGGAAAATGCCGTGTTGGTACTATGATAAAAAAGAGTTACGACACACACCCTCGATACAGGATGGAATTGATTACGAGACTGAATGTCGATACAGAAAGGAAGGTGCTAGATTTATCATCGACACGGGTACCAAACTCGAGCTTGGATACAACACGATGGCAACTGGAGTCGTGTATTTTCACAGATTCTACATGTTTCATTCATTCAAACAATTTCCACGTTATGTCACTGCCTGCTGCTGTCTATTCCTCGCTGGAAAAGTCGAGGAGACACCCAAGAAGTGCAAGGACATAATCAAGACTGCAAAAACACTACTGACTGAACAAAAATTTCTCACTTTTGGAGAAGATCCGAAGGTAAAGGTTCTAGGCACCAGATATATTCTGAGGATTTAATTTTCCATTATTACAGGAAGAAGTCATGACTCTCGAGAGAATTCTACTACAGACTATCAAATTCGATCTTCAGGTGGAGCATCCTTACAGTTATCTATTGAAATACGCAAAGTGTTTGAAAGGTACGATAATATAAAGAATGATAAAAATCTATCGGAATTTAAACAGAGATTTATGATTACGAGTGTTTTAATTCAGGGGACAAGGCTAAACTCCAGAAAATGGTCCAGATGGCCTGGACATTCGTAAACGACAGTTTATGCACGACTCTTTCACTCCAATGGGAGCCTGAGATAATAGCAGTAGCCCTAATGTACTTGGCTGGAAAATTGAGTAAATTCGAAGTTGTCGATTGGAACGGACGTCAACCGAAACACCTGAGGTGGTGGGACATGTTCGTGGAAGACGTTACAATGGACTTACTCGAAGATATCTGTCACCAAGTGCTAGATCTCTACTCTCAAACCAACAACGCTAAAATTCCCGACTCACCCCCTCTCATCCCATCGAACAATCGAGGACCAGAAAATCCCGTGATCGTCCCTAATATTGAATCCGCGTCGAGTACTCCAAACGGTAATTTTTATTTTTCACACCTTCTCGTTATTCATTAATTATGATTAATTATTCAATTATTCCAGTTGTCACCCCCTGCAAAATTCCGAAAATCGAGTCAACAATTCCCATCGTCGCAGCATCATCAAACGGTTGTCTCCCATCGGAGCCAATGGACACGTCAAAACCTATGGATTTGCCGGGACACTTTCCCCCATATCCCGCGAGTTTTCCCCCAGCTGGTGCTTATCAGGCTGTTTTCCCCCCCGCAAATATCTCAGTGCCCCCTCCACCCCCAGTGAATCCAATGAATCACATTGTTCCACCAATTCGTCTAGGTCCTGCACCTCAAATTCGCGCAAATCCCCCAACCCCCAGTGCGCCACCCCCCGCCCCTTTTCCGCCATACACCTATCCCCCCATGGTTCACTTCACACCAGGAAATCCACCCCCCACAGGGGCACCTCCACCACCTCCACTGCCCAGTAATCCACCCCGTAATTACTATCCCCCCCAGCCTTGATACCTGATCTCTTGTTTATTACGTGATTGTCGCGAAATTCTGAGAATTTTCATTTTTGTTGCCATTGCTATGGGTGACTTAATGGGAGTCATAACGAATTTTTCAATTCAGTACCGAAATTGTTAAGTCGAATTCGACAGAAAATTAATCAATTGATTGTTTGATATTCCGTAATCATCGATTTATCTGGAGAACTGGGGGTTTGAGGGGGCAATGGTGAGAGACTTATTCGTTGGTTATTAAATTTTTGAGAAAAAGAACTTCTGATATTTTTTCCTAGAATCGATATTTCTCCTAACAAAGAACGTCCTTCGCGATTGGCATAATTTAAGAATTCGATTGTATGGGGAATTTATCCTCGGGGATTGCGTGGGTTAATTTTAATTAATGATCATTGGATGGGGGGAGTTGCAAATGAAATGTAAATAGCTGATCTTATTTTTCACGAGTGTCAGAATGAGAGGAATTGTTTCAAGAGACCTTTGGCTCACTGAATTTATCAAGATGTATACAAAATTGTATAAGTGGAATTGTATAAAAATTAAATCTTTGAACTTACATTCAGCTGTGTCTGATATATCCGCCGACCTCTCCCGGAATTCCAGGAATCGTGGTTGATGTCAACAAAGGCTCCAAGACCGCCAGCAACTCGAAGTCAAAATGAAAACAATGACGCCGGTGTTCGATGAATCAATCCATTCACACCAATCGTCGAAATGTTCTGCAAATTCCACAATTTCTCTTCCACAAAAGTTTAATTCACTTCACTGCACTAATAAAAATATTCCAAAAACGAGATCACAGAAAAAAAAAAATTCCGAATTCCGAACTATTGTCGCGACTGGTCGGCACCAGAATCGTCAAAAAAAAAAAAAAAAAAAAAACTAATTACCCCGATTTTTATCTTTTTCCGATAACAATTACTTTCACAACCGCACAAACACTTCGAACACCAAAAAAGAATTGACAAATGGTCAACAAACAAAGTCGAAATTGTCACAACACATCACAAACAACACTTGACACTGAAAACCACGAAAAAACACAATGTCACCCTCCGAAGTCATTACTCGTCGCTTAAAACGACTTTCATGTATCAATTATATGTAAATTTAAATGTCGGTGTGTCCACGGCACGTTTATCCCGGGTTTTTACTACACAACGTTCCTCCCGGCGAGGAACCGCCATAATTCTACCGCACGCGTCCCCTCCCGAGTCACAACTGACGCCAAACAACGGAACACAAGATGGCTGGGGGTTGGTGTGCGCGCGCAAACGCAGTGGCACACTGGCGGGGGACGCGGGCGGTCCCACTCAACGCGACGGCGCGCGCACACGCAGTAGTACACCGGCAACGGTGCGTGCTACTGCGTCGATTCTCAATTTGAAGAATAAAACTCGATAAACTGAAATAAAACACAATATCTTAATGACAAAATGAAAACATCTTGAGAAATATTAATTTTATATATTTCTCTCCCTCAAAATTCCGGAAAAATATAAAATCGACTGTTAAAAATAACGAGTTCAAAAATATCGATATTCATGGATATATCAGACGGTTCAAATATGAACTCTCAACCTCGATGGTTGTATACACACCGAATCAGCTGATCGATGTACACAAACCTGACAAACAATCACCAGGCGTCATAACCTTCAGTCCTGGAAGAGAACACCTCATCCCCAGAGGATGGAGCCGAACGAGGGGATGATAGCAGTGCACGTGGGTGCGGGTCAGCATTCGGAGTCACTGAAAAAAAAATACCAGAAGCTGTGCAGACAGGCCTGCGAATCAGGTGCATCAACCCTGCGCTCAGGACTATCCCCCCTGGATGCTGTTGTGGCTTCGACGATGGTTCTGGAGGATTCACCCCTGACGAACGCAGGTTTCGGTTCGAATTTAACTCTAAACGGTCAAGTGGAGTGTGATGCAAGTGTAATGGACGGTTCAAGACTGCTCTTTGCATCAGTTGGAGCTGTCAGTGGCGTGAAAAATCCAGTTCTCCTGGCGAAACGACTGTGCGAACACCAGACTGTGAAGATAAGCCATGGAAGAGTGCCTCCAAGTGTTTTAGTTGGGCCTGGTGCACACGCCTGGGCAGTAGAGATGGGGGTTGAGACGATTCCAGGGGAGGACTTGGTTTCGTCGAAGGCGAAAAAAATTTACAATCATTACAAGAGAAAATTGGATGATCCGGGAGGCGAGGGTAAGATCTCCAGACCCAGACTGGACACTGTGGGGGCCGTTTGTGTTGACAGACTGGGAAATGTCGCCTCTGCCTGCTCCAGTGGTGGAATAATCCTCAAATCTCCTGGAAGAGTTGGACAGGCTGGAGTGTGGGGCTGTGGGGTTTGGGCAAAGAGTGGAATGGTATCCGTTGGGGCTTCGACGTCTGGATGTGGTGAGCATCTCATCAGGACGACTCTTGCCAGGACGATTGCTGAGGCTGTAGGGAATAAATTTCAAGGAAATGGAGGGGAATTTATCAGAATTCTGCATGAGACTGTCGACAGGGAGTTCATTGGCTCTGAATTTCTCCAGGGAATTGATCAGAAGATGGGAGGGGGTATTGTTGTCAGGTATGACGTCGACGAGGGCCTCGGGGATCTCTTCTGGACGCATTCCACGAATTCCATGATCCTGGGGTACATGAATTCCAAGGATGAGGCGGCTGTTGGTCTCGCCTCGGTTTTAGAGGCCAGTGAGGCTGGGAGAAAGGCTGTGGTACAGGGCGTGGGGTTTAAATTCTGAGGGATTTTTTTTGTATTGGTTTAATAAAGATTTTATTAAGGATTTCATTCACATGTATAAGTTCCCCTTGTCCAGGAAGAGGTGAGACGTTGCGTGGAAAGGCTTTAAGGGCACTGAGAGGTGGGTGAAGAGGGCTTGAAGGGGCTCTACTGATTCTGAGTCGAGCTCGAAACCCTCTAGGTACAGGATCGCCAATGTTCCTGGAAGGCTCGTCGTTTCTGCATAAGATAGAGCTGAAATCAATAAATTAGCGCCAGCGAGGATTAACAGAAATGATTTAAATTTAAAGAATCGAGAACCAAGTGGAAATTAATTAAAATATGGAGAATACCTCCAGCAGCGACGCCAGCCACGATATTCGGTTGACTCAATAAAGGAAATAATTTTTTCTGACCCTCTGGAGCTGCTCTCGTGGATAAAGATCTCATGAACGAGAACTCGGGGGTGTTCTCACCGCATTTCAATTGAGACACGTGATTGCAGGTAATGGCAATTATATTCTCGGATTTCGAGAGGATTGGAGATATCTGGGAGGATTAATTGTGAATATTAAATTGAGATACTGTGAAAGGATTTTTTGCACTCACAGACTCGATAAAATCCCCAGCCGCTGTGAGATTCACTTGAGGATCCACAAGACAGAGAAATGAATCATTGGAGAGCTGATAAATTTTCGAGGACTCCTTCGAACCCGAATACTTGATGGAGCAGATGCTCTTGTGATCCTGGAGAACGCATTTGTCAACGAAATCTAAAAAAATCCACGCAATCCCTCAAAGATTTATTTTGACAATTTCAATAATTACAATCTACGGATTACCTTTTATAAAAGATGTTTCCGCGATTATTAATGTTTTTATTTTCTCTGGAGAAGATTCCGTCCAATCGACCGTGAAGGATCTGAGAGAGAATAAATTTTCTCTGGAGATGATTAATAATGAGTGAGGTTAAACCGGCGATTGTACTTACACATTGTCCTCGATCTCACTTTCATCTTCTTCATTCCAAAATGCACGAGAGCTTGGGTGAACAACTTCTGCAAAAAGCTCTGACATTATTTGTATTAATTATCACCAACTGATTGTTCTTCCCAGGGATTCTTCAGGTTCAAATCAGTTCAAATATCCCGAATGACTTGTGCATAAATTTCAGCTACTCATTTCTACTAACGTAGTCAAGTAAACATAACCTTGAGATCAACCAAGACATTGACATAACCTCGAAGAACATAAATAAATTTTCAAAACCTGCAATAGTGACTTTTTCAGGTGAATTAAAAAATGTTTGAGGCTCACAGCTTGAATGCTGAGCACAAGGACTTGATCCATGACATCGCCTATGATTTTTACGGCCAGAGAATGGCCACTTGCTCCAGTGATCAATTTGTGAAGGTTTGTCCAGTGTTTTCTGGAGGCATCTCCTGGAATTATTGGAATTATTCCGGTAAAATCATAATTTTCATCGGTTTATTTCAGGTCTGGGATGAGGATGAGCACGAGAACTGGCATTTGACAGCTTCCTGGAAGGCACACAGTGGATCTGTATGGAAAGTCACCTGGGCACATCCTGAATTCGGACAAGTCCTGGCCACTTGTTCTTTCGACAGAACTGCTGCTGTCTGGGAAGAAATTGGTAATGAAATTCCCCGCAAAATCCCTGAATTTTTCTTTAACCCTTTCGACATCTTCCTGGACCATTGCAGTTGGTGAAGGCTCTGGACCTGGAGAACGTGGGATGAGGCACTGGGTACGTCGAACAAATCTGGTGGACTCTCGTACATCTGTGACGGATGTCAAATTCGGTCCAAAAACATTGGGACTTGTTTTAGCAACGTGCAGTGCCGACGGTGTCATCAGAATATATGAGGCCCCTGACGTTATGAATCTGAGCCAGTGGACACTCCAGCACGATATCAGCTGTAAATTATCTTGCAGCTGCATCACGTGGAATCCCTCCTTGTCCAGGTATTCATCAATTCAATGACAAATTACTGCAATTGCCAGAATATTTTTAATTGATTGATTTCTATTTTTTTTTAATGCAGATTACACCCACCGATGATTGCAGTGGGCAGTGACGACTCGAATGCATCATCAGGTGGAAAAGTATTCATTTACGAGTACTCAGAGAACAGTAGACGATGGACTAAAACCGAAACATTATCTAATGTCGTCGATCCAGTCCATGATATCGCATTTTCACCGAATTTAGGGAGAAGTTTTCACACGTTAGCTATTGCCACGAAGGACGTGAGAATCGTGAGCTTAAAACCCATTCAGTGAGTTATTTTATTCTCCAAGACGTTCACGTTTCAATTGGGTAAAAGGATCTTTATTATTGTATTTATTTATTTTACCAGGGATAATGCACATACAGGTCTTTCTCGTTTCGAAATAAAAACTGTACAATTTGACGATCACTACTGCACAGTGTGGCGCGTCTGCTGGAACATAATGGGAACAATTCTGGCATCATCAGGTGATGATGGCTGTGTCCGCCTCTGGAAAGATAATTACATAAACGAGTGGAAGTGCGTGGCAGTTTTGAAAGGCGATGGTACGTCAGCTCAAACAGCTGAAATCCCCCAGATTGCCACACCACCAGGACATGGCACTGCCCAAGTGCCACTGTCAACCACCAGGTACATTAAATTGGGATCCATCAGCCATCCCAATCAAGTCCCCTGGCACTAGCCACCTCCACCTCAAAACAGTTACTCTTCTGTTAATTTTGGATTATTTTTTTTTCTGCATCCATTCGTATTCAATCATGCCAACAAATATCCAATGATCCCCTCGTATTTGTAATCGAAGCCCAAGTCAATAAATATTTTTTTGTCACATTTGTTTATTTATTTTATTCAAAACACAGAGAAAATTGTGCAAAATTTCAATTAAATCAAGTCTCTGTTTATTTCAGTTGACTTGATACTCAGAAGTGGATGATATTTATTTAATTTACTTGAATTCTCTAGTGAATTAATTCTCTCTGCTTCTTCATTTGATTTAGCTGATTAAATATGAGAACGATTGACGCTGTTGTAATTATTTCAGCTGCAGAATAGCAATCGTTGCGAACGAGACGGTGGAAAAATCACCAGGAACTTGCGCTCTGTCGACTGGCAAGTCTCAACAGCCAGTGATAAAGGGTCGTTTTAGTAAAATAACTTGGGTGGGAAATCCCAGTGAAATGACATTACCACCCCCAATTCATGAATATTCACGTGTCAAAAAGTGAAAGCCTGGCACTCATCAACTTTTATCTAACTTAATAACTCGTAAAATCTTCACCATTCCACGAAAAATGGACTTTAAAATAATTTATAGTTCATTAGTTCCACCGAATTATTCCAAAAATCCCCGAATATCTGGTAAGTCATCTATTATTTATATTTTTTTCACTATCTGAACAATAAAATTCAGGATATTTAATTGAATAAAAACGATTATTTATTTTAGAATATTTACAATATGTAAAAAAATCAAAGAAAAAACAATATTACGTTGTAATTTGAGGGTACATCGATTTTCCTTGCATAGTACTAAGCTTATGAGATTTTCCATTATCCACTCTCACAAAATTCGCAACACATCGGCGTCATTTCAATTATTCTCGATTTAAATAATCATATTAGACGTACAGGCAGTGAGTCAACAGGTTGGTGAAAATTTTCTTAACGTTTAATCCACGAAAGAGCGAGGGTGACGTTAATCCCACACCATCACCACTTTTCTTTCATATTTCACGACAACATTCGCCTCGAAATTCTGCCTCTCTATACTCTCGCATCCATTCATTATTTACATATTTACGTAGTTCCCGGGTGCTTTCATCCTTTGGAGGTTTTCTAGTTTCTTGAATAGAAAAAGAAATTTTTTTTTACTATTTTCACATATTCTCTACAGAGAATTTCTCCTTCTTTTATTGTTAATCGTCGCTAATTTCCGTTGATATTTCTCATCGGTTGCTACTTTAATGCGTTTTTTTTTTTCATGGGAAAAACGTTTATAAAAATGTTCTACCTATGAGTACAGGTGAAGGCTTACATAATTGTTCACTCCCCTCGGTTTATATAAAATCGTATTGCCTTGTTTATGGGGTACTGGAAAAAGTGAATAGTTTTTTTGCTGAGGAAATTTAATCAGCAGCGAAATGTTAAAGTAAGATAAGTTGATTTCATTTTTTTAATATCGATCCATCCAGAAAACTATTCAGAGTGAAATTCAGTCGAGTTTTCGCGGAATATCTCTGAATCTACTAGAGATACTGAAATTTTTCATAAGCGATCTTTTATGAAGTGAAATGAAAGCTGTAAAAAAGGTCCTTATCAAAATTTCGCTATCTCACTTTAATTCAGAGATTTTCAGCTACGTATTAGCTTACGTGAACGTGCCTATTAGAAAAATCGACTTGTTACCTTTATTTTTCGCTGTTCTGTTGATTTTACGGGGAAATATCAAAAGACCTTTTTTATCGATAATTTAATGAACTACAAAAAAGGTCTTTAGCGTTTCCACCCTCAATCAATAGTTTTCGGGATAAATAGATAATTAAAAAAAATATCAAGTTCGATTTATCTCAGTTTAACAATTTACTACTGAAATGATAGATTCGAGAGCAGATTTTGAAATTCACAGCGGTTCTCGAATAATTCCTGATGAAATGATAGTAGATAGCGAACATGTCTCGAAGCACAGATATAACAGTCATAAATTATGCGTATGTGAATTTTTTATTTACAAGATTGAAAAAACCTGACGTTTTGCTCGGGTTTGGAAATTTCCAGTGGCTTCGAGTGCTCGATAATCGATAGATTTCAGCGAAACCTTTCAATAATTAAATAACGGAAGTAGCAAAGAGTCTCGATGATTTGTAATTCGATGGAGAACTCGTGGAGCTTGATGGAAAAATATTGAGAACAGAAAACAGAGTGAAAAGGAAATCAATTAAAGCAACACTCATCAAGAATGGAAAAAATGAGAAATTAATTAATTCTCTACCATCTGGCAACTCCAGCTTGTTCTATGATTAAAATACGTGCTCGAGATTTCAACCAAAGTACGCACAAGGGAAAAGTTAATAGGAGAGTTTCATAGTGTATGAAAACAACTTCGAGGGAAAATGCGAGGACAAAGCTACGGCTTTTGCAAAATATTTCATAATTAAAGAAAAAATATCGGTACTCCATTCCGGGCGATAATTAATTCTCGCTTATGCCTCAAGAATATCTCCAGACGTTCTCCGATTAATAATAAATTGAATTTATTCCAATTTTCTGACCGAATTTTTCATCAATCAATTTTGTACATTTCTCAGATCAATATTTACCCCTCAATGGAGGGTCTGAGGTGAAAAAGTCAAAAGTTATTTTTTGTTGAAAATTTTGGAAGCTTTACAAAGTTGGTATGACATTTTTCTCTAACTCCAACAGTTTCGTAGATATTCGCGAAACAGCGGCAAGACGTCAGTCAAAAAAGCAGAGATGAATTTACTGCGTGCATATTTTTCGCACTGATATTCCTCGAAAACCCGGGGTTTTATGAAAAAATGTTATTGAATTTTTTTTATCGGGAATGGTGTAAGCTATAAAAAGTTATTCTTGCATTTTCTTCAAAACCGAATGGTTCTGGAGATATTCACGAAACAGTGCGTCATGAATTTCGATCCCTCATAAAATCCTCATTTTCTCTTCCTTGCGTCGTTCTCCGTCAACTGCAGGAACGAGATACGAAATAATTTTCAAATAATAGATGACTCGACTTTTCAAATATCATAAAATTCGTCATCCGGGTCGCATCACACCCCATGAATATTCACTGAGCACATGCTCCTGTATTCCCTTAAAATTTTCATTTCTTTCCTCTTCACTCACATTTCCTGAATATTCAATGTCCCCCTCGATAAAATATGCGTACGACTCTCAAATAAAACTGAGACATTAACGATTTCTCACTGACAATATCAAAAATCGAACCTCAAGACGAATAATTACGAAATTTTTCCCCCTCTTCCTCCCCCTCCTTCCCCTCCACTCCCTCCTCCACCTCCTTCCCCTTTTAAATACAGTTAACACTTACATTTACTATGATACTAACACTATAGTTTACTCATGAAAATAGCAAACCTAGTTTATCAATGATTAATTTAACAATTTCCGTATTACGAATTTTAACTCACTGAAATTTATTCGAAAGTGTTTTATTATTCGTATCATGTCCATAAGTATTTAATGCAATAGTGAAGTATTTCCAGTTGCACAAGAGCCCACAAGACTCCCTCCACTCATTTATTCGTCTGTAAAAATTTAAAAAAGATTTTCTTTCTTTTTAACTTTGCAATCTGGAAAATTCGATAAAATAACGGAATTTATTCTGCCTCTAGTTTTCATGAAAAGATTTACAATTTATCATCACTCGTGCACTCACATCAATTCCATTGATGGCGATAACATTTTTCTGATAAGATTGATAATATTCCCTTTATTTTGTTTAAAATTCAAGAGCAAACGGGTGAAGCCAGAAAAATTCGTTTTTTCTGAGACGGTATATCTCTGAAGGCAACGGACATACGAAAATCTTGTAGTGAACTTTTTTATAGGAAATCTCAACAGCCAGAAAAAAAGTCCTAACAAAAAATGGCGTATCTCCCTTCGATCCGGAGATATTTCCAAAACTTCACCGTCATTCCTTCACATCTGAATTTATAATTGAAAAATCAATGAAATAAACGTGAATGGATGATTTCCCCGTTGAAAAATTGTCAGAAAATTCTCGAAAAATCCGGAATGAACCGACGAATGAACTGACAGTTGACTTTTTACATTATACACACGTTGTAACGAATTATTTACCTAATAATAAAGAACCAGATTAAAGCAGACAATTTCCCTGCATTTCACAGTTCACAGTTCCGTAGTATTCACTGACGATCATCAACACCTTGTTTCTTCATCATCCTCTATATAAATGTCGGCTTTCATCACCGGAAAACAGAACGATATGTTTCATTAAATTACGATGTCTGCATCGGATCCGCCCATAAATCAATGACATTTCGCTGTTGTTAATGTACAGAGAGTCTGCTTTAATCCGGTGATATTCCCTAATATTATATTCACCAATCCTCCCACAGAACGGAAATGAATATTCAAAACGGCTGGGGCAAAATGGATTCAACTCAATCCACCACGAGAATGGAAAACCACAAAATGTCAATTTCGCGAAAACTGCCACTTCCTACCAAAGAGAATATATCAGAAACGTTTAAGTTTACCAAGAAATACCATCTGACTTTTTTGTAGCTCCCAAAATTCTCTCCATAAAAACTCTTATCAGATTTCCTCCTAAAACCAGTCGCTATCGAGATATTCATCGTCGAAAAAATCCGTAATTCAGTAAATTGATCTACTCGACTACATTCTGTCAATTGAGCTGTCAATAACTCGAGATTGGCAGAATAAAAATACCAGAAGATATTTCCAAACTCAAACGCGATCTCAAATCCATTTTGCACCCTTAATCGTAAAGTTTCGAAATAAAACGTGGAGCAGCTGAAAATTTATGTATAAAATACTTCAATGACAAATATATTTACAATTGGCGAAAAATTACGTAATTTATTCGTTCCCAATGACTGGATTACCATTACCATATCCATAATATTACCTTATGACTGTAATTATCATACTGATTACAACTTACTTGTTATAATTAATATCATTGCGCACGTGTGTTTTCTCCAAAAATACTCGATCATTCGAAAACTCTCAGCCCTCATACCTCTCTGAAGATTCCAACCCTCGGAAATTATCATGACCAGATAATCTCAAGAACCATCAATAACTCCAGCCACTGAATCCACAAAAAAAAAGGAATCCAATAAAAAAAATCTGTGACACCCTCAAAAATTCCGATAGATTTTTCCCGGATGCAATCCAAAATAAATACCAATCCATCCCTTAAAACGGAGGGATGAATCCCGACAGAGATAATTGTGATAAAGCGATGATGAGAGTAGGCGATAAGTAATCAGGTCACACAGAGCTTTCCCTCTTGGTGACTTGTGGAATATTCATGGACGTGGTGGAATCCTTGGATGTCTGAATGGCAGCGAGTCTTGGTCCTTGGATTCTCGTTGGTTCCATGTCTTTGGTGAGTAGTGTGGCACTGGGACACGTACGACCCACTATACCAAGGCCAGTGTAAAGAACAGCTGGTGGATTCATTGTCATGGATTGAGGAGTTGAATGACTTGGCCAGTGCTGACGGGGTAGAGTACAGACACCTGTACCATAAACCGCATCTGCTGTCATCATCGGTTGGAACTGAAAATTATTTCATTAAAATAATTGTCATCATTTTTTTAATCGCATTCAGAAGATAAACCATCGTTTGAAGTTCTCGATTTCTCAGACCAATTGTCATGGATTAATTATTATTATTAATCTTGGGGATATAGTCATTGTTTACTTATTTATTTAAGAGGAAATAATGATGATTCGGTGTATTTTCAGAGGGAGTAATGATTTTTTATTTATTTAGTCTTGTGGGACTGAATTGGGCGAGAATTTATCCTCGCTTTCTCTCTAATCCACTCATCGAAAATTCCCTCATCTACTTAATACGCGAGATTATGTGGAATTATCCTTTCGAAGGGATATTAGTGTTGCATTACCATTTCCACTGGCTCAGCCTATCAAAAGGGAATCGAAAAATTGAGTAATTGATTGGATGGAAAATTTAAAAATCAAAGAATTAATGAAAAAAAATTAATTCGATGATCACTATAATCCCCTAAATTGTTTCGACGAACTGAATTTAGCATTAATCACTCCTGACACCGTCAGCATTAATTTACGTTCCCCATAAATTCATGAAAACTTTTCTCCATTCATTTGACACTTGGTAAACCTAAACTCCCATGACGCACTTCATTTTATTTTCAAACTTCCGTAAAAGTCAAGTCAGCAAAGTTATTTTTATGAAAAAAAAATCGAGTGAATTCCGGTACCGAAAACTTCATTAATCCATAAATAAAATGAATAAAAAAAATCAACGGGATAAGTGGAGATGTCGCCGACAAAGTTGTCGGGGGAGGGAAGAAAAAAAAATTATAAATTCCAGAGAAATTATAGAACTGGGGGGGAAAGCTGTGATAAATTTCATGGCACTGAGCAATCGACAATCCATCATAAACTAACTTTGGGATGCCGTCAACTTTTTCAGGGAGAAGTTTATCCTCGCGCTTGAATTTTTGCTTTATTTTTACTCTATCTTATCGTTTTAAAAGCACTTCCGACGCGCCCCAAAACATCGCACCGAAGAATTCGTGTTTTTACCACATCTATCGAAAAATCAATCCAATAACAATAACAATCGAAAGAATCTAATGATAAAATATCCAAACCATTCGCCGAAAAAATAATCGATTATAATCCGTACGGATCATTAATTAATTTCTTAATTTCTTAATTGATTTCACCGATTCTCTTGAATTCTCAAGTCTCAATTCCTTTCAGACGAACAATTTCCTTTCATCCCTCCATTTTGAAAAAAATTATTGAATTTCACTACGAAATTTCGTCCAAGGATTACGTGTATTCCAATAAAACGGGATATTTGGAGGAGAGGCTCTTTAAAGTTATCACATGAATTTCATTGGCCCATTCTATCGGATTAGCGCAATGTCTAGTGCACTTCGGTACATTTTGTACACGAGAGGATTAAAGAGGTCGTTGAGCCGGGAACAATGTTACGAGAATTTTTCAATTTATTCTGCATCCGATATCTCGACACTGATCTTCAAAAAAAAAATGGAGAACACCCGAAAAAAAAAGAACTGCCGCGTTTACCCCGGGAATTCGCGGGAACCGCAACCGGAATTTTTGAATTTCATTCGGATTCTGTTAAAAAATCCTATTCATTCCATCTGATAAGAACTGACAGATGACATTGATACGTAATAATATCATTTTTTCTGTAAATGCGATGGGTTTTGAAGCAACGCAAATGCTGGCTTTTGTTTTACCTTACAATACGTGTATTGAATTTTCAGTACAATACTTCATGAAAGCGGATTACAAACTGGCCTTTCATCGAACAGTCGCACCAAAAAATCAACGAATTCAATCCAAAATTACAACTGCAATAATTTTCAAAGAACGCGTAATTTAAATGTTATTCCATCGTTGAAAATTCAATGAAATAATGAAAAACGGTTGATTTCCACGCGGAAATCGCTATTTCCACTGACTTGCTTAATTAATTTTGTGGTATTAGTGTTGTAATTCCCGGGATTTAACAGTTTCCCTCAGAGAACGTCAGTTGCGCCATTAATCAATGTCAAAATATTTCATGAAGGGAAGTATTTGATCGATCCATTATAAAAACCCGGCGGTTTGACACGGTTTATTAAGGCATTACGTTCAATTAATCATGATGGACAAATCTGAATGCGACGTGAAACGGTTCCATCGATTGCCTCAAGTACCACTGAATAAATTCCCGGAATATCCAGACGTTTTACCATACGTCAATGTCTTCTTCAAGAAGATGTTCAATAACCCAATTCCTTTAAATTACCCACTGCCATTTTTATACAGAATAAAAAGACAATCTTTTCATTCATTGAGTATCATTTTTTATGGAATTAAATTAAGCAAATGGAGTCGAGTACTCCCTTGGTGGATAATTATTAATGATCCCACAGGAGAGCCAATTTTCAAGGAATTTTTCACAGGAAAATTCTCTCTTGATTGAAAAAAAAATTCGTTACTCCACCGGTTGTTCGCTTTTTATTTTTCGCGATGCGAAATTCAGGGAAATATATGGGACCAATGGTGGGAACGAATGGAATAATTTGTTGAATCGATGAATTACAGAATTTAAAAAGGAGGGATGAATTTTAATCTTCTCTGGTTTCACGAGAGCTCAAAATGAAAAATATTGCAACTGCGTAAATAGAATTTGCGATGGCGAGTTGAAGAATTAAAGACTGATTGGTGCAGGCATCAGTTGCCCCAATTTGTATTTTTCATTCCACTTAACGTGAAAACTTTCGTTCTCATTCGTAATTGCTCAACCGTGTAATTTATAATCGATAAAATATTCCAGACTGTAATATTGGATTTTGAAAACTGGGAAGACTCAAGAAGACACGCGGAGTAATTGATGGCGTGAAAGATTGCTCCGTTTTTTTCCGGGAGAAAAAATACTCGCACGAGGTATTTCCTAAAAGAAAGATGAAAAAAGAAAACCCATTCAAACATTTTCCCACGATATTTTCTGCTCCGTGCGCGAATAATTTATTCGAATCATCCCGACAAATTGAGGGACGCGCATGCACTCACTCTCGCCGCCGATCGGCTATCTCCGTGAGCCCTCGTGCGCATGGATTTACTCTCGTAAGCGCCTTAGACGCCGTTCACTTACGTTCAACCATATCAAGTTACAAAAGACCTATAACGTATTTCAATTACTCACCCCTAAAATATTAAATTACCAGAGGTAATCGTAATGCCCCGGCCATTTAAATTCTCCTGAACTTTCAACGACCGAATTCCAACAGTCGATTGAATTTTAATCACTGCTCATGCAAAACGTAGCATTCATTACTTTAAAAATACCATTTCATTAGACTCGACATTTATTCGATCGCCACGAGTGCCACTCGAATAATTCCATCAAATTGACAAAATGGTTATATGCGCATTGATTTAATTACCCAATCCCAGCATTCATCTAATAATTCTCCCAATTTCAATTATCTTCTTCCCTTTAATGTAAAAATTGCATTATCATGACTCGTCATTTTATTTTGCACACGTCAAAGTGAAGATAAACATCAAGCGATAATCGGTTAAAATAAAATATTACTCACACTTTTGTGTTTGCTGGAAGCCATGGCAGTGAGTTCCCTGAGAGGCATGCTACTCCTGATAGTGCAGTAACCAGCATAACTCCCATGCCCAGAGATAGAACTAGTTGTACCACTCCCCTGTTCAATCAAACTGCACCTAGCTCTCGACGGTGACGTATCAATAGTGGAGACAGCTTGAAGCCGATGCTTCCGCACAAATTCAATCTGCTCCTCACCCCCACCAGCAACTTGCTGAGGGATGATATCAGGATTCTTATCATCCCCCTCACTGATTTCTCCACTAGCCTCCATAGACTTGACAAAAGCGGTGCTGACGTGTTTCTCTTCAGTGATCAAACTACAGCCCTCTCTGAACCTTAGCTCCCTCTGAATCGGAATGCTCTTCGAGCTCTTGTGATGCTCTTCAAGATGTGGCTTCCCCTGATCATCCGGATTACCATTCTGAATTCTCAATACGACAATGACAATAACAGCGACGATAACCAGAGCAGCAACAACTCCAATCATAACACTCAACATGGGCGTCAGTTTGACGTGATGCCTCGGTCTGTCCCTGGATTTTCCGGTGTCACTGGTGAGTTGTTTCTCAGGGAGCCTGAGGGTTCCAGCCTGCACCACCATTGGCTCGCTCCTGCCTTTCTCATTGAATGCGTAGATGCAGGCTTGATACAGCATCCCCGGATTCAAATGGGTGACACTGAAGTATGGAACAGCTGATGTGAGATTCGCCCTGAGCTCCTGACTATTGCTCTCCTTCACCTCCAGCATGAAGGACTGCTGAAGACCCCCGTTGAAGCCTTCGCTGCACCTCACCGAGAAGGAGCTAGTAGATGTATTGTGGGTCGAGCAGTTGTGCACCATGTCAGGATGACCAGCAGGAATAATATGATAGACACAGGGTACCTGCTGGCTTCCGATGACATTGCTGGCCCAGCACAGCAGAGTCCCATAATCCAGCTCCGTCATGGGAGTGTAGGACACAATCGAGGAGATGCCTGTCTTGGCGATGTGAGTGGCAGCGACATCGATGCTCTCAGCTGAATTATTGAAGGTCCACCTGAACTCCACCAACGGTGGATTAGCCTCGACCTGACAGGAGATGTTGGCCTTCTCCTGTTTGGCCACTCCATGAATCTTCGTCTGATTCGGCTTGCACGTCGGTGCAAACATGATGTTCAGGTCGTAAGGATCGCTCTCCCCGTCGCCCTCGCTGTTGTATCCGACACAGGTGTAATTCCCCGCTGATCTTCTCTCCACTCCCTGCAGCACCAGTGACTGATTGCTGATGATGATTCCGTGGGGTACAGTGTGATGCAGTGTTCTACCCTCGTGACGCCACTCGACTTTGTAGACCGGTGGCTTGGCGTCGATCAGACAGTCGAAGTAGACGTCCGTTCCCTCCCGAATAGCATTTCTATTGAGAGACGTACCCAGCTTAATTCGCGTCACAGGTTTATAGTTGATCTCCAGGATCCACGAGCTCTCGATGGGACCCATCGACAATTCACGGTTCTCCGAACGACAGGACAAGCGTCTGCCTGCGTCATTCTGCGTCGGTGTGAATGAGAGAAAACTCCTGGTGATGTTGCCGTCGTTGGAGGTGGAGACTCTCGGGCTCTTCAGGTGTTCACCGTCCCACCACCAGGTCACCGATGCAGGTGGACGCGAACCGAACGACTCGCAGGTCAACTCGTAGTGCTTTCCCGCGGATAATGGCTTGTTCGAGTTGATAATAGTGACACCCAGAGGATCAACTGGAAATTCAGGATGACATTTCGACAAAAGGTATCTCAAGGTTTAAATGATAGCAAAAGTTTTGGAAGGATTGAATCATAAAAGAGTTGTTTATCTCGGCGACATTCCTACGGATTCGCTTGCGTTTGTCCGAGGATTGAGAGGTAGAATCTGAATATCAGAGAGAATATTATTTCAGGAATGTAACTGCGGAATTCTCACTGCTGTGTTGAGAGATTCCTCAGTCATTTAATATCAAAGAAATGTCAGCTTCTCGAAGCAGCACGCCATTCAACAACTGTAATAAATGCTAAACCACTGGTTTGGGAGAAGGATAATACAATTTACGACTGAAAAGGCTAGAATCAGCGCGACAAGTCAGTGAACCCCGAATTTATAAACGTTTCCCGGTGTATTTATCCCCCGAGGGATGAAAATTCACTCGCGACAAATAGAATGAATGTCAAAACGTTTCAATTCCATTCAGTGTCCACTGCCTCTCCACTGACTCCATTCAATCCCAGGATTAGTTTTGATTACGACCGACCCAATTATCTTCTTTCAAGAGTGAATTAATCAATAAAAATGCGCATAAATAAACTAAATTCTGGGAATTAAACTGAATGATGGGACTCTTTAATTTCCAGGACTTACGATTCATCTCGATGCTCACAGATGCCGATAAGAGAGTTGTCTTATTATAATTAGTAGCAGCACACGTCAGCTCCGTGTATACATCTCTCCTCTCCAAATTCTTGATGATCATTGTGCTCCTGATGATGCCCTGCTGGATAATATCGGCTTTATCCGTGAATATCTGCTGATTTCGATACCAAGCGACTGTTGGACTCGGTTTACCACCGTAAACATCGCAGTGCAGCTCCAGATCACTTCCCTCGACGTAAGGCCCAACCTGAGATGTTCTGGTAACTCCATTCTCATCTGTTATCACAATTTCCTGAGGTGGTACTGCAAAATTCAGGACAAATCGATTATTCCACCGCTCCAAATATACCACTTCAATCAGCCTGATTAAATGAACGTCCATTTCGTTTCAATTAGTTCCACCGAAAGAATTTCCAATATGAAAATTGCATTCTGGTAATTATTCTCTATTTTATTTTCTCGATTTATCGATTGTCGTATCAGATTTCGATGTGACCTCAAAGGGTGAACAGAGAATAGATATCGAAGGGTATCTTGTTTGGTCGATAAGCTTTCACCAATTGCATCGGTTTTCGCACAATCTATAATCCGTATAAAATAGCTCTAAAAAATCATTTCAATGAAGGCATTTTATCCAATTTATGCTGCAAATCCATGAGACTGTTTAAATGAGTGGAAAATCCATTTTTTCAGAATTATTCACCGAGATTTTTTCATGTCGCGAGTGAAATTACACCTGCAATCATGACAACAGCTTAATGATACGTCGCAGGGTGCAATATAATGTATAAACAGTTGGTGAAACTGTGGGTATAGTTCTGCAACTAGCTGAAGGTTACTCGGGCACTTTTAATGAGGGATATAATGGCTGTATTACTTGTGTTGCTGAAATTGACCTCTTGTGTTGCACTTATGAAAGCAACTGTAGCCTTTTGATGTGAAGGACGCAACTCGTATTATTCGTGGCATAAGCAGTGTCTATTTTTTAACTCTTAACTTGATGAGCGTAATTGGGTGGGAGTGAATTTGCAAGTGACAATTGCCCGAAGGCTTTTGACCGTGATAATTAAGCAAATGAGCGAGCCGCCATGGAAATCATACATTATGTCCGGGGGTGGGTATTATTGCCCGGGCTCAGATGAAAATGTTATTTTCGACGCTAATTTGTTTGGAATTCTCGATGAAAGATGATATTGCACCGGAGGCTATCATATTTTAATTATTTCGGGATTTATCAGGATGAAAATCTTATCGGATTCATTATTTTAGATAATTACGAATGGCGATCGTGAGCGCCACCGTCTGCCATCTCGCATTTTTGAACAGTTATTAAAATTAGTTATCCTTTTCAAATCACTCTCAAATCGCTACATCCTATTCTTCTCAAGTGAACAATTTTCTGAGCGATTTCTCAGAATTTTTCATCAATTCACGGGCGCGCATTCGCAGCGCAAAGTTTTTCCCCGAGACATCGCAATTGAAATAGCGATCTCATAAAAAGTAAATGTCTCTATTAAATTGATGGGTGAATTCATGAGGACTAAGTTGAATGTCTTACCTATAACCGTGAGATTGACTTTAGAATTTCTGGTCTGTCCCTTTTTGAAATCGACCCTGCAACGATAGATACCGGCATCGTTCTCTCGTATTCTATCAACGGCAAGCCTCGCTGGTTTCTCATCCGGTAGAAAATAGGCTCTATTGGAGAAAACGGCGTTGTCCGACCATCTCTCAGCAATGCCAAAGTCTCGCCCGCGGGCATCGAGACTGTATACCGATGCATCGAGGTCCTCCCGATACCAGAGGACAAGGTGAACTGAATCCCCTTCATCATTCGTCGATATGTCACAGGGTAAATATGTGCCATCGCCCTCCACAGCGACAACCTGAGATATCGGTACTGAAAGGCCAAAAGAGGGAAAAATTCAATCAAATCTAGCATCGATCTCTCCACAAACACCACCCACCCCCACCCCCAACCCCAGAAAAAATTTTTTTTTCCAAAAATTCTCCAAAAATTAATGAATAAAATCCAAATAAAATCAGGATTAAAATCTATAAATCAAATAAATCCTCTCCATAATCCAAAAAGGCTTTATGATTTTAAATGACTCATGTCTAGGAAACCTAGTTCCCTCTGGGGATGATGTGGCCCGTTGACACTAATCAACAATATTTCCAAGATTTCAACTCATCAGAGGAAAGCGGCAACAAGTAAATGTCATATAAGTATATTCCCACATAGTCTGGAGGTATATAATGGATGAACAGACATGAACAGAGCGGTCATGCGCTGTGAGCTATCGATCGATGGTTTCTTCATCTATGCACATTGTACACGCAAGTAAATGTGGTCACGCTGTCTACATCCCTCCATACTCAACACAAATTATCACCTCGAGTACCAATGCAACTAATACACCTCACGTTTCAATCATCCAGATCGATGAATCCAATCAATTCAATCGATAGATTATCACCCTCTCAATTCAACCTTTTTTCTCGTCAACCTCGCACTTACCCTTCCGTGCTCAAGACGATTATCAATTTGCGTGCATCTGGGCGACACATTTCTCGGAGATTATATTTCCATTATAAGTTATCATTCACCCTACTTTATTTGACAGGATAATTACGATAGTTTGCCATTCGGGTCGCCGATAATCCCCCCATAAATCCCATAAATGCATTTTAATCTCGGCCAGAGAATATGGGAAAATTGGATTTGACTTGAGAGTTTGGGACATGTCATCTTCATATTCAAAAAAATATTCATTAATTATTATTGACAGTTGTTTAATTATTTTTAATCAGAGAGAGACTTGAGCAGTACTCACTATCTTTGACGCAGAAGGATCCAACAATCCACATGGAGAAAACAACAAGAGCAAGAGCATCATCCAGGTGTCTGCTATATCTGACGCACCTCAGGTTGGAGCGACCCAGCTGGAATGTAATCATGATCGTCTGGCCGTTGTCACTTCAGTCTCGCACATTCTCAGGTAATAAATCATGAGTCCCTCACATCAGTCTGTTATCCATCGATCCCCAAAAAATCTCCATCGATTCCCCATGGACTCTTTCCCCTGCATCCCCACAGCTCATCAGCAATTAAAAATTCGCTGAAGAACGCATCGATCTTCCCCGACCATCATCGACCATTATCGACATTCAGATTAAATAAACATTAAACGAGATATTGAAGGCTCACCCGATAATAGAGCCATCACCGTCACAAGAACAACTTGTCACTTCTTTTTCTTTATCAATCCCCCACTTCCACCGGCTACGCTAACATCTTCCACCCACCGAACACTCAGAACAATCGCCTGTTGTCCTCATCCCTCACCTCCTCCATTCTCCTCAAAAAAAAAATATATATATTTCCACAATAAATTACAAAACTTGTTTCATCTCTTTTCGTTTACAGCGGCAGACACCTCCTAGCTGAAGAGATCCAACGTATCCCTCACATCATCAATACCCAACACATGCCCAACACATGCCCAACACTTGGAACCAGCGGAAATCCAGTGTCCAACCCACCACCACCACTTGCACCACCTCCAGGTGTTCCACTCCTCGATAATTGGTAATATATTTGTCAGACAAGTGCAAACTCAGAGTGAAACTTAACCATCGAGTGTTGCAGCGGCCATCGGTGAATTTTACCCCTAGCTATCGTCCTTTGCACTTGGGGCTCTCTCTTTTCTGGCCGTCGCCAAGTCGATCGAAAAGTATCCACCGTACAATCGTTGTACGCGGGCGCAAGGTTTCAGCTTTAATTCGCATGCGTATTGAACCAACGGCAGCTGCCGATTGTAATCCCCGCGTGAGGTACTCCAGTTGTATGCCAGGAGCTGAAAATTCAAGGTTTCGATACTATTTCGCATTGTACATTATTTTTGTTTCAGGATCAGAATGCCAATGTATGGTTAATCGAGGATAAAGTCAGGACAATGGGAGTAATTGATTCATAGACGGAAACTTTGATGGCGTCACTTTGAGCGGACACTAGGTGCATAAATACTCGAGATCTTGGGGACCGGTAATTGGTTTTCGGGATGCGGTCGGAATTTATGAATTTATTACCGGGATTTGATTGTGGTGGCGGGTTACTGGTGCCATGTACTATTTATCATCTTTCTCAATTCGATATTTATGATGCTGCCTGAATATTCAGCGAAACGCAAGCAGTGAAACTGATATAATTCTGTTAATCACGAATTTGTCTCAAAAATAATTGATTCTGTCTCGAAATTTTGGAGATTGTCTCCCATCGGGATAGATTCTTGAAGAGATCTCCCCTGGAATCTTTGATTGTTAAGATAATCATGGCTTTTTATTGTTCGGGGATTCCCGGGGGTTTTTTAACCTAAACAACAGCCGCCAGTCGGTAATACCGACGCTCGGCAATCAGAGACATTTTACCGGCATTTAAATCCCGAAAGATCACTTGCCCCTGTGGATAACCCCCACCGGTGCCTCTCGTTATTTTATTTAACGTCAACAGCGAAACAATGAGATTTTTTCATAAAAAATTTTTCGCGGTTTGCGCTGATCTCGAGAGAGCGGAAGTTGAGCACCACATTGGGTCATTAAATTACGGTGAAGCGCAACAAATGTTCGTCTTCACGGTTAAAAGGGTCAGTCGGAGGCACTAGCCGCATCTTTTGAAACACGAGCTCCTTCTTTTATTACATTTCCATTATTACAAGACTTGAAAACCTCCAAAAGCTCTCAACTTTCCTCTCATTCCACAGATACATAAAACCCTGCAATTTATATTGCCATTAAAAAAAAATTAAAAAAACCATATCCTATTTTTTATAATTGAATATTTTTAATATAAAATGTTCAATGCCAATGCCAATGCCAATGCCAATACCAACACTTTTCATCAAGTCAAATTAATCTTTAATGAAGTCCAATTAACCCGTAATGAAAATTTTTTACTCTTAAACCTTAACTCTTAATCCCCACCACTCAAAGCAATGAATGCTACGGATATCGCGCTGATAATCTTCTTAATAAAGCGTCGATATCCTGGGGAATGAGTTTTCGTACCACTTGGACCTGAGGAACTCCTCGTGATCGCATCATATGGCGGATCAGGGGCCCGGATGGTGTGGGGGTCACACCTCGAAGATACGTGATTCCTCCAACCCGTCATTACGTGCGTTATTCCCCCTCCGGGTTGGATGCGATTTGTCGGGAACGAATCATGGAGCGTGGAACAAATCGTCTCCCCGTGCATTACCCAGCAGAAGGAAAAAAAAAAGAAAAAACGCCTCATCATTGTTGATTAACTTCATACCGTGGAAGCACACCCGTCCTATTCTTCTCCACCCCGGAGATAGTCCCCACAATTTGCGTGAAATCTTCTTTAATAACCCCGGGGGTATGACCAACGCACCGGAAAAGTTTAAACTAAAAAATCGAGATACAATTCGCGATAAAATTACGGTGGAAAAATAACTTGAATCTCTCTGTCCAGTCTGACGTGAACGGGTGAAGTTGTGGAAGCGGCACATGCGCGGCTAATTACAATCCTCTTTGATTCGCCGACAAGAACACGCCGGCTACTCATGAGACTCCTTCAACGTCGACAACTCTACCGACGATGACCGCTCCCTCATCCCCACGTCTCATTTCCCAGTGATAATTTTTAGCCCCTGGTATTTTTTCACGTCTTATTAAAAAGAGTAAAAATAATATGATTTTATTACAGACCTGAACGATATGAACGTAATTTATTATAAAATGGGGGTGATTGTTGGAAATATTTTCGACGTTAAAACGAACAAGCGACCCGTTGTAACAGATCACAGGAAATAATGGAAACAGCTGAACACGTGGAGCAACCCCATAGACAAAGGGCCTTGTCTTGTGGGACCAGGGACAGTATGACACCAACTCTTGAGCAAGCAACATTGGACATTTACAACTTACATTATACCGAGTCTTCAACTAAAATTTATTTATTAACAATAAATGAAGGATTGAGTCATTAAATTAAATTGTTGATAATATTTATAGTAACTTCGAGATCTTTCATCGATTCGGCAGCTGCTCTGAAATTAATCGCATAAACATTCCCTTCATTTAATAATATAACAATAAATTAATTTATTAAAAAATAAATGAAAAGCCATGGAATAAAATTGTTGGCGATATTATTGCACCTATCACTTCCAATAAATCCCAATAAATTGTTCCCATTGAGATTTTTTATTTATTTAATTTAATGATCATCGGGATTGACTGGAGATTAATGTCAACCCGTTTTCCTGACTTCCACTCAAAACCGTCAATTGCTTTCAAATCGATTGAAAAACGGAAAATTCTCTTTCCACCAGCACACGACCACAAGAAATGACAGACTATTCATTGTTGCCCGCGGCCCTCGGTGATTAGATTCCACGGAATAAAAAACCCCAGCACTTGCTCCCGAAAGGGATGTACATCGATCAAAGATCAAAAAAAAGTACCTGGTGAAAAAGTTGTCACATTCTTTCGCGAGCCGCGCAAACTCCGCAACTCAGACATAGAAAAAGAAAAAGAAAAAGAAAATTCACAATAACCAGGCAGTTATCCCACTTTTTGCCGACCAACAATCGAGAGCATTAAATCATAAAAAAAAAATAGACCCATCAAATCCTGCTGATCAACAACTGTTTACATAATATTTACATATCGAAATTTCTTGAAAATCGAAATGATTTTGCTCATTGCAATTATCTCTGTAGCGTTCTAGCGTAAAAAAGATTTTTTTTTTTTGGAGTGAAAGCCTGAGGCTCCGGGTGAAAAAGAAACACATGGAGAAGGTTGTCGGCTCAAAATGCCCCGACTACGGTTGCGGTCTGTTACGCCCACGGATCAACAGACGCAAAATGTTCACAGTCCCCCGACAGAGATTCCACGGAGCGTGGAATAAAGAAACTGGTGGGACAGGTTGGGGCCTTCGAGGCCCCTTCCACCATCTCTTTGATCCTACCCGACGTTCGAATCTCCCTTTCATTTTCCATCAAATGTACCTGGACTAATTAACGATACCCTCATATCATCGTTCATACAATTCTCATTATTCTCCCTCGATCATTGGTTTTTAATGATTGTGGGGTTCATCATAATTTCACTGTTGTTGGTCGATAAATTCAGGCCCAATACCTGATTTACACCTGATTTATACAAAAATCGGTGATACCGATTCACAAAAAATCGAGTGTATTCCCATATGAATTCTTCTTGAAAATAAATTCAAGACAATTTAATGTACGATAGAATGGTCGAGTAATAATGGATCTCAGCGATTTGAGATATTTTTCACAATCAATAATTTGTTTATAATTGCATTATTCCATAACACGGATACAATAATCTGGAGCACATACACTGGAGAAAATAGATGAGAGATAAACACGAGTACCTCACCTCAAAAATTTAATTCCCCGAAACCTCACCCATGTAATTGCCGGAAGATTCTTTAATTCCTCCCAGCGCACTAGGTTTCACTCCCCATTGTCCCTAATTACGGCCGCGAACTCCGGGGATTGGTTGGCATGCCATCAGGGCCCCAGCGGCTTTGGGACCCAAAATAATAGAGTGCCTCACCAAAAGATGAAGAAAAGATCCAAAAGAGAGGTATAAAAAGAATGAAAAAAAAATGGGTGGATAAAGAATGGAGAACGGAGATACACAAAAAGCCCTTGTGTACACGTTTGAACACGAGGATCCGAAGTGCCGCCGAGTGGTCCCGAACCCGGTGGAATCGTGGATAGCATGGACTTCGAAATGTTTTTCCAGCGGCAGTTTGTTGAGCGCCACCGAGCCGACTGGACGGTAAAACTTTAGCTGTCAACATAAATGAACAATTACCTAAATCAATGGGTTTATCATGAAGTGAATGATTGTATCAGTGAAGAAATGATTATTCCTGGATTATAAAGTGTCTAATCATGCGGTGTTTGTTTGTTATTGTTGTCCTGTGGGTGATCGTCACGGTGACGAACTCCTGGGGCATCCCAGGACACCCTGGAAACGGCAATGCCAAGTGCGAAAGACTGACGGTGTCTATTTGTCGGGGACTGAGGTACAATCTAACAGCAATGCCCAATTTTATGGGCCATACTGATCAGTTGCAAGCTGAACGTGGGGTGAGTTCATAATCCTTTACGTATCTTAGGATCTACCGGATCTTCCGGATCTTCCGGATCTTCCGGATCTTCCGGATCTTCCGGATCTTCCGGATCTTCCGAATCTTCCGGATCTTCCAGATCTACCGATCAATACCGATCCCAATGTGATCGGTATCGATCGGTAATGATCGGTTGATCGGTTAATGTCAAGACAAGTTCTCTGAACGTAAAATTAATAAAAAATTCAAAGACAGGATTTAAATTCACAACCAATCATTACCGATCTTCACAATTATATTTCGGGATGGGGTATTAATTTGAAATTAAATACACACGAGACGCCGGATTGATTTGAAAAATTGTTGAGTCTTTGATGCCCCGGTTCATGTGATCCCACTTATCGTGTTAACACATGGATTAACGTCTCAACGAATGAGACGTTACATCAAGCGTTTATCAGACCGGTATGAGGTCTTTGAGCGGATAAAAAAAAATGGGGACAAAGCAGTGCCGCTGAATGATATCGAGGGGATCGTATATCTGGCGAGTTTATAGGATTTATAGGATTTTATAACTGTCACCAGCTTTTCAAATCGAAAGGGGAAATAAATAAAACGAACTGCCTCGACGAAATAAGTTCAACCGAATGGTAAACCGCAAAATTTTGCAGTCAGCTAATTCCTGAATTATTATAAAATCGGTGGGATTATCCCACAGTGGCTGATCGTTTTTTTTTAAATTGAATATTCATACCGTTGGGAAGTGGAATGCAATCAACGGCTCATTAACCCCTCGCCATTAACGCCCTGGCCTCCACCTGAGGAATAACCGATGGATTGGAAATTAGATGTTTTACTCCTCCATTATACCACATCCTCTGACCCTGAGGTCCTCCCCACGGATTTCCGAGCACGTGTTCTCAGGGTGACCGGACAGAACCCTCAAAAGCACCTCCAAGAACGGAAATCGGTATTCAACCGATCGTTTTCATTGCGAAAAAAAAAATCCATCCTTCAAAAATAATTGATAACACCAAACCTCTGGTGTAAAGTGACATTTTGCGCACGCCGCGCGTTAAAAATGCAGAAAAAATTCTTGCCGATCGAAAAATCGGCAAGATCATACATGATCTAATGATATATATCCCCCATGACGTTTGATAAGTGTCAATTATTCGCATTATCGACTCCACTTGATTGATTGTGACTGTATAAAATCAAAAAGACGTTTAAAAAAAACCCGCGGCATCTGGCAACTCCGCGTAATGGAGACTGGTCTCGCACGCGAGAGGATACGATCCCCATGTGAGACAGAGGGGACTCTTCAAAAGCCCATGCCGCCTTAATAATATTACGCTAATAAAACTGAGCGAGCGAGAGTAAACCTCCAGGACTATAAATACCTCCGGCGTCTTTTAAAACCGCCGCTCACTCCGACATTAAGTTGCACGCACCCCCCAAGACCCGTTCAACCGCATTTCCTATCTTTCATTCTCCTTTTTCTCCATTTTCTCCATTTTCTCCCTTTTCTCCCTTTTTTCCCTTTTCTCCCTTTTCTCCCTTTTCTCCCCTTTCTCCCTCTTCTCCCTTTTCTCCTTTTTCCAATGATTTTTATTATAATTAATGAAGGTATTTAGTGTCCGGATTCGTCCGAGGATTGCCCCACGAATTTAATGTCCGAATCCTGAACCTGAAAAATGAAAATCAATTAAATTATTTAATTTCCCGTATCCATGGAGGCAAGAGGTTTTCTCTCTGGTCGTAAACATGTACCAGACACTTCTCTGGATTTTAGGCAATTATGAGGGGACCGCAAGCAGCTGGTGAATTTATTCCCGAGATAAATGCCGTGTACATTGTGGCCTTTCGGGGTACTATCTTATCTCACACGGTCATCATCAAACGCACCGATCGTCTCCGTCTTAATGCACTTTCCGTGTCGCTGTATCCTCGACTCGTCATTTTTATTTTCGCCATTCAGTTTATTATCGTCGATAAAACACGTGACTCTTTCGAGTCTAAATCCCCGATTGTATTTCCTAGTTCTCCGATTCGTTTTTCCGATTTCTTATAGCAACCGGTGGTCATTTATCCCAAGAAAAATTCCTTTGAAATAATCTCCCCGGTATTAATCATCCATTAATTAATCATTTACACTCATAATTAATTAAATCATGTCCATAATGGGAAATACTTGTAAAAAATTATTTAAGGGAATTTTTTCCGCGGAAAATTTCGGCGTGATGTGAATCCGGTAATTGTCCAGTATCGAATTGATTTTAAAATGTCAATTTTTCAATGGCTCATGCTCCTCTTGATAAAATACATTACCTGAATAGCTGTAATCCGAAGGTCATAGTTTAATCCGGTGAAAATAATTCTCCGGTCTTCACGCTTGATTCCCTCCTTTGGCGAGTGGCCTCCGAGCATAAACCGAGACACGACTCATCATTCTTTTATTCCTCCTTTTATCCCGAGTCCCTTTCTTCTTTGCCGTTCTTTCCCGCCCGTTCATCTCTCCGAGGTACTTGCTCTCGTCTCATGGGTACCAAGCAAGAAAACCCGGAGCCTCTTTGTCGGTGGACCTCCGTTTTATCCACTTCCTCTTCTGCAGCCCGTACTTTATCCAGAGTAATCATTCTCCAAATCTCTGATAAATTCCGCAGAATGTAACACGTGTTATCTATGGACTCATTACCACGAGTAATAATCGAACAAAGAGTTTCCACGGAGATAAATCCCCATTGATGCACCAGGAGAATTATGAAGACCATCGGCGAGAATAAGGAGTCCTCCAGGAAGGCCGTAATTTAGAATTCTCCCGAAATGGCGAGGAGCTAATAACTGACATTGAAAGCCAGTTAATTGCTTCTGAGAAATCCCACAGCCATGTCCACCAGCTCATTCATACTATTCCAGTTATTTTTTCTTTTATAATTATAAATAATCCATCTGCAATTACCGGAGATCATTAAGGGAGTCAGGGCGCCGCATTGTTGGTGAGGTACGTCAGTATGTGATCCACAAGCGACATTGTGCAGCGAATCGCTTGGATAAGAAGTTGATGGGTCTGGATTCTTCGGCTTCCCACGTACCACGACTCCTGGTCCTCGTTCCCACGAGCCTCACCTGAGAAGAAAAACTACTGGATCATCATGTCACCAGAAAAATCAACCCAAGTCAATGCTCAAAGCTAACTCAAACGATTCCTTCTCAAAACAACAAACTCGTTCCAGTAAAATTGTTTGTACCTGTTCCAGGGCTCTGCTGGTTTTTCCATTGTTCCCGGTTACCTCAGGTGGTTATGAAGAAATTAGGGACATCCAAAAATCTCGTCGTCGAAATCTCCCCAGATGCTCAAGGCCAGGCTGTCGCTGTCCTGAGTCGTCAGTCACCGGTACCCTGTGACAAAAAAAAAAGAGCATTCGTCTTGTCTACCTTCACTCCCCTGGCAGTTTGAAAAAAAAAAAAGCTCCTCGACGATGTCCCTGTCCTCGTCACTCGCCCTCCGGTCGGAACCCATCGGAAAACGGCGAAATAATGAACGGAAGGCCTCCTCGAAACCGGTCTCGATACGCTTTTGCCGATTTCAGCAAGACCTTTTATTTCGTTTATTTTCCGTTCATTCCTTCCGAGGACTAATGTTACCCATTCCCCTGTCCCCCTTATCCTTCTGTCGTAAAAACTTGCCCTTTTCCATCGTTCATTTTTTTTTAAACTACATTTTTAACTCCAGAAGTAAGAAACGAGAGGAGACGAGTGGAATGAACATTTATGTGGAAGCACGAGTCTCGGGAAGAGAGAGGCTCAAAACACTGGTCTGATGTGGCCAGGCAATGGCCTGAAGACCAATGGAATACGGGTTTTACCGTGTTATTTCGTGGGGGCTATAATTTGACCAGCGCCAGAGCTCTCGGGCCTCACCATAATGGACTATTCTAAGGCCCAATCCTGAAACACTCGTGAACGTCCGAGAGGCGGGAAGAATGGGCGGGATAATTACCCCTGATGCCCACCACTCATTACATATCGTGGAGCCGTCTTGCTTTACCCTCTCAGCCTTATCCACATCTCCATTCATCAGGAATTATCATACTCCAAGAACGGGAAGGTTTATGGCTCTTTAATGATACGTCGATCGAATTTTGTGAAATTCTCGGGGATTTTTCATCAATTTATACTACCGATTCTCATTCACTCCTGATTGTGACAATCTGTCTCAATTTGAAGGGGAAAAAAGCAATTTATTTTTTTGGGGATTAGACACAATAGCATCATCTGCATCATCTGCATCATCTGAATCATCTGTCTGTGACAAAAATGAGAGAAAATGATTTTTCATCGTTGAAAAACGAACAATAGCCTGTGGAATTAATTAATAAGTTAGAGAGAGAAAAATACGGACGGGTAATTAGGGTATTCGTTTGTGGCTGATAGATAGATCTGTAGATCAGTCGATTAATTGGATGACTAATTGATGTAATATTTATCAATGTTCATTGCAGCTTGCCGCATTCATGCCTCTTGTTCACTACAACTGCTCGAAACACCTGAGATTCTTCCTGTGCGCTGTATTTGCTCCTGTTTGCTCAGAGCATGTAGCAATGCAGATACCAGCATGCAAGCCACTTTGCTTATCTGTCAGACGGGATTGCGAGCCCGCCTTGACGAGTCTCACCCTGCCCTGGCCAAATATGTGGGACTGCGACCGATTCTCCGATAGCGGTTAGTGCATTATCATGTCGATGACCAGCCATTAGTCGAAGGACTCGGAAGTTAATTCTAAATCTTTAAATGACCTGTTGCTGTTATCAGGCAATGCTCTCTGCGTGCAGCCACCTAGTGAGGAAAGCCTTCCAGAGCCGGTGTCACCGGTTATACCACCACTTCGTCCACCCTGGGCTGGTATCAAGACTCTTCCAGCTGCTAAAGATCATCATCAGTGTCCACCTCACTTCGTACAGACGCCCTTCACTGATACCGTAAGTAATCACCTCCAGTGAACAAGATGTACATTTATTTTGGATTTGTCCTGAGTCAATTGATCCGAATCACCATCCGAATATCTGTTCCAGATATCGTGCACTCCACGCTGCGACGCCGACGCTTATTACCGCGCCGAAGACAAACGCTTCGCGGTCCGTTGGATGACCGGATGGGCATGGCTCTGCTTCCTCTCAACGCTCTTCACCCTTTTGACATTCTGGGTGGATCCGTCTCGCTTCCGCTACCCGGAACGACCGATCGTCTTCCTGGCACTGACCTACAACCTCCTGTCGATCCTCTTCATAATCCGCGGAGCCGTGGGCGCGGACATCTTGAGCTGCGCACACCAAGAGGATGGCCCCAGCTACGTACCGGTGCACGATGGTCTCCGCAGTGT